>NC_028453.1:27900696-28121926 GCF_000263155.2 Setaria italica | reverse complement strand
TATAAGTCCTGTGTGGTTGGGAAAAAAAATCGCCGAGTGTCCTAGGTGTGACACTCGGTGAAGGGTTGCTTTGCCGAGTGTCTAACCTAGGATACTTGGCAAAGCTATTTTAAAAAAAAATTAAAAACGATCTAACAGTTTCAAAAAATTGCTAAAAATTCACATGAAATAATATATATTTTCTATTGACTATACAAAAAGTTTTGTAGTCAAATGAAAACTCGACCGTCATTTTAACTCCAAATCTTATCCAATCCTTCTCACCGTTACTATTCTTCTTCTGAAATGCTTCGGTTTGTAAACATCGTACGTGATGAAATGTGCAAAACCTTCTCAATTTTTTTCCATAGCCTCCATGTATGATACCATCACATCATGACAAATCTCATGATTTTCAGACTTTGCTTGTTTTTTTACAATTTAAAAATACCACTGCCACACGTTCGTGGTCGTGTTTCCTGAACAAGATGTTCGAAATTTCTTTTCATTTCACGGGTCAGGTCTCAAATTGGGCCAAATAACATGAATATCATTTTTCTACTCATTTTATTCTATAATTTGAATCACTTGCGGTTCAAATTTGACTTATACCAAAAAATTTCTTCAAATGCAATTAATTAAATAAATATAGCAAACAAATTCAAAAATATACCAAACTTTACCATGGAGTACCACATGTTGTATGTGGGGAGTAGAAAAAATTTCAAGGTGGAAAGAGGAAAAAAATTTATTGTTTTGCCGAGTGTCAAAAAAACACTCAGCAAACCCCAACAAGTGTTTTTTTTTTGACAGTCGACAAAGTCCATCGTTTGCTGAGTGTTTTTTTTGCCGAGTGTTCTTAGCCCGGCACTCAGTAAAGAGCTTGTTTGCCGAGTGTCCGAAAAAACACTCGGTAATAAAAAAACACTCAGCAAATTTAAGGTTTCCGGTAGTGTAGCTAAGCTTGAGGAAGCAATTATAATCAATCAAGGCATGAATAACAAACCTTTGGCAAAAAAGGGGACAAAAACAACACTAATTAAGTGACATGTTCGCCCATGTGGCAAAAAGCACAAATGCATATGCCTGCAGCCTGCCTTCCACATAGGCAAAATTACCCTCCAAAACCGATTGGGTTGTTATTTAAGTGGTATCATGCAAAGTTTAGGGTAAAAAAAACTAGGTTTCATAATTCATGTTGAAATTTGGAGATCACGCCAAAGCTCAGGGAGTGATTTGAAGTTTTCCCTATTGAAAATTAAGTAGCCAATGGAATCACACGCGTCAGCAATAGTAGATTCATCCATAGCCAAGTCTCTGAGGTGTGTGTCCCACAAATGAACGAGAGACAAAGAGCGCGTAGAAAACTTGCAACTTTCAACATCAATCGGCAGACCGATCCATCTACGACTCAACATCATAGGGCAATAAATCAAGCAATCGTATTGATATATATTAGCTGCTTCTCTGACCATGTAGCTTCTTCAGACCTGAGTCAACTGCCCTTTCATTCGAGCCCGACAGATTCAGATCTTTTTTTGCTGAATTGGTCATAGTTAAGTTATTCTACATGTAGCACAAGAATGCGTGTGAAGATGGTGGTTTGACTTGTGGATGCTTGCGATGACGACCTAAACCCGTACATTATTAATTAAAATTAATACTCTAGCCACGTAAAATTACGTGTGCGTACATGTTCAAAGTTTCAAACTAATTAAGGTAGCCTCAGCAAGAACTGAAACGATGATTCTTGATGTGAGTAGCACCAACTATTTGCGTTATATAGTTTTATTGTATATTATGTTCAACATAAGTTAAGCTAAGTGTTCGGAAAGACCTAACGATTCACAAGTTTGTGATTGAACTTGGAAGCAATTACAAGAGCCGTGCCTCCCAGTCTGTCACTCCCCCCCCCCCCCCCCCCCAATAAGTTAGATATGCGTTTGCTTATATGAATTCGTCAGGACTAAGGAGGGTGGCCCTAGCTGCTTAGAAGCTAGCGTAATGCATATATGAGCACCAACTATTTTTTTTCTTTGATCAGTTTCTTTTTTCTTTTGTTCTATTTAATTTTTGTATTATTTTTAAATGCAAAATAAACTTAATAGTGAGAAGACATAACAGTTATCAAACTCCTTCCATCCTGCATGAATTGGGCATTCAGTCAGCATGATTAAACCTGGAGACCAACCACTGTTTTCAATAGAGAAGCAGGCGTCAACTCTTTTGCATGCTTTCCCACAGCCAGTTGGCACTTGACCCCACTCACCACATCCAATTATATAACCCCCCAGCATAGCCACTACCCCCTCTAGACGAGCCCAAAATAACGAGACTACAATAGCATACTCCCCAATTCCCTCACCCTATAGAAAAATGAATGAAATGGAATATCACTGTTGAAAACTAGTCAATGTAGTGAAACGCTTGTCCATTTCCCCGTCCTTATATTTTATTCCTGCATCAAGTTTGCTTAAGCTTCTTCCCCTCCCTAGTATTATTCCCATCACATTCCCCTCTTCCTTCCTTCCCACTTCCTACTCCCACCACACACCTCATTCCCCAATCCCATCATGGTGGTGTGTAGAGAGACATAGAGGAGCTTGCAGCAACCTCTGAGAGGTGGAAGAAGGCATGGGAGAGGAGAAAGAGAAGGTTGTGATGGAGATCCTGGAAGACGATGAGAAGAGATCTTCGGAGAACTCTGTACCATCTGCAGTTCTGGACCTCAACGAGGGCTTCGGCGAAGGGAGCGATGGAGGGGAAGTCGGCGAGGATGCTGACGACGACGATGTGGAGGAGGAGGAGGACTATGAAGGCGGTAGCACAAGTGAAGTTGCAGGAGCGGGTTCAAGCAACAGCAGCAGCAACCACAATTCCGGGAGCAACATGGATCATGACATGAATAGCGGCAGTAAGGGGGAAGGCAGCAGCGAGAGGGCGCCGGCGGTGAGGCAGTACAACCGGTCCAAGCTTCCCCGGCTCCGGTGGACGCCAGACCTCCATATGGCGTTCGTCCACGCCGTGGAGAGGCTGGGCGGGCAAGAGAGTAAGTAATCTCATGGATTATGTTGTTCTTTGGTACTCAATTTTTTTTCTTCCAAATTAATTTCCAATTGATCGAGATGTTCTAAGATTTTTATTTGTCTCAACTGATCGATAGGAGCAACGCCAAAGCTGGTGCTTCAGATGATGAACGTGAGGGGGCTCAGCATTGCTCATGTAAAAAGTCACTTGCAGGTAAAGCATACCAGGAGCAGGCCTACATCTCATGACTAATTGGCTGCTGTGCTAGTTGTTTTCTTCACAGAACAAGCGTTGGGCCTAACCTTTTTCTGCTGTTCATCCGTTTCGACTTCTCAGATGTACAGAAGCAAGAAGCTCGACCATGAGTCCGGACACGAGAGAGCAGCCATCTCCTCGGGTTCTCATCTCAATCCCCTCTCTCCAGTCATTTTAGTTAGTTTAATCGCGTCCACAGTAGCATACATCGAAAACGCCATGGAGTTGATCATTTCCTTAACCTTCGCTGCTCAATTTTGGCAGTTTTCTCGCCCATGGGCTTCCACATGAGGAGAGGGGACCAGCGCTTCCATGACATGTTCTTCCAGCGAGCCGCCGGCTCGGCGATCTCCTCCCGGCTGCTCCACGCTGGCGGGTTCTTCGGGTCGAGGAATGCCGTCTCGCCGGAGGCCAGCAGGCTATTCGGGCTCCTCCAACGCCGGCAGCCCACCATGCAAACGTTTGACTTCAAGAACTACAGTAGCCTCAGGTACTATACTTAACCAGATCGAAAGAATACCATTTATTGAACTCAGCTTCGATCGACATGCTGTGATCGTGCGAATGAAACCCTAATTGATCTTTCTCTCTCACGCGTGTATAGGAACCAGGAGTGGACATTCAGCCAGCATGCGGCTGCGGCGGCGAGGGCTGGCGCCATCAACGACCACGGCCCAGCGAGAGGGCTCATCCACGACATGATCTTCAGAAAGGACGGCAAGCCGACGTCGCATCTGTTCGACGTGCGGGATGCCATCGCCTCCAACCGGACTTCGTCCGCGGCGGCTGCGGGCGGCGCGACCGATCACGGCGGAAGAATCGGGAGCTCTGATTGGATCGGCAGCAGCTCCCGGCCCCTGTCTAGGACAACGTCGGCAGCCGCTGCTTCCACGGGCTTTGCGTTGGGCAGTCTCCATCTCCTGTCTAAGGGGATGAGAGGCGCCGCTGCTGGTAGCAACGGCTACCACCCCAACGGCGACGCCAACACGACGTCATCCGATCCCGTGGTGACGAGGGAAGCCCTAGGTTCCCGGCTCGAGGTATTTATCATTCTCTAATCTCTATAGCATTGGCACGTCCATTTGTTGCTAGGCCATGAGTAGTCATGACTCATGACAACTTGTGGCTTATTGTGCTGTCATGGAGTTGCAGACGCACCTAGTAGAGCCCAAGAATCCGAGCAAAGTGATCGGCGAGATGCGCACGGGGACGCCAGCGAAGAGGACGAAGGCATCCATGGAGGAGAACGGTGGTGGTAGTGGGATGCCGGACTTGCAGCTAAGCTTGAGCCCCAACGTGGGAGGAGATGCCGACAAGGCCAAGAAGAGGAAGATCCTAAGCATAGCGTTAAGTGAGCAGGAGGAGGTGGATAGCGATAAGATGCTGCCACTCTCGCTCTCGCTGTCGCTCCGGGGCGGTGACAGCGGCGGCGAGGGGAGCGGCGGGGATGCCGGGAGGTTAGAGGCAGAGACAGGTAGCAGCAGCAAGAAGGCCGTTCTGGGGCTGAGTACTTTGGATCTGACCATGTCGATCAAGGCATTGGAGTGAGATCTTTCAAGTACTTGTCCCAAGGCCTTCCAAAACTTGCACACTGCACCATGAGATTAAGTAATAAGATTGTTAATTTAAGTTAACCGGACTTCCAGACCATAAAAAAATACATACATATCTTATATGTTCAGTGACATGCACTTAGCTAGCTATAGGGACTGTTTATCTCTATACTGCATAGTAACATGCTTGTTTAGTTTTTTTTTTGTCACGCTAGCTGTCAATGTAGACTAAATTAGAGACGTATAAAATACAGGAAATAAGAAAAATCACCTTCACTCATCAATGGTTAAAACTAACCATTCCCTCATCAACGGTTAGGTGTCAAATTTATTCAAATATTAATTGTGACTGTATTCTCATATTCGGTCATGTGAAAATTAATGTCAGTCTGCTCCTTTCAAAAGACCAATGCAATGCGTATATATAGAATTAGAAGTGCCTTTATGAATTCATACATATAATATTAATATGTACTCCCTCAAGTCACAAGTACTTGATGGAACTATTCTTTTTGAGAAAAATCTACATTTGTTTTATGAAATTTAATATTCTAAAAATTACTTATAGTCAAATGTCAAAATCCTGTCTTGGGTATATCATGTACTACATTAACAGAGAATTCTACTCAGCAATATATTTTTTTATTATAGCATTATTCGACCATACAGTCATTCAAGTTGTTATTTAATGAAACAAACATAGTAAATCTTTTTTTCATGAAAACGATAGAGTGTAAACTATGCATAATAATTAATTAATTTGTTAATAAGTACTTATTCTCAGTCTTATGATAGGAATATGGCGATTTGTGATGACTTATTATATATGTGTGAACCAATAGAGGACTTGATGTGCAAGTCTTACTGTTAGTATACTGAGTATACTGGGAATTTATACTAATATTTCTTAGGTGTATAACAACAACCAAGAGATGTAATATATTAACACAAAAGAATTTCCTGAAACAACAAGTGGCGAATGCGTGTATATTTACTCATTTGTATATGTATTCCAGAAATAGAATATACTTTTATCTATAATAAACATGGTATAAATAGGAATGCATTTAAAATTTGTGTACTTTATGAAATGAATAAAACTTGTCTATGAAATCATTATTTTTAATAAAAGTTAAAGGTTTTGTAAAAATGTACTTTGTTCTTTGTAGGATATATATGCATGCATATGAGATCTGTTCCTTTTTTTGCTACTTATTGGAAATAGCTACAGTGTGTTTCCATAGCAACAGTTACAAATTACAAAAGATAAGCAGTGCAATATTAACATTCCATGGGATATATATAGAACGATTTTAAGCTTGCGTTCAGTTGTCCTGGTGTACGTTCATATATACCTGAACATGAAAACTGATAATGTACCAGGAGGCTACCTAAAGCTTTTTATGCTATTTGAGTTAGTCAATTGGATCGATTCAAGGAGAGTAAAAGAAAATCTTTGGGACCTACAATAATACAAGAGAGTGTGTTCAGTGTTGGGGCCTAGTGCATCATATTCTGTTACTCGGTGCCTACACTTTGTTATCAAAATATATGATTAACTAAGTTGACCAAATGGCTAAGTTGTGTATGAACCTAAAAAGTAGTTTTCATGTTCAGTCACGTATTGGCGAAATGTGTAGGCTAATTTTTTTTGTAAGCTTGTGATAATGCTATTATTTAAAGCACAAATGCATAACGTCGTGTAGACCGCAGACTTTTACCATCCATTCATGCATATCTATCTGAATCAGGGAGTCTCTATATAGTACGTATATACATGTGTAGTTGAACTTAATATATGTATTTTGTTACCAATTAAGGAGCTAAATGAGTAGCTAAGAAACATAATCTCACGCTTCTTTTTGGAGGGATTAAAAGCAGTCAAAACCTCATATTTTGATGTGCCTTACGGCTTGTGCTCTCATCAGTAGCTTGGGGACTGCGACTGTAAAGTAGAATTTTTTTCTCTAGTTGGATTTTTCATTGAGTGTCGTAGTACACAATTCTGCATGTATGAGCGAGACAAATAAATGTGGAGTTGTGCAATGCTAGATGTTAAGCCGGCCAGTGGCTGCATGGAAATAACTTCGGGCGGTGCCTGGTGCCAAAAATATGGTGGGAGTTTTTAGGGACTTGAGGTAATAATGATCCGCACGTAGAGGCATACTCCCTCCATCCCACAAAAAGTGTACATTTAGGTTTGTTCTAAATCAAAATGTTTCAAAATGTTTTAAGTTTGACTAAGTTTACAACGAAGAGTATCAATATTTATAACAGTAAATAGGTATTCTATGAAATTATATTTCATAATGAATCTAATGAAACTTGCTAGACATCAAAAGCATTGATATATTTTATATAAACTTAATTAAATATAAGATGATTTGACTTAGAATATAATTAAATAGACACTCATTGCGGGAGGGAGGGAGTAGGTGTCTAAAGGTGATGGGAACGGGACAATGCATATATGTGCCGGCCGGCCTCAACCTAGCACCAACACAATCACTGATAATTAAGCTTTTTTACTGTGAAAGAAGTTAGGTTTTTTGCTGAATGATATATTTCTCTAGTTAATTACCAAGATTGTTACAAAGATATCGTTTATTAGGACTTTAGGTCATGGACAAAAATTTAAATTTCTAAGCTTCTTTCCTAAAGAAAATGATGGCGGTACCATTGTGCTGTTTGAATTTGAAATAAAAATGCTCCGTGAATTGCATGGAGGCTTTCCTTGAACTTCTGCATGTAATACAAGTGTTTGAAAGGTTCTCGAGACTACCCTTTGCAATCACCTGACATGCCACTTGGGGATTTTGACCCTACAAATTTTCGCCGAAAACGTACTGTTCAGCATTAGCAGCTAGCTAGCCAGCTACTGACGTTCCATCAGGTGAGCTATATAGCTGCAGAAGAACACAAAAAGGAGGAGACTGTTAGCGTTCAGAGGTCGGAACCAACATGCATGTGCAGTCAAATCCGATATACGTCCCATGCACACTCCATAACCATTTGCGTAGGCAGTAGCCAACCGCCCCCACGCACGCTCGAGAGAATTGAGACCCAGCAGCACTGAGGACAAGAAACGCATTAACCACCGGAGGGGCAGCGAGATGACAGCCTCTGACAAACACATTGCCGTCCATGGAGCACTACAGAATGTTGCCGTCGCGTCACCGCTCTGCTCCTCGCTTGACGTTTTATTTCCAGCTCGTGCTGAGACGTGAGACCCCCAGGGCCAGGGTTTCCGGGTTATGCGGGTGTTCTACGAGTGGTGAATGGGTGATAGGACAGGGTCGCCTCCGACCTGCGCGGCCGGCGAGAGCTCGCGCTCGCGGCAGCGCGGCAGCCGCAGGCCCCGCGACGCGGACCGTTCCTCCAATAACCTGTTCCCCACGATTGACTTGGGAGTTTGGCCGGGTTCCCGCGTCTGCATACCGTATTTCAGCGTTGGGTACACAAACTATTGTAATTGAGTTGCTAGTTCCACGGATGCCTGCGAGTTGTCAAACTGGCTGGTGGATAGTCATCGTGCCTAGCTTGTCCTCCAGAGCTCGTTGTGCTACAAACCTTCCTCGTCATCAGGCGTTGGCGGCCGGAGCACATTAGGTAGTGAGGGAATAAATTACTGTGTGTTTTGTTTAAATGATGGATATACAAATGCATGACGTTTGCTGTGTGCGATATACAAATGACTGATGTTTTGCATGTATTATTTGGTACAGTTTTGCATGTATTATTTAGTTCATGTACCAAGATAAATAGTTGTCTTTTGTTTTTAGTTGGATGAACTGTAACAACTCATACAGGATGATGACCTACTTGATATAACTATGTACTAAGTGGGGTGAACCATATGGTTTCAACCAAATCCAGGGGTAGACCCAGCCATGATCTTTGTGGGGGGAGGGGGGGAGATTCTTGTTCCTCCTCTTCCCATCCTCTTCCCACACCTCCTCTTCCTCTTCGTCTTCTTCTTCTCCCCTTGCTCCAATGAAAGTTGCAGCCAGTAGGGGGGCTGCAACCATCCAGCCCTCCTCTTGGATCCGCCATTGTATCCAGGATCATTCCTACATATATTATATGGTGCATTCAATAAAACATATCTTAAATGAACCGATGAACATCCGGGTTTGAGTCCGGAAGGGCTGCGAGCTCAGTAGCTTCTCTCTTGTAATGAACTGAAGTCCCCACGGTGACTGTATATGCATGTAGGTCCTAGAATTGATGATAATCTCGAAATCTCCATGCACGCACCTTGATGGTGATGAGGACATATGTAGAGTAGTGCACAACAAAGCAATTGATGTGTATTTGTTTATTATCCTCGTGATTTATAAGAGTCAAATAGATAGGTACGCCATGGGGCCGCGAGTGGATTGGAATTTTTAGGGCATTTTTTAAAAAAACACAGAGGTTCATTTAGGCACTGGGATTTCAATTCTATAGAGTAGTGCCAACGATTTGTACACTCAAATACTTTTCGTTATTTATATTTGTATACAGTACATGTGTATGATAGGCGCGCAGCCGCGCACTGACGAGCGCTTGAGCTTCATATAAACGAGCCCAAACATATGAGAGGAAAGTAACTAAAGCCCGCAACTTCTACTTGTACGGCATTCGGGGCGAAGTTTATCCGGAAAAAATTGTCCTTCCCGTCGCCAGGGATCTCGATAGAGTGGATGCGCAGTCAGCAGTACAGACTTCCGGTGCGCGATGATCACGTGTTAGGTGACTGCGCGACATCCGCTCCCCAACCAGAGTCCAGTAGGTCCAGTTCATCGGAATTTATTCGTCGCGCTGGGCCGGCCGGAACGCAGCGTATGATATGGAACGATCGAGCACACATGCACAAAAACTCTAATCTAATAGGCACAGTATATACGGTCGATCTGCGCCCGTCCAAATGCCGATCCGTCGATGAAGCTGCGGCACTGGCACCATGCTGACGAGCTGACTCGTCCACGTGAGGTTGTGGTTGGGAAATGCCTTTTTCCATTCGATCGGCTCCAGCGTTCACATGATTAATGTGCCGATCTACTTTTTTTTTGAACAAAGTAAATAGGTTTTTGTTTCATTGTTTGATTATTTAGAACTACTCGCTCCATCCCTACCTATAAATTATTTTAATTTTTCGAGATACATATCTTTTACCATACATTTAGATATATATTATGTTTAGATATATTATTTTTGTTATGCACCTAGACATACCAAAACAAACTATAATTTAGGATGGAGTGAGTACATTTTGTGATTTCGTCCGACTGCCTTTTGTTCATATTATACATATATAGTTTGTGCGGCAAATAATACAAGAGAAAAATATGTATGCACGTTAAATGCATAGATCAAGAATATTTGCATGGAGCTCTACTTTGTAGTATTATTATTCTAATCAATAATTTTTTTGACAAATCGGGTTTTATATATTTCACATGATATAAAAATAAAATGGTTTACAATACAATCCGCTCAAGAAAATAAAAAGTGCATACGAGCACTGCTATGGAGACCAACCGGTCCTAAAGGGTTGTCACGTTGTGCGCAGCGCCAGCCAAATTAGTACCGGTTGGTCTCCCCAACCGGTACTAATTATTTTTTTTTTCTTTTCTCATTTTCTTTTTTGTTTTTTATTCTATATTCGTATTTCGTATTTATTTCTTTTACGTATACTAGTTCTAGTACGCTAATATATATAAAGTTATATTTATCTTTAATATTACATTTGAGATATATATAGATATATTGTGCATAGACACATATGAATAATATTACATCGCCTCAACTTTCCAAGTTCAACATTTCGTATCAACTATTATGATCCCGAGTCCTGACGGTGATATAGATTTGATCCATTATTATGAAACTCCCCCGCTGGATTTACGACCTCGTCCAGAAGAAATCCAGAGAGCTGTTCTTGAATTGCCTGATGCAGTCCGTGTTGAGGACTCTTTCCTTCCTGTATATCATCTGTGTCATTGGCAAAGGTTACTATATATATAGTAGATCAATGGTTTTGCACAATTAGAACTAATTTATTGTTAAGAATTTTGTATATGTACGGTTAAATCGTGATCGGTCATATGCTTCGGACCTACAAAGCCATGGATGAACTCACGTACGTAGTATCCACATAAATTAGTCCCCGGCTCCTATCTCCAACATTACATATATGGCAGAAAAAGTTATGAAATATTTGTTGTGTTCAAGAAAGTATCACGAGAGATGAAAATTCAACACATACCGGAAAATCAGTCTTCTAATAAAGTTCCTCCTTGAATTCACGCACGTGATTTCGATGGAATCGTGCCCATGCTTTGTTCAGAACGTCTATGAGGTCATTGTATTCATATTTTGGTTTCCTCAAAGAGTCTAAGACATATACGAAGCTCATATCAGGCATGACAACAATGAGTATGCAACGGAAGTTGTACAACCAAAGTTAGTTAGTCTTATGTTTAACTGCTAATTCAAAAAAGAAAGAGATGGAAAATACACTCACTTGAAGTTGTACGGTAGTAGTATGTATTTCTTGTAATATTGCTTGTCGAGAAACTTATATATATATTCTTCAATATACAATTTGGTTTATCTCTTAAGTTGACTCGTTTACAACATCGGGGTCCATGAAGCCTATGTCATAGTATCCTTTCCTCCGACAAGTTTGAATCTCCATCCTACATGATACAAAATCAAATAGGAGTTAAGACATCGCACAATGACTAGAGCGGGGATTTTTAAGTTAGAAATTAAAGACTTACAAAACCCATGAACTGATGAGTGACTTGTCAAGTGCGTCTTGATTGTAAAGGTAATATAGTTTCTCCAGCGGCACATTGATAATATCTTCACCACAAAAATAATGTTGATATCCAATTGAACTTCCAGCACAAAAAAACCATTGGCTGAAGCCTCCATGTACCATTCGTGCAACTTGTACATCTTCGTTGGAAGACGGTTCACCAACTGCGGCCACACAAGCGGTTTTCCATACTCATATTTCCATTTAGCAGTCCTAGGGTGCTTTGGGACGTGATCCTCCCCTCAAAGTTGAGCTAGGGTGAGATTTGTATCTTTGGCGTATTGTAGTAGGTTCGAATCAAACTCTGAAAGCACCTTGAGCGGGGCAACCGATTGGCTGGATTGGGTTCCGAGTTGTGGAATAATTGACCCACTTTTCTTCCTCTTCTGAAAAGCTTTTGTTATTTGTCTGTCGTAGTCAGATAGTGGTGGTTTCTCTTGCTATTTCTTTTGCTCCGCCTCCATGCTTCGGATGAAAGCTCAAAGTTTACCCTTATCAAGTGGTGGATCTTTCTTCCGCTTCTCCCTTGTGAAGAGTTGCTTCTCCACATGGGTACTTAGGTGGTGGTTCC
The DNA here is from genome assembly GCF_000263155.2 of Setaria italica. Lineage (NCBI taxonomy): Eukaryota > Viridiplantae > Streptophyta > Magnoliopsida > Poales > Poaceae > Setaria > Setaria italica. The sequence goes on along the minus strand of NC_028453.1, from coordinate 28,109,733 downwards.
GCAGCATGGGTACTTAGGTGGTGGTTACTTCTCCTTCTACTTTTTCTACTTCTTTGTAGCCGCATTAGGTAGAACTGAAGGCGTCTTTCGCCGTGTAGCCATGCTCATAGCAGGGGGAGGTGGACTCATGCTAGGATCCCTGTCTGGTAGTGGACTCATGCTAGGATCCCTATCTAGTAGTGGAGAGGGTGCCTTGGCAGATGGCGTAGGTGATATTGCCTTTGAGTCTTGAGGAGATGATCCCAAGGTTGAGGGCTTCGCCTGCGTAATCCTTATGTAGCGCTTGGGCCATAAAATCCAACTATGGATGGCTTCTCCTAAATTCTTTTCCCCATCACCTCCAAGGATCTCCAGTTCTAGGTCATCCCAACCATCGACCACTCGGTCCACCCCAACTTTGACATAACCGTGAGCTAGAATCTCCATGCCATAAAGTGTTTGGCCTTGCGTCGGTTGCTTAGCCAGACCATAAACCACCACGATGAGCTTATTTTCATGGGAGTAACAAGCTCACAAGGGGCTCTCCTGGTGATGTCATCCACGAGGTGGCATTGGTTGTCCTCAAGTATGTCAGAAGATCCTCCAGCTGGGGCTTTCGTGAAAGCGACACTGCTTCAACGCTGAGAGGGGCTTACGTTGACATGTGCCCCTGATGCTGCAGCTGTTTGTTCACTGTCTTGTTTGCTAAGAGCTAGAGCCATACAACGGTCGATTGCTTCCTCCATTCTTGCCTCTGTCAAAGCTACGTGTTCTTGCAACTCTCGCAGCTGTCGTGCGTGTTCGGCCTTACTTCTTTGGTGACTTCTGTATGAATCAATGTGCTCACGAAAGGCAAACTTCCATAGAATTACTCCTTTGCCTCGGCAACGTCTAGGATTTTTGGGATTACCAAGTGCCATAGTCAGCTCATCCTTCTCTCGATCAGGCACGAAAGATCCATCGGTCGTTGCCTTTATTAAGTTAACAAGCCTCGTAGCCGCTTCTCTTAATTCTTGGCCGAACACAAATTATCCATCTTTGGGATTGAGCGTTCCGCCCTGAGCATAATACCAATTCTTTGCTCGCTCCAACCATTCGAGTGTCTGCGGTACTATTCCCTTGGCAATTATGTCATGTTCCATCCTTTGCCATTTCATGTTCCCCTTTTTTCTAACCTCCTAGCCCAAGACGATGAAAGTATTTCTTCTTCTGAGCATTGTTGGTGTTCGTTTGAGTTGTCTTAGTTCTCTTTTCGGCTTCACGATTGCTATTCTCACATTCTCTGGTAGAATACCCCTCAGCGCAACAGGCAGCAATTGTGTCATCAGGACGTGGCAGTCATGGGCCTTTAGATTTATGAATTCTTCTATTCAAAATTTATTATTGCCTGTATATTCAAGGAGTAGCCTGATGGGACCTTAATACTATTCAAGCACTTAAACATGCTTTCCTTCTCTTCCTTGTTGAGAGTGTAACTGACAGGATGCAAGTAATGTCCATCATCTCTATTTTCCCGATGTAGGCCATCTTGTTGTTTCATACATTTCAGGTCCCGTCGTGCCTCAGTTGTATCCTTTGCCATTCCATATGTATCTAGGAAGCCAAGCACGTTCATGTAAAGATTTTTCATCAGGTGCATCACATCAATTGCATTACGAACCTCAAGGACTTCCCAATAAGGTAGCTCCCAAAATATAGACTTCTTTTTCGACATGGGTGCATGTTCATCCTCATTGTTCGGAACAGGTTGGCTACCAGAGCCCTTGCCAAAGACTACCCTCACATCCTTTATCATATAAAATACACGTTGACCATTACGGTGAGTGGGCTTAGTACGTTTCTCTTCCTCCCCTTCAAAATGCTTCCCTTTCTTCCTTGACAGGTGCTTAGCAGGAAAAAATCGACAATGGTCCATATACACGACCTTCCTACAATGTTTCAAATACATGCTGCAAGTATCATTTAAACAGTATGTGCAGGCTTGAAATCCCTTGTTTGACTGTTCGGATAGATTACCAAGCCCCGGCCAACCATTGATGGTTACTGTTGACGCCGGATTTTGACACATGTTTGGAATCGCCGTCAAAGGAGAAGAAAGGCGGCCAGTGCGGTGGCTAGAAGCTACAGTTGGGAATCGGCCAATTAAGGCTACAGTGTTTTGGCCGACTGGCAGAGGGAATTGATAGAGGTTGGCCGATTGGGAGTCGGGATGGTTTGGCCGGTATGGACCTGAGGTGGGCCAAGATGAAGATTAGCTGAAAAAGGAGATTGGCCCGTGGGGAGATAGTAACCAACTCTGTGTTGGAATACGAGGTAGGCTACTCTAGCGCAAATCAAAATTTCTACCGCGTAAAACCAGGAATAACTGCCGTATAAGGATCACGGGATTACCACTCGACGCACTACTGGTGCGGAAGATGTAGATATGCGTCGATGCAGTGAAGACGATCACGTAGTCGTACGTAGTCGATCACGTCCATCAGCTCCTCAGCAGATCGTCCACGTGCAGCAAGATCGTCTCCGGTGCCGCGGCTCGTCGTCGGCTCATCGTGGCTCGTCGGCGGCTCGTCGATGGCTCGTCCAAGTGCTGTAGGCGCAACACCTCCAAGGTATCCACACGTGCAGGGAGGAAGCGTCGCAAGCCGGACTGCTAGATCCGCGAGTTGCAACAGGTGAGGGCGTGGGAGGCGCGGCAGGTGTGTTTCGCCAAAAAGGTGTAAACCCTAGGGCGCCCCCACCCCTCTATTTATAGAGGTTCCTGATGGGCCTCTGGATCCGAGGCCCATTAGTACTTCTAAACCTAATCCAACTCGGATCAGATCCGAATTGGGCTTCCAGCCCCTTAAGTGTGTGACCCTATGGGTTCGGATACGTATAGACATGGCCCGAGTACTCCTACTCGGCCCAATAGTCAGTAGCGGCCTCTAGCAAGACGTGCCAACTCCTATACGCACACGAAGATCATATCAGATGAACCATCACAACATAATATACATGCTATTCCCTTTGCCTCACGATATTTGGTCTAGCTTCAAGCCGACCGCTCTTTCTCGATCCTGTGATTCGGAATCCCTTTGTAGGTTAACTCTTAACCGTACGTAGCATGACCATGCATTTTTGGATCCGATCACTCGAGGGGCCCAGAGATATCACTCTCAATTAGAGAGGGGCAAATCCCATCTTGATTGACCATGTCTCATAGCATGCTTCTTGACAAACCCGAAAGTTACCTTTATAACTACCCTGTTACGGCGTAGCGTTTGATAGCCCCTAAGTAGGTCGATCCACATCTAGAACACATGCGACAATCTCAGGTCTAAGGACAAAGCGTATATGTTGTTTAAAGAGAGAACTACTTCTCGTGTTGGGTCAGTCCTAGCACATGTCTCCACATGTGTCGACATTATTAGTTCAACATCTCCATGTCCATGACTTGTGAAACATAGTCATCAACTAATACATGTGCTAGTCTAATATTCATGTGTGTCCTCACATGAACTCCGACTAGGGACAACTTTAGAATAACCATACAAGTAAAGAGTTTCACATACAATTCACATAATTGCAAATCAATTCAAGTAGCCTTCAATGGATATTCAATGAACACAACATACAAATCATGGATACAAATGGAATATCATCATCTCTATGATTGCCTCTAGGACATACCTCCAACACTCTGATACGAGTTGTGTTTGTAAATATTTGTTATCGTTTAAAATTAGAGATAGATCCTAGTCGGTTAAGGAATTGGTTGTAACAGGGTATAAATAGCTGCCTCGTGAGGCTTGTAAACAACAACATCAATCAATACAACAAATCTATTTATTCCTCGCACTTTATTTTCAAGTCGGCGACTTCGCCAAAAACCTTTTCTTTTCACGAGTTCATATGGGTTCCTTGCTAACATGGTTGACGTGGGGAAAAACACGCTCCGAACCAAGGTGCTGACGTCAGAATCGACCAGAAGGAGAAGCACAGTGGACCCCAGAAATTAGGCCTCGGCTGAGGATGTCAAACGAAAAGGACGGATGGAAACCGAAGGCGAAGGATCAGAAAGACCGCGATGACCGGTGACCTCCTAGGACTTACTCAGCAAGTACCAGCGGCAGCAAGAGGACTCAAGACGTCGCGCGGAGATGATGCGCCGACACGATGATCACTGGAGATGCCCGTTCTTTATTCATTGCTAGGAGAATAACCTTAGATTACCGTCAGCCGATAACTGCCCTGAGTGCAACGGTCAGTATTGTACCAGCCACCCGTTCAAGAGATCATGCTCCAGGGATCGAGGACCAGAGCCGATCAGCAGAAACATGCACAAACAAGAAGATTGGTGCATTTTAGTGCGTGTTCGGCTTGGGGGCAGAGTTGATCGGTGTAATCGGCTGGGGGGCAGAGTTGACCAGCGTAATCGGCTGGGGGACAGGATCAGCGCACATCATCGGCTAGGAGAAATGGCCAACACAAGAGTCTCAGATGAGAACCCCCTGGGGTGAGAACCAGACTGGGAGCATGCAAAACCGCCTAGCAAACCGGTAAACCCTAGATGGTGCCCAGACGGCTTGACTAAGTCCCAGAAATGGAAAGTCCAGCATTTACGCCAATGGGAGCAGCAAGAAGAAGAACAAAGGCAAGCGGTGGATAAGAAAGGGGAAAGGTCTCGAGTTTGGCGCCCTAGAAGAAAAACCTACGAAGGAGACAATGATCACAATTCGGCAGCTGACGTCAGCATGGTGTTCATCTTGCCGATGGAGTTCATGGCTCCCTCCGACCGAGTCGACGCGGCGGAGATAGAGGGACAGATGGCACAATTGGCTTTGGAGCCAATGACCACCACTTTTGAGAAACCTGAAGATGAAAAACGTCAGCATCTCAAGGTCTTGTTCCTTAAAGGACACGTCAACGGACGACCAGTCGCTCTGATGCTAATAGATGGAGGCGCTGCTATGAACATCATGCCGTATGCTATGTTTTGCAAACTGGGGAAAGGAGAAGAAGATCTAACCAAGACGGACATGATGCTCAAGGATTTCAAAGGCAACGTATCTCCGGCCCGGGGGGCACTCTACGTCGACCTCACCATCGGAAGTAAGACCCTACCCACCACTTTATGTGTTATTAATGGCAAAGGGTCCTACAATATGTTGCTCGGGTGGGATTGGATCCATGCGAACTGCTGCATCCCATCTACAATGCACCAATGCCTGGTCTAGTAGGTCGGCGACACCATCGAAGTAGTCACCGCCGATTCCGCCTACAGCGTTGCCGCGACCGACGCGCAATAGTGGAGCTGCGAACACATCAGATGCATATCTGGCAGAACTTGGGACACTGATTCCGTGAAGGTGTCTGATTTCATTATACAGCCGATTCGAGCAGTCGGCTCTGAAGAATCAAAGTAAATGGATCAGTTCGTCCAAGAAGATGGGAAGCTTGGGCATGGGTTTACGTCGGTCGATTCGCTGGAGATGGTGGACATTGGGGACGGCAGCAAACCAAGGCCGACGTATATTAGTGTTAACTTAGACCCCGAGTATAAGCGTGAGTTAACAAGTTTGTTAAGGGGATTTAAAGATTGTTTTTCTTGGGAGTATCATGAGATGCCTGGTCTAGACCGGTCCATTGTCGAACACCGGTTGCCTATAAAACTAGGGTATCGGCCATATCAGTAACCTGCACGATGGTGTAACCCTAAAATTCTACCTGATATAAAGGCCAAGATTACAAGATTGATTGAAGCAGGGTTTATTCGATAGTGTTGCTATGCTGAGTGGATTTCCAATATTGTGCCCGTATATAAGAAAAATGGAAAGCTACACGTGTGCATTGACTTCAGGAATCTTAATCAAGCTACGTTGATTAATGGATATCTGATGCCGACAGCTAATGTTTTAATAGATGTGGCCGCGGGACACAAATTCATCAGCTTTATGGATGGTAATGCGGGCTATAATCAAATATTAATGGCCGAAGAAGAGATTTAAAAGATGGCCTTCAAATGTTCATGCCATCTCGGTTTATTCGAGTGGGTGGTGATGACTTTCGGTTTGAAAAATGCTGGAGCTACATATCAACAGGCCATGAACTATATATTCCATAAGCTTATTGGTGTCCTAGTGGAGATCTACATTGATGATGTCATGGTCAAATCAAAGGGGCATCAAGAGCATCTGGCCGATTTGCGAAAATTTTTGGAATGCACAAGGAAGCATGGGTTGAAAATCAATCCTAACAAATGTGCCTTTGGCATTTCGGCTGGCCAGTTTCTGGGTTTCATGGTCCATGAGTGTGGCATCGAGATCAATCAGAAGATTATAGCCGCCATCAACAAGGTTGTGGCCCCACAAGACAAGACTGAGCTAGAGTCCTTAATGAGCAAGGTCAACTTCATCCGGTGATTCATATCTAACTTGTCTTTGTGTATTCAAGCTTTCACCCCTTTGTTGAAATTGAAGCCCGATCAAGAATTTGTCTGGGGTGTAGAATAGTAGAAAGCGTTGGACAACATCAAACAATACTTGATCTCACCTCCGGTATTGGTCCCTCCACAAGCTAATAAGCCATTCACACTGTACCTATGGGCCGACGAACGGGCTATCAGATTGGCGCTAGTCCAGGAGTTCGAGGGGAAAGAAAGAGTAATCTATTACGTTAGCAGAAGACTTCTGGACGCCGAAACCAGATATCCTCTAGTTGAGCGGCTGTGCCTTTGTTTATATTTCTCTTGTACCAAACTCAGGCACTACCTGTTATCGGCAGAGTGCGTAGTTGTGTGCTAAGATGATGTGGTCAAGTATATGTTATCGCTACCGATTTTGAAAGGAAGAATTGGAAAGTGGATTCTAGCTCTCTCAAAGTTTGACCTAAGGTACGAATCGGCCAAAGCTATCAAGGGTCAAGTAATGGCCGATTTCATAGCCCAGCATTGCGGACTAGAGATTGCCGTCGTCGAGCCAGCTCCGTGGACACTATATTTCAATGGGTCTTCCTGTGGGCCCGGATCAGGAATCGGCATCATCCTCATATTGCCTCGGGGGGCAAGTTATGATTTCTCTCTACCAATTGAAGCGTCCGCTACTAATAATCAAGCGGAATACCGAGCTGTTCTAAAAGGGATTCCATTATTGAGGGAGGTCAAAGCCGACGCGGTGGAAATTTTTGGGGATTCCCTACTCATTGTGGATCAATTAAACGAGAAGTCTGAATGCAAGAATGATATATTGAGGATTTACTACAAAGATTGCCTCCAGTTACTGAAGGAGTTCATGTCTGCAATTATTGAGCATATTCCCAGGGATTACAACGAAGAAGCCAATAGGCTTGCCCAAAATGCTTCTGGTATCGGCCGATTCAAGGTGCCATGACCATCGAGTTTGCGGCCGACGATTGGAGGAAGGAGATCATCGATTACTTAAAGGATCCGTCCAAGAAAGTCGACCGGCGAGTATGTTTTTAGGCTACAAAATATGTACTACTTGAAGATGACTTGTTTTACTGAACGATTGATGGGGTGCTACTCAAATGCCTTGGGTTAGAAGAAGCAAAGATTCTGATGGGAGAAATTCACGAAGGCGTATGCGGGGCCCATTAATCAGCCTACAAGATGAAGTGGATGATTCGAAACAATGGTTATTATTGGCCAACGATTCTCGAAGATTGCTTTAAATATTATAAGGGATGTCAGGATTGTCAGAGATTCAGCAACGTGCAATGAGCACTAGCTTCGTCTATGAACCCAATAATTAAGCCGTGGCCTTTTAGAGGTTGGGGAATTGATTTCATCGGACAGATTTATCCTCCGTCAAGCAAAGGGCACAAGTTTATATTGGTGGCTACTAATTACTTTACCAAATGGGTGGAGGCAGTCCCCCTGAAAACCGTGACATTGGCTGTCATTATTGAATTCGTAAGGAAGCACATTATCTATCGGTTTGGTATTTCTCAGACCATTACAACTGATTAGGCAACAATGTTTACTTCTGGAGAGTTTGAGGAGTTCACCGCCGACATGGGAATTAAGTTGTTAAATTCTTCTCTGTATTATGCTCAGGCTAATGGTTAGGCTGAATCGTCCAATAAAGGGATAATCAAGTTGATCAAGAGGAAAATAGAGGAGCATCCAAAGAGATGGCACGCGACTTTGAGCGAGTCTTTGTGGGCCTACAGGAGACAATTAGTGTATGGACATGAGACGATGCTACCTTGGGAATTGAGAACTGGGTCTAGACGCATGTCACTTCAAGATCAGTTGATAGCCGATGATTATTCTCTCCTCATGAAAGGGGAGCTATATGATTTGGCGGGTCAGCGATTGAGGGCCTTGATCAGTATTGAAGAGAATAAGAAAAGAATTTCCAGGTGGTATGACAAGAAGGTTAGGGTCAAGCAGTTCTCCCAAGGGGATTTGGTATGGAAATTGGTCCTACCGATAGGGTCTAAGGATCCCAAATACGGCAAATGGTTGCCTACTTGGGAAAGGCCATATAAAATCAGTCGATGTGCGCCGAGAAATGCATACATGTTAGAGACCATCGAAGGAGAAGAATTTACAAGGGCCTTAAATGTGAGATATTTGAAAAGATACTATCCCAGCATATGGGTAGACACGTAGTCGAGGATATAGCATGTCAGGTCGTTATGGCCGATTCCTATTGACTCGTGTTTATATAGTCGATGCAAGGGGGGCATCACCTTGAGGATGAAACCTTTGATCAAATAGGTCGATTTTTATTCGGTACGATGATTGGACACTTGGCCGACATAGTACAAGTCGCCCTTAGACCGAAAGTACCAATACATCCATTGAGTTACAACATGATTAACTATGTTTCAACTGGGCTTTGGTTGTATTGATCTCTCTTATGATCCGACCTAATTCTATTAAGAGACGGGTGCTCTTTTCCTCCATATCCGCCATGGCGTCTTCAAGAACAATCTGACGGGGTAACTCGTGACTCCTTTCAATTAGCGGTTGAGGTGGCTTCCTAGAGATGTTGGCTTCGATTTAAATCTCGATAGCCCGCTTGATGCCAGGGCTGAGCTGGGTTAGCTGAAACAACAGTTGATAGTCAGTCGTCGGCAAGAATCTGTCGAGGAGCGCAAGGGTGATTTCATACCTGATTGATGGAGGAAGAGGAAGACATCTTGGTGCTTGATTGGGAATCTGAGAGCGATTAAGCAGTGGGTAGAAGGATGGATGAAATGCGAGTGCCTCTAGAAGAGACATGGAGACCTCATATTTATAGGAAGGAAAGATGAGGGACAAAGGTTAGTAAAGGCATCCATTCAAAACAAATGACCGGTGGGCTAAAAAGCTGCGAAGGAGAAATGTTCAAATTAGTATTTACACGGCAACGGCAAAAGGGCATTAAATGTTTATACATAGGCGTTCAAAGGATAATTCAATGTCTGGTACATTCACCCAAGGAGAGTATTAATGGCCGCAATTGCCAGCTGGCGGATCTGGTCTGCCGAGTCTAAGACTCGTTGGTCGTCGTTGGTCGATCCAGGGACTTCCGGCATGTTGCGATATAATTGGATGGCCTCTTGGGCAAGAGTTTGCCTCTCCTGCTTCAAATCGGCGATGACAATCGAAAGATCTTGGAGCTTCTTCTCTTCAACGGCGATGGCCTTCATGACCTACTCCATCTCCTTGGCGAGTTCTGCCCTACGCCGTTTGAGACGGTCTATGGTGCCGACGATGTTTGGACGAGAATTCTCATGTGCGCCGATTCGGTGGTGTACCTCTTGGGCTTGGTGCTTGTAGGATTCTTCCTCTTCATGTGCCTTTGCCAGCTTGGCACAATCGGCCATGTGCCGCAGAGCTCTGAACACCGGGATCTGCATCGATTCAATATATGTCGCGGGTGCAAGAGCTTCTTCTACGTCTTCTAGGACTCGGCCTTTTATTTCATTGAAGATCTGCCCGAATCAGCGAAGCGTCTTCTACCAATCGGCCGATGTCATCTTGAAGGAGGGTTTGGATATTTTGGAGCTTGGCACGTATTTCTTCGAGAAGTGAGCTCAGAGCCACCTGACGGGAGGCGACCTCTTCATCATCGGAGATAGCAATCGCGAATGAAAAGAGGTTGTTGTTGGGAGTGTCTTGTTCCTGTCAAGGCGAAAGACGGGGAGTGCTTTAGCTAGCGGAAGTAGAGAATCGACCAATAAGATGTTGAAGGTTTTTACCTCCTTAAAGCGGATTTCTTCTATTTGCGTTGGTGGAAGTGCTGTCATTGTCTCAGGAATCGGCATGGCTGGTTCATCAGAAGAAGAAGATTCCACGATGATTGGTGCAGTGCTCGGACTAGCCTCCTAAAGGATGACAAAGGAAATCTCTATATGTATGAAGGGGTAATTGAATCTAAGTATGGGTATCAGTTATTTTACCTCTGCAAACCGCACAATTGATGGCTGCTGGAAAGGTATGATTGATGTACCCAGGGTGGTCTACGCTAGAGATCGGTCAGTTTCGACTAAAGATTGGGAAACTTGTATAAAGTGAATATTCTTTACCTCAGTTGAAAAGATTGTTGGTGTCTCGGTCTCTGCCTGAGGGTTGGTGGATTCATGCATGGTTTGCTCTAGGAGGATTTGCGCGGCCTAGTAAGAAATGGAATTTAATACTGATAGTATACTTGGAGAAATGTGAGGCATATAGAGTTACCTGAATAGCTTCTACCAATAAGGATGCAGCTGTCGATCCAGCTTCCGTAGCGGCTTGGGGGTCAACCTCCGGATGATTGGCATAGTCGGTGCAGCTAAAGACTCGCCTGGTAGCGCCGTCAATTGATCAGCCGATTCTATGCGGGTGCACACCCGGCGGCTTGTCTTCTTTGAAGAAGATATCTTCAGTTTCTGCTTCAATCAGCCGATGACGATATCTTCAATCGATGGGGCGTGAAAGCCGATGATTGGAAATGAAGTGTACGGGTGGTGATTCTCTATCGGCCTTCCACTACGGCTGTGTGTTGGAGGGGGCTGGCTTTCAGACTACAAGAGAAGAGGGAAATCAGTCATAATCCTATAGCACAAAGAGTACAGTGTCAAATTGGCCAGAAAGATTGGTACCTCTGCATTAGGATCAATATTGGCGGGGTCCAGATTGTTAGAATACATTGCGGGAGATGCGCAGAAGAGGTGTTGTTTCCACTCACCCCACCATAGCTTGAATTGTTGGACAGAGAAGGGGGCTACCACACAGTCAGTCAAATCGACGGTGCTGGAATCTGGCGTCAAACTGCACAGCTGATTGTATTCGAGTCCTTTGGAGAGCCCCTCCTGGAACTTCACACGGGCAGCCAAATAAATTTTAATCGGCATCTATCCTAGGCCGAATTGCCATGCTGCCACTGATGGATTATAGAATTCATAGGTTGGGGAGTCTTTTTCTGAAAGAGGAAGTTTGCTGGTAGAATCCACTGAGGAAGTTGAAAGAGGAAGCTTGATCAAAACATTCATAAGCTTGTTCTCGAAGGAATTGGTGCTTGAATCGAAGCAGTCGGGGTTTTCAAAGAGTGGCTCATTTCTCTGGTATGGGTACCAGCTTGTAGTTTCTTCATTGAAGTCGATGTAGAAACATCTGAAATACTCGGCTGTCTTTGTGCGGGTAAACTTACTGCCAGGAAAAGCTGACGCTGCCTCACCAAAGGAGGTGCAACGTCATCTTGATGTTGGGTTATCCTCTGACTCAATATTGGGGAACGTCTTGGTCTCGACTCATTCCCTGGAGATCTTGCTCATGTATAAGTTAAGCCAGAGGGTGATGAACCACCAGGGACCACCAGGGTTCCCAATCGGCTCTTCGGATCACAGCTTGACAGTTATTTGGTGCATCATATGATAAGCTGATCCTAGCAGGTGTTTTCCCAAAGGGACAGTAGAACCTCTCGCTAGGGCCTCGGCCAGAGCCTGTGTATTGGAGGAAGGGCCGACTGCTCTGCCGCAGAACAAGTGTTTCTCTAGCCACATCATCAGAAAAGTTGTGTACTCTCTATCACCGATAGGCCCGGTCTTCATATTTTTCTCAATATAGCCTTTCCACCCGCCGATTCTCTTTGTTTCCAGACGATGAGTTGGTTTGATCAGGAAATCAAAGGGCGAGTTGGGGGAAGAGATGTCGAGACCGGTCAGCATCAAGACATCAGCCAAAGTAGGAGTCATGGGGCCATGTCCAAAGAGGAACGCATTGAGGACGCCAGACCAAAAGTAAGAAGCTACAATGACCAAGGGTTCATTCTTCTCCATTTGAGACAGAGATAAATTTATGCATTGGCCGATTTTTAGTTCGTCCCAGTGAACCCTCTTAGAATTGGACATCCTTTGAAAGCATTCTTTCCAGCCAAGGGTTTTGTTCGGCCAAGACCTAAATGCGCCTGCTCAGTGACTTAGATCCATGGGCGATTGCTTGAAGGGGATCCTGTGCGTTTCCAAGTTGATTAATTTAGTGGGATCTTGATTCCCCATAGGGCCAAGACCGATAAGGCCAGGTGCGTCAAAGATAGGGATGGTAATCCTCTGCCTTAGCTCCTAAGAAGGATATAAAGGGCAAGCTAAGAACAGATCTAAAAAGAAAGATGCGTGGAATGGTAAAAAGGTGAAAAGGGAAAAAAATTTGGGGTATTTTACCTCTGGGATGAAGGCCATGGTCGCCGATGGGATCGCCATTGGGCTGAACAAGAGTGATATGATCAGAAGATGAAAGGAGAACCACCGGAGGGATGCAGCTGGAAGTTGAAAGGGCGCCGAAATGCAATGGGAGGTGATTCGCCGAAGAAGGAAGGCTTTTGAGTTTGTGGAGAAGAAGCAGCGGAGGATGTGAGTATTTGAGGACAGTTCGAGAGAAGGGTAAAGGCGGGATTTTTACCGCGCCATCTACATGAATTTCGGGGATGGCGGTTGCCTACAAGCGCTTCGTTCAAAAAAATCACAATCATCAGAGGGGGACTGCGGAGCAAAAAGGAGCTTTTGCCACGCTTACTGTTGCATTTTCTTTGAGGAAGGAGTTAAAGTTGAAAAGTTTTGGAGCAAAAGTTGTATTTCACTCCAAAACTGGGGGGCATGTGTTGATGCTAGATTTTGACACGTGTTTGGAATCGGCGTCAAAGGAGAAGAAAGGCGGTCAGTGCGGCGGCTGGAAGCTACAGTTGGGAATCGGCCGATTAAGGCTACAGTGTTGTAATGACCCTAGTTAACTAGCCTAGTTAATCTCAAGGCTAATCCGAATCTGTAGTTCCACCGGTCCGACCCCTAAAACCGCGCCAATCGGAAAATGGCAGCTCTTCTCTAAGTCCCGAGGTAGGGCTCCTCCAAAATCTTAGAGCTGTGGGAGAACCAGACACTGAGTGGTGGACCCACAACCAGATCACCGGTTTTCTTGAGTCAAACGCGCCAGAGCCAGCGTGCGTCCCGCTTCAGAGCTTCCCCGCCGCGTGGCTCGATCTCTCCGACGCGCGCCGCCTCGCCCAGTCGCCGACCGCGACAAGATAGATCAGTGCGCCTTCCTCCCAATCGCAGCGGAAGCCCCTGCAGCCCTTTCTGCCTTGCCTCATCTTGCTCGCACCCTCCCCGACCACGCCAAGGCGCCCTGTCACCGTCGTGGCAGAAGTTTTGCCACTGCCACACCAAACCGCCTCGCATCCCGCACCCATCACCTCGCTCGGATCCCCGGCCGCGCGCCCCGATGCTTTCTGGCTTTTCCGCCTCTCCACAGTCACGCCGCCCACGAGCGCACTGCACGACGATACCGTCCCCGCCAACCATGGCTCCGGCAGGGATAGCTCCTTTTTCCGCCTCACCAATGATGTGCCCCGGCAAGCCGCTATTTTGCACTCGCCGACGGAACCTACGAACTGCATCCGGCACCAGAAGACAGAGCAGTAGCTGAGCTGTCGACCGACGGAGCTGAAGCAGAAACCGCTGAGGACCAGTTTGCCTCCACCCCACTCGAAGGCAAGCCCCGGAGCATGAACCCAACTTTCTAAACTTGCACATGCCTTCCTTCATATGTATGTGCATTTACGTATAGGAGTTGTTTGAAACCGTAGATGCATGAACTAGTTCCCTTGATCTGAATACTAGTTCATTGAGTCCGAGCAGCTGCAATGCTTAATAGGACTCGGTAAAAGTCAAGTGATTTCCTGCCACTCGCGAGTTATAGGAGTTGGTTGTTCTCCTTCTGGTTACAACTATAAGGACGATGGACGGGGCAAGGCTTGGTGAACTCTTTTGGTGGTCGGCTGATGGCCCTGTCTGTTTACTTGAATCTGTTTAAGGCCCGACAGTGGTGGTGTTCATGATCAAGTGTTTGAAAGTAATAATCTCATACCCATTATGGGATGGAGAAGCCTAGTACCTGATTGAACCTGGACGTGAGCAGTTTGATCCACTGTCTCTGGAACAGAGTTTCCCCTACAGCCGCATGTGGTGGCAAGTGTGGTCACGGAACGGCAGAGGCCGGGTCTGTGGAACCTTGCACCAAGGGAAGTGGGCTCAACACGGGTTAGAGAATTAATGGGGACGGCCGACACAGGAAGCGACCCTCGGTGGTGCGCGGATGTCGTGAGGTTAGGTTCGCCATGCATGGTTAAGGAACTCGAATCGATTCGTCTGCCTCTCACAGTTTGAGACTGCTTGATCGCTATGCTACACTGAGTAAAGAAGGAATCTGATGATGACATGAACTTGCTGTTGAGTTTATACACATAATGTTTGGGTCTATGCTTGTTTAGTAAAAGTTGCCAATATAGACTGGTTAATGAACTTAGAATCTGAGCTGAAACTTTGAAAGTAAGGACCTAACATAGATGCTTTTGGCAAATAAAACCCCTCAGCCAAAGAGCCTTGCATGTCTAGAAGTGGTGGAGTAGTTTTTCCCACCGGTCGGTTAAGTCTTGTTGAGCTTAGAAGCTCAGCCTTGTCGTGGCATCTCTTTTCAGGTGAAGTTGAAACTTCCGAGCGTGCTGCTGTTGGCACTTGGCCGCCCTAGCTTCTTCCTGGGTGGACGGTCGAGTGGGATCCTTCCTCGGACGGCGAGGAGTGGGATCACTGATGTCCTGTTTGGCCTCATCAAGGACATCCGACCCTCGGAGCTAGCTTCCACTATATTTTAACTTCAGTTGTTTTTCGAACCTTGTAAAACTCTGATTTCAAACTAGTGTGTAATGAATTACTGAACTAATTATGGATCTATTGTATTCTCTGGAACCACTCACCTTCGTATGAGCTATGCTAACTCGGTCCTGTTAAGTGGTTAAATCGGATGAAATCCGACAGACCGTCGAGTTAACTTGATTAAGGCATGAGATTCACGTGTTAAGCGACTTAACCATGCTTTAGTTGAGTTAATCCGAGGTGTTCCGCCATAGCTAGTACCAGAGCAGGTTTAGCAGGACAGAGAACACAACGGGTCCTAAAACACGTTCTTTTTGAATAAAATTTGCATGAAAATCTCGTACGATCGCTAAGGATGACCTTAGTACGAGAGGCCCTAGGGGATTTTGGGGTTATTTTAGGTGGCTACTACTTATTGGTTATTTTGCTAACCCCCAGCACTTCACCACGTGTATCATACGTGTGCCGAGTTCCGCATCACGAGTATGCGAGGGTTGATAGGGAGTTCTATTCAAAGGATCCTATCATCGCGGTTGTTTCGCCCATGTTTATCATACGTGCGTAGGTTCCGTATGTTAATTCATGCGAAGGGTGGTATGGTTCGATTCCAACAGGACTATCATCACGGTTGTTCGCCCACATCTATTATACGTGCATAGATTCCACATCTCGAGTATGCGAAGGGTTATATGGTTCCATTCAAAGGGGGCCTATTTCCACAGTTGTTGTGCTGTCCATGCAGCGTTAAACGCATGGGTGCTGTTTCTATAGTGAACGGTAATGCTTGGGGACGCTTTCGTGAGTGCTAGCACGAAAGATTCATGTGGTTGTGTTTCTCTGCAGGTACACTAACTGCGTTCGCTTAGGGAAGCGCTGCTAGAAACCGACTCGCTACTATACGAAGCGACGTACTTGTTGCCTTGCCACCGGCGCTAACCGCGTAAGACCAAAGCTTTTGGCAATTGTTTTGGTTGAGAGGAAGAGGTAGGTCGTGCATGCATCATGAACTAAAATCTGTGAAACCATCTCCCTAAAACAACCTTGCCCTATTAAAGATCTTCTTCGCTTTAAGGATTTCTAGTTACCTTCTCAGCTTGCGCTCTGGTCAAAACTCCGAGTGTTTTTCCTACCCGATCTGTTCTCCTTGGGGTTTCTATCTCACGCTCGATTCGGTTCTTGGTTCCAGATGGCTGCTCCCAGACATGTGTTTCGCGGCGCTGATGGCACTTCCCACTCCACGTACCTACACTTCGAGGGTTTTCCTTCTATTTTGTGGGATACCTTGAGGTGGTTTGGGTACCAGTCACCGCCTCTTTACGCGGGATGGGAGTACCAGGAGCATGGGGTGCCACGGTGCAACGTGCAAGTGGTTGTACCTCCACCCTCTGTACAGCCCGAGTAGCCCCAGCTCGAGGTCTCGACCCACGGTCACGCCCTGGAAGACACCTGGGAGTCGGCTGCCCTACAGGCTCTCACCTAGTTTTGCCAGCTACACCCGCTTGAGGTCCTTTTGGACCCGATCGGTTTGTTTCCCGCTAGGGATCGGCTGGACCCGGCTTGGCTTGACCGCGTCAACAACATGGAGTTGCTGGCGGCTTCCTACTCATTGGTCTCCCTCTCTACTACCACCAGGTGCATGTCAGCTTTGTACCGGCTGATTGAGCTTCAAGGCCGGGCTATGGCTGTCTTGGCTCGGATAGCCGTAGACACCCAGGAGCATTTCAACACCGCCAAGAGAGACTTGGTGGAGCGGTCGTATCAGCTCATCCAGAGGAGCATACAGGTCAATGACATGCAGGCCAGGATTTCCGAGCTTGAAGAAGAAGTGATGGACATGGAGCATGACATGATTCAGCTTGCCGAAGAAAAGATGGAGGCTAAGATGGAGCTCGCGGTTGCTAATGCACACTTGGACAAGCACCACGCCGAGTTCGATGCCATCCATGCCTTGGAAATGCAGCTGGACGAGCAAGAAGATCCTAAGGAGGTAGCAGGAGCGTCCAGTATGGACATTGAAGATGGCGACGCCCCTTCTCCGACGCATAGTGTTCCCTCAGTAGGCAACCTAGATAACTTTTAGGTTGAAGACTGTAGGAAGCTAATCTTTTGTTGTACTCCTTGGCAACCTAAATTTTGGATAGCATTGTAATAGGTTAGCCTTGAGTTGAGTGCTCCTCCTGTGTTAAAGGACCAACAATATGATGATCTTGGTAGAATCGGTTCCTTTTGGGACCCGCCTTGGATGCTGAAGTGTGTGAGTTTTTGTGCTGTGACCGCATGCAGGTTTTCGTTCCTTTGGGTCTGTCCAAAGTATGGCCGACCCCAGGTCACAAGGTCGGATGTGCCTGACCCCTTGCGGCAGGTCTCCACCTCGCCCGACCCCTTGTTGCACGGCTCCGCTTCGCCCGACCCGAGCACTTAAGGTCGGACATAGTGGAACCCATGGGATGAGGTTTTGACTCGCCTAAGGTTGTCTGCAGACTAGCCGATGAGAACACGGATGTTGCGGAACCTACCGAGTGTGGATCGAAACACCTTTCCGATCAGTTAGCAAAGTAATACGACCATGCAAAACCAAGCTAGTTGCCAACTAGGATGGCAAGGAGAGGTGTACACCTCCTTACCTCCTTAATAAAGAAATGTTGTTGTGTTGCACTATCGGCAAGAGTCGCATTTAAGGATAAAACACATACATTTCCACATGATTGGAATACTTCTGAGGTTATGAAACTAATGGAACGTTGACTCTTGCAGATGGCGCACCGCACCCGATCCGACTCTATGCCCATTGGCAGTAAGCAGCAGCAGGACCTTCCCCCGCCTTCGCTGGAAGCCATCTTGGAAGCTCAAACTGAGCTGCTGAGGCACATTGTCCAAGGGCAACAGCAGTAGCCCCATGGAGAGAGGGCTCATCAGCAACCTCCGTTTGCTCGCTATGAAGACTTTTTGAGCATGCAGCCCCTGACCTTCCACAAGACAGAGGACCCTCTCGACGCCGACGCATGGGTTCGCACGATCGAATCCAAATTCGAACTCCTCACCGCCCCGTGCCCTGACCAGAACAAGGCCCGGTTCGCAACTCAACAACTGCGTGGTTCCGCCCGGCTTTGGTGGGACCACTACCACGCCATGTTGCCGGCCGACCATGTCGTCAGCTGGAATGGGTTCAAGACCACTTTCAAAGGGCACCACATTCCAAAAGGTCTTCTAGAGCGTAAACTTAACAAGTTCCTGGCTCTTACCCAGGGAAGCCACAACGTTCTGCATTACGCGCAAGCCTTCAACGACCTGTGCCGCTACGCAGGCTATCACGCGGATACCGACGAAAAGAAGAGGGATAGGTTCCACAGAGGTTTAAGCCTGGAGCTCAAGGAGAGGTTGAACCCTATCAAGGTGGATACCTACAATGAGCTAGTGAATCTAGCCATCTCCCAACAAGATTGTATGCAGGCCCTCAAGGCTGATCAGAAGCGGAAGGCCTCAGTGGCATTGCCAAGCCCACCCGCTCGAAGATTCAGAATGGTTCCCCCTCAGGCGCCCCATAGACCAAAGCAGTTGGGACTATGGGTTGCTTGCCCTCCACCACCAGCGGCACCTCGTTTCCCCGGTTTTCACCCGCAGGCGCCCCGGCCAACCTTATCGCCGCCGCCGCGCCCTGCAAAGGGTAACCACTCCTTCACCTGTGGTAATGAAGGGTACTTTTCCAAGGACTGCCCCAGAAACAAGAATCAGCAGCCCAGCCAAAACCCCACAGCCAACAGGGGAAGAAAGCCTAAGGTGCAGGTTCGCCAGGGTCGGCTCAACTACACCAGCCTAACCGAGCTCCCCGAAGGTGCGCTAGTAATGACAGGTACCTTCCTTGTCCATAATCAAACTGTTGTTGTTTTGTTTGACTCGGGAGTATCCCATAGCTTCATCGGGAATAAGACTAGTGAGAGATGTAAGCTGAGCGTCACACCAAACGGTCATATGTGATCTCCACCTCGGGAGGAAAAATAGCTTCAGACAAGATAGTTAACCTTGTGCCTATCCAGTTAGGCCAGATTCTTTTTAGGGAGAATCTCATCATCCTTGACCTAAAAGGAATAGATATCATCTTGGGGATAGATTGGATGACCCGACACCAGGTGATTCTGGACGTAGCTGCCCGAGCTCTCCACATCAACTCACCTTTGCATGGCAACTCTACCCTACGCTTGACCCACCCTGAATATGCAACTCCTTGTGCGTACCCTGTAACGGAAGCCTGGATAGAAGACCTTCCTGTTGTCCGTGAGTACCCCGTTGTGTTTCCGGATGACCTGCCTGGCATGCCGCCGGATAGAGATATCGAGTTTGCCATTGAACTACAGCCAGGCACCGCCCCGATATCGAAGAGACCCTATCGAATGCCACCCGCCGAGCTGGCCGAGTTGAAAACCCAATTGCATGATCTATTGGAGAAAGGCTTTATCCAACCCAGTACTTCACCCTGGGGTTGCCCAGCCCTATTTGTGAAGAAGAAGGATGAAAGTCTACGCATGTGTGTGGACTACCGACCCCTCAATGCGGTGACTGTCAAGAAAAGTATCCCCTTCCCCGCATTGATGTTCTGTTTGACCAATTAGCTGGAGCTAGAGTATTCTCCAAGATTGATCTTCGTTCCGGTTATCACCAAATCAAGATCCGACCTTGTGACATTCCCAAAACTGCTTTCTCCACAAGATATGGACTCTACGAGTACCTGGTTATGTCCTTTGGACTCACCAATGCACCCGCTTATTTCATGTATCTCATGAATTCAGTGTTCATGCCCGAGCTGGACAAGTTCGTGGTGGTGTTCATTGATGATATTCTGGTATACTCGAAGAACGAAGAAAAACATGCCGAGCATCTTCATGTAGTTCTTCAACGGTTGAGGGATCATCAGCTTTATGCCAAGTTCTCCAAGTGTGAATTCTGGTTGGAGAGTGTCAAGTTCTTGAGACATACAATCTCTCAGAACGGCATAGCAGTGGACCCCAGCAAGGTACAGGAGGTCATGGACTGGAAGTCACCCACATCAGTTCAGCAAATCTGCAATTTTCTTGGACTAGTAGGCTACTATCGGTGTTTCATTCCGGATTTCTCAAAGATAGCTAAGCCGATGACCGAGCTATTGAGAAAGGAAGTCAAGTTTGTGTGGAGCCACAAGTGCGAAGAAGCTTTCCACACCTTGAAACACCTGCTGACTTCTGCCCCAGTTTTAGCTCACCCCGACCCTTCCAGGTCGTTTGACGTATACTGTGATGCCTCTGGCACTGGACTTGGGTGTGTTCTTATGCAACACAACCGAGTCATTGCCTATGCCTCATGAGCGTTGCAACCTCATGAGCTAAACAACCCGACCCATGATCTTGAGTTAGCAGCAGTGATTCATGCCTTAAAGATATGGAGACACTATCTGATGGGCACCCACTGCAACATCTACACCGACCACAAGAGCCTCAAGTACATCTTTAATCAAGCCGACCTCAACATGCGACAAAGAAGATGGCTAGAGTTGATCAAGGACTATGATTTGGAAGTACATTATCACCCGGCAAAGCCAACGTAGTGGCAGATGCTCTTAGCCGCAAGACCCATTGCAATTGCTTGACGGCAACCAACTTCACAGAGACCCTATGTAATGAGATGGGAAAGCTTAGTTTGGAAATTGTTTCCCATGGAACCCTCGGTCATATCTCCCTTAAGTCTGTTCTGGAGGACTACATTGGGTCAGCGCAGCTAGAGGACGAGGGAATAAGGCAAATTAAAAGGAAGATTGCACAGAGGGATGAGGGGTATAAACAATTCCGACAGGATGAGAATGGGAGAGTGTACTATGGGAACCGACTGGTTATCCCATCCAACCCCGCTCTTAAGAAGCAACTCCTAGATGAAGCTCATCTCTCCAAGTTCTCAATCCATCCTGGCAGTAGTAAGATGTATCATGATCTCCATCAAACTTTTTGGTGGAATAGAATGAAGCCAGAAATTGCACGCTATGTCTCGGAATGTGACACCTGCCAACGTGTCAAGGTCAGCCATTCGAAGGTAGCAGGTACCCTGCAACCGTTACCTATCCCATCATGGAAATGGGAAGACATCAGTATGGATTTCATTGTTCGACTACCCCCTACGCCGCAGCGACATGACTCCATTTGGGTTATCGTGGATCGCCTTACCAAGTCTGCCCACTTTCTTCCGGTTCACACCACCTACCCGGCCAAGAAATATGCAGAGCTGCATCTTGACCGCATTGTTTCTCTGCACGGTGTGCCTAGGACGATCATATTTGATCGAGGTGTTCAGTTTGTAACGTGTTTTTGGGAACAGCTACAAGCATCACTTGGCACCAAACTCATTCGTAGCTCGACCTATCACCCGCAAACCGATGACCAGACTGAGAGAGTAAATCAGATCCTTGAAGACATGCTACGAGCTTGTGTCATCCATTATGACTAGAATTGGGATAAGTGCTTACCCTTGGCAGAATTCTCCTATAACAATAGCTACCAGACTAGCTTGAAGATGGCACCGTTTGAAGCTTTATATGGTCGGAGATGTCGGACACCGTTGAGTTGGTCACAGGTTGGAGAAAGACAAACCTATGGTCCTGATCTAGTAGTAGAAGCCGAAGCACAAGTTAGGGTGATTCAGGCAAACCTCAAGGCAGCCTAATCTCGATAAAAGAGTTACTCCGATAGGAGAAGGAGACCCCTCCGGTTTGACATTGGTGATCACGTATATCTTTGAGTCTCCCCGACCAAAGGAGTGCAACAGTTTGGAGTAAAGGGAAAATTGGCTCCCCGTTACATTGGTCCTTATGAGATTGTGGAACTATGTGGACCTGTTGCTTATCGGATCCAACTACCAAAACAGCTTTCGGCCATTCATGATGTTTTCCATGTATCCCAACTGAAGAAATGTGTCCAAGTCCCAATTGAGGTCTTGGAACAGGAGCAACTTCAAATTGATCCCGACCTGACTTATGCCGAGTACCCAGCCAAAGTCCTCGACCGTAAAGAAAGACACACCCGACGACAAGTTGTGAAAATGTACAAGATACTATGGAGCAACCACACGGAGGAAGAAGCAACCTAGGAAATAGAGGAGTATCTGAACAAGCACTTCAGAGGTTTTCTTTTCAACCAAGAAGGTAAGGACCGCACACCCCCACTGGTTACCCTTACACCCGAATCTCAGGATGAGATTCTTTTTAAGGGGGGTAGGCTGTAACGACCCTGGTTAACCAGCCTAGTTAATCTCAAGGCTAATCCTAATCTTCAGTTCCACCGGTCCGACCCCTAAAACCACGCCAACCGGCAAATGGCAGCTCTTCTCTAAGTCCCGAGGCAGTGCTGCTCCAAAATCTTAGAGCTGTGGGAGAACCGGAGACGGAGTGGTGGACCCACAACTAGATCCCTGGTTTTCTTGAGTCAAACGCGCCAGAGCCAGTGTGCGCCCCACTTCAGAGCTTCCCCGCCGCGTGGCTCGATCTCTCCGACGCGCGCCGCCTGGCCCAGTCGCCGACCGTGACAAGATAGATCAACGCGCCATCCTCCTAATTGCAGCGGATGCCCCTGCAGCCCTTTCTGCCTTGCCTTGTCTCGCTCGCACCCTCGCCGGTCGCGCCAAGGCGCCCTATCGCCGCCGTGGCAGAAGTTTTGCCGCTGCCACGCCAGACCGTCTCACATCCCGCACCCATCACCTCGCCCCAATCCCCGGCCGCGCGCCCCGATGCTTTCCGGCTTTTCCGCCTCTCCACAGTCGCACCGCCCACGAGCGCGTTCCATGACGATACCGCCCCCGCCAACCATGGCTCCGGCAGGGACAACTCCTTTTTCCGCCTCACCAGTGATGTGCCCCGGCAAGCCGCTGTTTTGCGCTCGCTCGCCCTGTCACCTCGCTTGTAGTGCCTTCCTTCCTGTCACATGCTAGTTAAGTCGCCGCCCACAATCCGCCGCTTGACGCGACCAGACCCTGCTCGCCTTCGCCAACTCTTAATCCCGGCAAAACCGCGCCTGCGCCGGCCTTGTCTCCAATGCCCAATGGCCAAAGACCCTGTCCCCGAAGCTCTGCTTCGCCGCCCATCACCGCTCAATCGCCGCCAAGGTAGCGCACTCCATCCTTTTCTTCCCGATCTTCGCGCTACTCAACTCTCTCTCTTCCACGCAGCTATAAAGAGGAGTACCAGAGCCCCCACCGGAGTTTCCTTCGCCATCCCTATTTCGCCACGCCCTACTCTGCTCGCACTTGAGCACTGCCGCTAAAGCTCTTGATAAGTTCCCCTCTCCGCTCAAACCCGCTTCTCCCCAACCCACCAGCCGCCTGATCCTCCGCATGGTGCTAGAGCTTGCTTGTTGTCCACAAGAAGCACCGCCGCCGCCGGAGCACCGTCAAACCTCGCCACCATCCAAGTCTTTCCACCTAAGTCTGTTCCTTCCCGACCCCAAGACTTCACCAATAGGCCTAAAGGCAAACTGCGACCCTGTCTGGTTCGCCCGACCCTTTTTTCCGTCTCGCCCGACCCTGCCTGTTTCGCCGACCCTTATCCGCTTCGCCCAAGGGCTCGGCTGTATCTTTTTCTTTGATCCAAGGGTATCTGTGTAAAAAAATTCGGGGACTTCTCTGTGTTAAGTCTGAAGACCCCGGTACAGTTATTCCTTAAAGTCTAAGGGTCAGCTCATAAGTTTCTCCCCATTCGACCCTTTTATCCTGTGCTCCACCAACTGAAGCTGGACTCATTCGCCTTTCCTGTAGCTTTGCTACAAGTGTCTAAGCTGAACGTGCAAGTGTTGTTGAAACAACCGTCTAAGTGCTAACTTCTGCATTGCATTTGTGTAGAGCTAAATCTCGCCGACGGCACCTACGAACTGCATCCGGCGCCAGAAGACAGAGCAGTCGCTGAGCTGCCGACCGACGGAGCTGAAGTAGAAACCGCTGAGGACCAGTTTGCCTCCACCCCGCTCGAAGGCAAGCCTCGGAGCATGAACTCAACTTTCTAAACTTGCGCATGCCTTCCTTCATATGTATGCGCATTTACGTATAGGAGTTGTTTGAAACCATAGATGCATGAACTAGTTCCCTTGATCTGAACACTAGTTCGTTGAGTTCGCGTAGTTGTCATGCTCAATAGAACTTGGTAAAAGTCAAGTGATTTCCTGTCACTTGCGAGTTATAGGAGTTGGTTGTTCTCCTACTGGTTACAACTATAAGGATGATGGATGGGGCAGGGCTTGGTGAACTCTTTTGGTGGTCAGCTGATCGCCCCGTCTGTTTACTTGAATCTGTTTAAGGCCCGACAGTGGTGGTGTTCATGATCAAGTGTTTCAAAGTACTAATCTCATACCCATTATGGGATGGGGAAGCCTATTACCTGATTGAACCTGGACGTGAGCAATTCGATCCACTGTCTCTGGAATGGACTTTCCCCTGCGGTAGCATGTGGTGGCAAGTGTGGTCACAAAATGGCAGAGGCCGGGTCTGTGGAACCTTGCACCAAGGGAAGTGGGCCCGACACGGGTTAGGGAATTGATGGGGACGGTCGACACAGGAAGCGACCCTCGGTGGTGCGTGGATGTCGTGAGGTTAGGTTCGCCAGGCATGGTTAAGGAACTCGAATTGATTCGTCTGCCTCTTACAATTTGAGACTGCTTGATCGCTATGCTACACTGAGTAAAGAAGGAATCTGATGATGACATGAACTTGCTGTTGAGTTTATACACATAATGTTTGGGTCTATGCTTGTTTAGTATAAGTTGCCAATATAGACTGGTTAATGAACTTAGAATCTGAGCTGAAACTTTGAAAGTAAGGACCTAACATAGACGCTTTTGGCAAACAAAACCCCTCAACCAAAGAGCCTTGCATGTCTAGAAGTGGTGGAGTAGTTTTTCCCACCGGTCGGTTAAGTCTTGTTGAGCTTAGAAGCTCAGCCTTGTCGTGGCATCTCTTTTCAGGTGAAGTTGAAACTTCCGAGCGTGCTGCTGTTGGCACTTGGCCGCCCCAGCTTCCTCCTGGGTGGACGGTCGAGTGGGATCCTTCCTCGGACGGTGAGGAGTGGGATCACTGATGTCCTGTTTGGCCTCATCAGGGACATCCGACCCCCGGCGCTAGCTTCCGCTATATTTTAACTTTAGTTGTTTTTCGAACCTTGAAAAACTCTGATTTCAAACCAGTGTGTAATGAATTGTTGAACTAATTATGGATCTATTGTATTCTCTGGAACCACTCACCTTCGTATGAGCTATGCTAACTCGGTCCTGTTAAGTGGTTAAATCGGATGAAATCCGACAGACCGTCGAGTTAACTTGATTAAGGCATGAGATTCACGTGTTAAGTGACTTAACCGTGCTTTAGTTGAGTTGAGCCGATGTGTTCCACCACAAGTGTTTCGGCCGACTGGCAGAGGGAATTGATAGAGGCTAGCCGATTGGTAGTCGATATTAACTAGAATTATATGTTTTATCTATTGCTCTAGTTTTATCACCAGTTATCCAGCTTGAGATTCGAATAATCAACTTCATTACTGTTATTCTTATTTATTGTCATATAGCTGATTAGATCTGTTTGAAGTGTTGCATCTGTAGTGTTGTTTAAATTGCTCTAGTTGTTTCTTTACAATCGCTATGTGATCATCGGTTGTTCTATAGCCGGTCATCTCTACAGTAAATCGGCCGATTTGCTGATACGCTTTTCAAGACAGATCGGAACTTTAGCCGATCAAAGCTCCTAGAATTTAATACTTTTCTTTCCTTGTCAATCAACAGGTAAGATTGACTGCCACGCCACACGAACCGCACCAGGGCAATAACCCGAATAGGAGTTAAGCAGATTCTCCCGGATCGTGTGTCCGACGCTGAGGGTCATCGGCCGATTTTCAGCGCCAACAGTTACAAACCACAATGCTCGTACATTAAAAGTCTCATTTTTGTCCTCATCCCACACACTACACCTTCTTCCATCCATAACAGTAGAAGTTCATCAACCAACGGTCTTAGGTAAACACCAATGTCATTGCTAGGTTGTTTTGGGCCTTGGATAATTACCGGCATCATAATGAACTTCCACTTCATGCACATCCAAGGCGGAAGTTTGAACATACATAAGGTTATAGGCCAAGTGCTATGACCACTACTGAACTCACCGAATGGATTGAATCCATCTGTACTTAAACCAAACCGTATGTTCCTTGCATCATTTTCAAACTCAAGAAATTCTGTATCAACTGTTCTCCACTGGGACCCATTAGCGGGGTGTCTGATCATTTCATCTTGCTTCCGTTCTTCTTTATGCCAACACATCAACTTTGCATGTGCCTTGTTTCTGAACATACGCTTCAACCATGGTACTATAGGAAAATACCACATTACCTTCACAGAAACTTTGTTCTTGATGGCCTGCCCCTCAACATCACCAGGGTCATCTCTTCTGATCTTATAACACATCGCTTCGCACACAGGACAAGCCTCCAATTTCTCGTATTCCTCACCGCGATAGACAATACAGTCATTAGGACATGCATGTATCTTTTGTACCTCAACCCAGAGGGCAAACAAGCTTTTTTTTCTTTGTACGTTGAGGATGGCAATTTGTTTCCCTCGGGAAGGATGTACTTCATGATTTTCATTAACTCATCAAAACCCTTGTCAGAAACTCCATTTTTTGCCTTCCATTGCAGCATTTCCAGTGTGGTACCCAACTTTTTATGCTCCTATTTGCAATCTGGGTACAAAAATTTCTAATGATCATCTAACATATGCTCGAACTTTTTTGACTCCTTCACATTTTCGGAGTTTTCCTTTGCATCTCACAACACCTGACCTAGATCATCGATAGGAGCTTCTGTCTCGCCCATCTCTTCTTCAGCCTCGCCCATTGGAGCATCTACAAAGGCACCTCCTTGAATCCAGGCAGGAATGTTGTCTTCTTCATCATCATCATCCATCACAACTCCTCTTTCCCCATGCTTGGTCCAAAAAAAATAGTTAGGCATAAATCCAGAATTGTATATGTGAGCATGAATAGTCTTTCTGGATGAGTAATCCTTCTCATTTTTTCAATTTATGCATGGACAACAAATGAAACTGGACGGCGGTTTGTTGGATTCACTTATCTAGAAAACCACGCAAGACATTAATGTACTCTATGGAACGTTTGTCTGCGTTGTACATCCATTGCCGATCCATCTACAAAATATTACCGAACCAAAGATATTCTGATCATTCATACAATTATAAATGAAAGATAACAAACATGAAAACAAATACCATTAAACTGAAATGTTGCTGAAAGTTTAGATAGAAATATAAAAATTTAAATTTCAAACCCAAACAATATGATACACTACAACAAACTGAAATGTCGATGTCACATATCATAGGCTGGCTTTGGTCTAACGACGGTAGTGACTTTCTACAATACGTCAAAGGAATGCGTTGTAAAAGATAGCTGGGGGATAGAGCTTTGTGGGGGAAGTGTTGGAGGGCTGAGAGCTCGGAGATGCAAAAGCTTGTGGCCTGGAGCGCGTTACTGGGGTGGTGCGTATTTGTACGCCGGATCGGAGAGGAGTACCGAACTAGTAGCTCAAACATAACATACAAATGAAAAAATTCTCCATTGTAGCTTATTCTAAAAATGACTAATTACGTACCTCTATTTCATCTTAGTATCTATATGATTTTCCATAATATATTTAACTCATATTTGAAAAATACTAAACTATGAAATTATTTCTCTAACCACATATCAATATCTTTGACTAATACGAAATATAGCATCCAAAAAATTTGTAGCTTATTCTAAAAATCACAAATATGAGCTCTAAATAACATATTCATATAAATGAAAATTTTCTCCATTGTACCTTATTCTAAAAATCACAAGTTACTCTAGTTCTATAGCATAAAACTTAGTATATTAACCATGTATCAATGAGGATGAAGTTTGTAACCTTAGAACACTTGAATGAGTGAAATCCCCAAGAAATGGTCTTTAATCCAGTAGCACCTCTCCTATGGCGCCATGGATAGGGTGAAGCTCGAGCTGTGGTGAATGGCTCGGGTAGGAGGAAGAAGGAGGTGGACTTATAGGTTGAAATTTAGTATTGGTTGGGGACACCAACTGGTACAAAAGGGTCCACATTAGTATCAGTTGGTGCTCCCACACGGTACTAAAGGGGGGGGTGGCACATTAGTACCGGGTTGGGGCATCAACCAGTACTAAAGGAGGAGGGTGGCACACTAGTACCGGGTTGGGACATCAACCCGTGCTAATGTGCACCCTTTAGTACCCAATCGGTACTAAAGGGCCTCACGGGGCTACCCTATGGAACTAGCCGTTAGGCTTGGTACTAATGCTCACATTAGTACCGGGCAAAAATGTAACCGGTGCTGAGCCTCGGGATGAATGCTTAGTTTTCTAGTAGTGGGGTCCTTGCAATCACAAAAAGAAAAAAATTTCTCCCACTTGGATTGGAAGAACCACACGATGGGTTCATCGCTGAACGAAAGATTGGCAAGAGGACACTGTTGACACTCATTATTGCACACTTTTACCCCTGTTTATCTTCAATAATGACATGAATTTAATACCAAAACTATTGATCACACGTAATAAACCAGTCATTTTCACATGTGCAACATATTTTGGAGGATATTCTATTTTTGTAGAAAATTGAACCTAAAGGTACATTTTTGGATAAAGGCTAAAACAAGCAACAGACCATACAAAGATGAAGGCCAGCGGGCCCAGGAAGAGCCTAGGCCGATCAGCCTACAGGGGCCTAGGCCGATCAGCTCAGGGTATCCTAGCCCCATCTCGAGCTCATTTTTGGCAAGCAATCCTCCAAGATAACTTAAGGGCTAAGTTTGTGAATGCAAGGATCAGTTCGGGATTAATTAGGATCAAGAGGAGATTTGAAAAGTTACCAAAGATCAATCTCATCCCGAAGCTATCATTGTGCTAGTCCCACATGCAAGTAAAAAGAAGATTCCAAAGCACCTGAAATGACTTGGGAACGAAGCAGGACGTGAGGGGCCAAAGGAAAGGCCCAGGCCAATCGGCCTGGACCCATCCAGGCCGATCGGCCCAGGGGGTTTCCTTCGCCCCCTCGCCTTCCAATTTTTGCCACGCACTCTCCAGACTATAAATACCCCAAAATCCACCAAGCCCCATATCCAAAATGACATCCTCGACATGAAGCAGCAGAGAAGCAGAAGGAGCTTGAGGGACACCACTTTGGAAAGACGAGGGCCATACAATTGTCTAGGGATTAGCATAGCTAAGCCCTAGCCATCGTGATCACCCTGCGAGGAAGATCACGCCAGAGTTCTAGAGCTAGGAGTCATCAAGATCAAGGTAGGATCCTGGTGGTGATCTTGTGATGTACAATCATTCATGGTGAAGCAATAGATGTGTTCATGTTCCTAGCGATCCAAATATCTCCTTCGATGGTTTTATACTCTTTCGGGTTTGCTTGCTTTTCAATCTATGAATCAATGATAGATTGCTTAGGGTATTCTATTGGTCATGGTGACCGGATTTGCATGCCTGATCAACCGATGAGTATGACATGTTCATTTGATCGTGCCCTTAACCTGCTAGCACTGATAGAGGTGATCATGATAGGATCTTTCTTGTGTAAGATGGGGTGTTTTGGGAGCCGGACCGGAGGTGTAGATTAAAAAAGATGCTTTTTACTAAGATCATATCAATGTTGCTTTGCTATCTATGCTCAGAATTACAACATATACATAGTCTAGGTTGCTCTAGATTGGTTACCTTTGCTCTATCTATTTTTTGTCTATACATGCTTAGTAGATTGGATTTGAATCACTTATCAACACCTAGTTTATACTAACAATGCTAGTTGAAATAGATCTTGTGCTATAAGTTCCACGGATTGATAAACCTTGGGGGAGTACTCCGATGGAAGAGCTACAACTAATCCGTGCGCTTGTGGTTCACAAATTGGTGTGCTAACTGCCGTCAACAGACACTACCCTGTTGGAGGTATGCCCTAGAGGCAATCATAGAGATGATGATATTCCATTTGTATCCATGATTTGTATATTGTGTTCATTGAATATCCATTAAAGGCTACTTAAATTGATTTGCAATTATGTGAATTGTATGTGAAACTCTTTACTTGTATGGTTATTCTAAAGTTGTCCCTAGTCGGAGTTCATGTGAGGACACACATGAATATTAGACTAGCACATGTATTAGTTGATGACTATGTTTCACAAGTCATGGACATGGAGATGTTGAACTAATAATGTGGACACATGTGGAGACATGTGTTAGGACTGACCCAACACGAGAAGTAGTTCTCTCTTTAAAACAACATATACGCTTTGTCCTTAGACTTGAGATTGTCGCATGTATTCTAGATGTGGATCGACCTACTTAGGGGCTATCAAACGCTACGCCGTAACAGGGTAGTTATAAAGGTAGTTTTTGGGTTTGTCAAGAAGCATGCTATGAGACATGGTCAATCAAGATAGGATTTGCCCCTCTCTGATTGAGAGTGATATCTCTGGGCCCCTCGAGTGATCGGATCCGAAAATGCATGGCCATGCTACGTACGGTTAAGAGTTAACCTACAAAGGGATCGAGAAAGAGCGGTCGGCTTGAAGCTAGACCAAATATCATGAGGCAAAGGGAATAGCATGTATATTATGTTGTGATGGTTCGTCTGATATGATCTTCGTGTGCGTATAGGAGTTGGCACGTCTTGCTAGAGGCCGCTACCGACTATTGGGCCGAGTAGGAGTACTTGGGCCATGTCTATACGTATCCAAACCTATAGGGTCACACACTTAAGGGGCTGGAAGCCCAATTCGGATCAGATCTGAGTTGGATTAGGTTTAGAAGTACTAATGGGCCTCGGATCCAGAGGCCCGTCAGGAACCTCTATAAATAGAGGGGTGGGGGCGCCCTAGGGTTTACACCTTTTTGGCGAAACACACCTGCCGCGCCTCCCACGCCCTCGCCTGTTGCAACTCGTGGATCTAGCAGTCCGGCTTGCGACACTTCCTCCCTGCACGTGTGGATACCTTGGAGGTGTTGCGCCTGCAGCACTTGGACGAGCCGCCGACGAGCCACCGACGAGCCGCGGCATCGGAGGCGATCTTGCTGCACGTTGACGAGCTGCTGAGGAGCTGCTGGGCGTTGATCGACTACGTACGACTACGTGATCGTCTTCACTGCATCGACGCATATCTACATCTTCCGCACCAGTAGTGCGTCGAGTGGTAATCCCGTGATTCTTATACGGCAGTTCTTCCTAGTTATACGCGGTAGAATTTTGAATTCCGCTAGTGTAGCCTACCTCGTATCCCAACAGTGGTATCAGAACCGTAGCTGCTTAGTTTTGGATTCGGGATGTATGCATATGGAGATATGCGAGTTTTCTGTTTGATCTATGTCCTGGTTTCATGCCCTTGCTGCAATGGTAGTGTAACGACATACTCCTACCGGTCGGTTTCCGCCATCGGAGTTAAGTGATACACGTAAATCCAGTTGCAGTGAGCGAAGATCAATATGATTGGTCGAATCGAGATCCAAGGTCATACGCCAAGCGCATTAGATGTGCAATAGTAGATGAGATCTACTGTCGGGGTCGGGATTTTTGCCGTATGCGTATGCTTCGGTAAATCAGCCGTAACTTTCGGTACGATCTCGGATTGGGGCGAATTTTATATGAAAATTGATCTACAGAAAAAGTTACACATAAAATTCAACCGCTTCGCCGTTTTCGGCGAAATTAGATTTCCCAAATTCGGCTTGGAAGATGGAGTTTCGGGCCTCCGAAGTTTGGAACGTTAGGACGCCTAACTCTATTTTGCAGGATGTATGTATGTATCTTGTGATCAGTATGGCCCCCTTGTGTATGTGATGCATGTGTGTAACTCATTCGTGACCTGCGTGTCGCGCGTACGGCAACACGGCACGAGCCATATGTGTTGTCACTTTATTGTATTTAATGGTCTGCGTACCAATCTGTGATGATCCAAGCAACTATGTAATCTTCATTACTAGATTCTTAACTAGCTATTAGGTGTAATAGCATGCTCTAGTTCTTGGAGGACTCATCACCAGGAGGATGGCGCACATGGAACATGGAGATGGAGATCACCATGGTGAACAGGTTCTATGGAGATGGAGATCACCATATGAAAACGGGCCATACTGTATCACAGCTGTGTGAATGCTATTCTGTTTATGTTTTACTTTCTGCATGCTGTGATGTTAGAAGTAGAACGATCCCTCACAAAGTTTAAGTTAGTATGCCCTCCCAACTAAAACTTGCACCGTCCCATGTCTTGTACAATTAGTGGTGGGTCTATGAAATTAGGGTACCACTAGTTTTCCTTGACTAGACGGGTTTGTGTCGGACACTTACACGCATAAGCGTTGGTTTGCTTAACAAGGTTATCTTAACGGTTAAGGACCTTGGGGCATAAAGGTTGGGCGCCGAGACATCGAGATGTCACCCAACAACAGGAGTCATATGTGATATGATTAGCAAAAGTTGCTTACCGATCTACCTCGTTTACTAGTGGTGATGCTAAAGCTCACTAGTAGACTTGTTAGTTGTGGATCCTGAATCACTAAGTTTTAATAGAGGGATATTGATTTTAGTGGGAGTAGATTCTGTTAAAATAGTTTAATGTAATTTTCTCTATCATGGATACGTTTGTCTTAGTGCATTTTGCATTACTTTTGTTGTAGATTAAATGGCACCTAGCAACACCACCACATCGTTTGCTTTGCGTTCAGTCCTTGAGAAGGACAAGTTGAATGGAACAAAGTACTCGGATTGGATCCGTAACCTGAGAATTGTTCTCAGGGCCGATAAAAAGGAAGATGTTCTAGACACCCCACTACCACCAGTACCTGCTGATGATGCATCTGCTGCCGTTAAGGCTGCTTACAAGAAGGCATTTGATGCTAATCTTGAGGTAAGCTGCCTTATGCTTGCTTGCATGGAACCCGAGCTGCAGATGCAGTTCGAAACAAATCATGAGGCACACGATATGATCGTGGCGCTCAAGGACATGTTCCAGACACAGGCTAGGACCGAAAGGTTCAATGTGTCCAAAGCCTTTCTGGAGTGCAAGTTAGCAGAAGGCGCAGCAGTAGGACCACATGTAATCAAGATGGTTGGTTACACTCAGCGATTGGAGAAGCTGGGCTTCCCAATGGGCAAAGAGTTGGCCACTGACTTTATTCTTTCATCTCTTCCGCCTAGCTATGGGAACTTCATCTCGAACTACCATATGCATGGGACGGAGAAGGGTTTGAATGAACTATGTGGTATGCTCAAGACAGCAGAGGTAGACATCAAGAAAAGCGCTAGTACCAGCCATGCGATGGTTGTATAGAACAAGCCTAGCTTTAAGAAGAAGGGCAATTCTTGGAAGAAGAAGGGCAAGGCTGGAACGTCCAAGCCAAACCCAGCGCCCAAGGTTAAAGCTGGACCTGGACCTGGACCTGCTCCAGACAAAGAGTGCTTTTACTGTCATGAACTTGGTCACTGGAAAAGAAACTGCAAGCAGTACCTAGCTTCGTTGAAGAATGGCGGAAGTAAGAGTACTTCTACCTCAGGTACGCTTGTTGTTAATGTTATAGACAACATATTTCTCGCTGATACAATTATTAATTCTTGGGTATTTGATACCGGATCGGTTGCTCATATTTGCAATTCGATGCAGGGAATGATAAGAAGTAGAAGCGTGGAAAGAGGAGAAGTTGATTTCCGCGTGGGCAATAATGCAAGAGTTGCTGCTTTGACCGTCGGGACGATGCAACTCCACCTCCCGTCAGGATTTATTATGGAGTTGAATAATTGTTATTTTGTTCCTAGTTTAAGTCGAAACATTTTGTCTCCTTCATGCTTGATGAAGGATGGTTATTCATTTGCGAGTGAAAACAATGGTTGTGTGATCTCTAAGAATAATATGTTTATGGCTTTTGTACCCATTGTGAATGGATTATTTGTTTTAAATCTTGATGGTTCACCTGTCTGTAATGTAAGTGCTAAAAGGCCTCAGCCTAATGATTTGAGTCCTACCTACTTGTGGCATTGTCGTTTGGGTCATATAAGTGATAAGCGCATGAAGAAGCTCCATTCTGATGGACTTCTAACTTCGTTTGATTTTGAATCATACGAGACATGTGAGGCTTGCTTGCTAGGCAAGATGACCAAGACGCCTTTCATAGGATTTCCTGAGAGAGCAGTAGACTTGTTGGAACTCATACGTAGTGATGTATGCGGACCAATGAGCACGACGGCTAGAGGAGGATTCCAATACTTCATAACTTTCACTGATGATTTTAGTAGATATGGCTATGTCTACTTGATGAGGCACAAGTCTGAAACCTTTGAAAAGTTCAAGAAAATTTCAGAATGAAGTTGAAAATCAGCGTGGCAAGAAAATTAAGGCCTTACGATCTGATCGTGGAGGCGAGTATTTGAGCCACGAGTTTAGCAATCATCTAAAGAGTTGCGGAATTGTTCCACAACTTACGCCGCCTGGAACACCTCAGAGAAACGGTGTGTCCGAGCGACGTAATCGAACTTTGTTAGACATGGTTCAATCAATGATGAGCAAGTCGGACCTACTGTTGTCATTTTGGGGATACGCTCTAGAAACAGCAGCTTTCACACTTAATAGGGTACCATCTAAATCCGTAGTTAAGACACCATATGAGATATGGACTGGAAAGGTTCCTAGTTTGTCTTTTCTAAAGATTTGGGGATGTGAAGTGTTTGTCAAGCGACTTCAGTCGGACAAGATCACACCCAAGTCGGATAAGTGCATTTTCGTGGGATATCCAAAGGAAACTTTGGGATATTATTTCTATAACCGATCAGAAGGCAAAGTGTTTGTCGCTCGGAATGGGGTTTTCCTAGAGAAAGAGTTTCTCAAAGGAGAAAAGAGTGGAAAGACAGTGCATCTTGAAGAAGTTCAAGATGAGCCAATCGGGCAAGAATCAATGAGTGATGCTAACGTAGCAGAACAAGTTGAGATACCCATGGCAAGAGAAGCATCACCACAACCACGAAGGTCGGCAAGGCTCCGCGAAATGTGGGAAATATTATTGTTGGACAATGATGAGCCTGCGACATATGCAGAAGCAATGATGGACCCAGACTCCGAAAAATGGCAGAGTGCCACGCAATCCGAAATAGAGTCCATGGGAGACAATCAAGTTTGGAACTTGGTTGACCCGCCTGATGGTGTTAAAGCCATAGAGTGCAAGTGGATCTATAAGAAGAAAAAGGACATGGATGGAAATGTTCACATCTATAAAGCACGACTTGTCACAAAAGGTTTTCGACAAGTTCAAGGAGTTGACTACGACGAGACCTTCTCGCCCGTAGTGATGCTTAAGTCCATTCGGATTATTCTAGCTATAGCTGCATATTTCGATTATGAGATATGGCAGATGGATGTCAAGACAGCTTTCCTGAATGGAAACCTAACTGAGGACGTGTATATGATACAGCCCGAGGGTTTTGTCGATCCGAAAAATGCTGGAAAGGTATGCAAGCTTCAGAGATCCATTTATGGATTGAAGCAAGCATCTAGGAGTTGGAACATTCGTTTTGATGAAGTGGTCAAAGGGTTTGATTTCACCAAGAACGAAGAAGAGTCTTGTGTTTACAAGAAGGTTAGTGGGAGCTTTGTAGTATTTCTAATCTTATATGTGGATGACATATTACTGATTGGAAATAACATTCCTATGCTTGAGTCCGTAAAGACTTCACTGAAAAATAGTTTTTCGATGAAGGACTTAGGGGAAGCGGCATATATTCTGGGCATTAAGATCTATAGAGATAGATCAAGAAGGCTTATAGGTTTAAGCCAAGATACTTACATTGACAAAGTGTTGAAGCGGTTCAGCATGGAAGAGGCAAAGAAAGGGTTCTTGCCTACGTCACATGGCATACATCTCAGCAAGACTCAGTGTCCTTCGATTGCTGATGAGCGGGATCGCATGAGTAGAGTGCCATATGCCTCGGCTATTGGATCTATCATGTATGCAATGATAAGTACTCGCCCAGATGTTTCATATGCGCTAAGTATGACAAGCAGACACAAATCTGATCCAGGTGAGAGTCACTGGACAGCGGTGAAAAACATTCTTAAGTACTTGAGAAGGACTAAAGATATGTTCCTCGTCTATGGAGGTGAGGAGGAGCTCGTTTTAACAGGTTACACCGATGCTAGTTTCCAAACCGACAGAGATGATTCAAAGTCACAATCAGGATTTGTGTTCACACTGAATGGTGGTGCTGTTAGTTGGAAGAGTTCCAAGCAGGAGACGGTGGCCGATTCTACGACAGAAGCCGAGTACATCGCGGCTTCGGAAGCCGCGAAGGAAGGTGTTTGGATAAGGAATTTCCTCATTGAGCTTGGTGTGTTCCCGAATGCGTCCAGCCCATTGAATCTCTACTGTGATAATAATGGGGCAATTGCACAAGCAAAGGATCCAAGGAACCACCAGAAGAACAAACACGTAATGCGGCGATTTCATTTCATTCGAGACTTCGTTAACCGGGGTGAGATCAAGATATGCAATATACACACGGATCTGAACATTTCTGATCCGTTGACAAAACCACTCCCGCAGGCTAAGCATGATGCGCATGTAAGAGCTATGGGTATTAGGTACCTTCTAGATTGCTCTAGTGCAAGTGGGAGACTGTTGGAGGTATGCCCTAGAGGCAATCATAGAGATGATGATATTCCATTTGTATCCATGATTTGTATATTGTGTTCATTGAATATCCATTAAAGGCTACTTGAATTGATTTGCAATTATGTGAATTGTATGTGAAACTCTTTACTTGTATGGTTATTCTAAAGTTGTCCCTAGTCGGAGTTCATGTGAGGACACACATGAATATTAGACTAGCACATGTCTTAGTTGATGACTATGTTTCACAAGTCATGGACATGGAGATGTTGAACTAATAATGTGGACACATGTGGAGACATGTGTTAGGACTGACCCAACACGAGAAGTAGTTCTCTCTTTAAAACAACATATACGCTTTGTCCTTAGACATGCGATTGTCGCATGTATTCTAGATGTGGATCGCCTACTTAGGGGCTATCAAACGCTACGCCGTAACAGGGTAGTTATAAAGGTAGTTTTCGGGTTTGTCAAGAAGCATGCTATGAGACATGGTCAATCAAGATGGGATTTGCCCCTCTCTGATTGAGAGTGATATCTCTGGGCCCCTCGAGTGATCGGATCCGAAAATGCATGGCCATGCTACGTACGGTTAAGAGTTAACCTACAAAGGGATCGAGAAAGAGCGGTCGGCTTGAAGCTAGACCAAATATCGTGAGGCAAAGGGAATAGCATGTATATTATGTTGTGATGGTTCGTCTGATATGATCTTCGTGTGCGTATAGGAGTTGGCACGTCTTGCTAGAGGCCGCTACCGACTATTGGACCGAGTAGGAGTACTCGGGCCATGTCTATACGTATCCGAACCTATAGGGTCACACACTTAAGGGGCTGGAAGCCCAATTCGGATCAGATCCGAGTTGGATTAGGTTTAGAAGTACTAATGGGCCTCAGATCCAGAGGCCCGTCAGGAACCTCTATAAATAGAGGGGTGGGGGCGCCCTAGGGTTTACACCTTTTTGGCAAAACACACCTGCCGCGCCTCCCACGCCCTCGCCTGTTGCAACTCGCGGATCTAGCAGTCCGGCTTGCGACGCTTCCTCCCTGCACGTGTGGATACCTTGGAGGTGTTGCGCCTGCAGCACTTGGACGAGCCGCCGACGAGCCACCGACGAGCCGACGACGAGCCGCGGCATCGGAGGCGATCTTGCTGCACGTGGACGAGCTGCTGAGGAGCTGCTGGGCGTTGATCGACTACGTACGACTACGTGATCGTCTTCACTGCATCGACGCATATCTACATCTTCCGCACCAGTAGTGCATCGAGTGGTAATCCCGTGATTCTTATACGGCAGTTCTTCTTGGTTATACGCGGTAGAATTTTGAATTGCGCTAGTGTAGCCTACCTCGTATCCCAACATACCCTACATACATCTATGGGCCCACGAGAAGGTTTGGACAATCCTAAATACAGGGCTGTACACCGAGATGTATCTGACATGGAGGCTATGGCGCAGGATGGCATAATCTACGTGGCAAGATAAGAACTAGTCGAGGATTATGAAAAGTACTCATAGCAATCAAAGTAGGACTCGCCTAGTCGAATTCGACTAATATTCTTGTAAATCAACTGACCTGTTACTCTACTCCCGGCAATATAAGGTGAGGCAGGTGTGGCGGATCCACTTCGGATTACCTTGATTAAAGCACAGTTCGGTTGCCTAACACGCGACACTCATGCCTTAGTCAAGATAATTTGAAGTGCCATCGGATTTCATCCGATTAAACCACCTAACAGAACCGAGTTTAGCAAACTCACACGAAGGTGAGTGGTTTCAGAGAATACAACAGATCCACTGAGTTAAACAAGTTTGACCATTTAGTTTGACATCACAACGAAAATCAGAGTTTTACAAGATTCAAAAGCAGCGGAAAGGTAAAGTAGCGGAAGCTAGCGCCGGGGTCGGATATCCCTAATGAGGCCTATCGGGACATCAGAGATCCCTCTCCTCGCCGTCCGAGGAAGGGTTCCACTCAACCGTCCAACCCAGAGGGAGCTGGGGCGGCCAAGTGCCAACGGGAGCAAACTCAGGAGCTGCGACTTCACCTGAAAAGAAAGCCACAACAAGACTGAGCTGCTAAGCTCAACAAGACTTAACCGACCGGTGGGAAAACTACTCCACCACGCATAGACATGCAAGGCTCTTTGGCTGTGGGGTTTATTTGCCAAAAGCGACTACGTTAGGTCCTTGCTTTCAAGTTTTAGCTTAGATTCTTCGTTCATTAACTAGTCTACGTTGGCATCTTATTCTAAGCAAACATGGATCCAACCTTATGTATATAAACTCCTCATCAAGACCATGTCATCATCAGACTCCTTCATTACTCAGTGTAGCATAGCGATCAAGCAGTCTCAAACTGTGAGAGGCAGACGAATTGATTCGGGTTTCTTAACCATGCATGGTGAACCTAACCTCACGACATCCGCGCACCACCAGGGTCGCTTCCTGTGTCGGCCGTCCCCATCAATTCCCAGGCACATGTCAGGTCCAAACTTCCCTTGGCATGCAACGCTCCACAGTCTCGGCCTCTACCGTACTATGACCGCACTTGCACCCACATGATGCACCATGGGAACCTCGTTCCAGGGATAGCAGGGGTATAAGCCACACCCTAGTTCAATCAGGTACTAGGCTTCCCCATCCCATAATAGGTATGAGATTAGTACTTTCAAACACTTGATCACGAACACCACCACTGTCGGGCCTTAACAAGTTCCATAGACAGACGGGACGATCAGCCGACCACCAAAGAGTTAACCAAAACCCTGCCCCGTCTATCGTCCTTATAGTTATAATAGAAGGGAAACAAACAATTCCTATAACTCGCGAGTGATAAGAAATCACTCAACTTTTACTGCTTTCCTATTTAAGCATAGTGACTACTCGGTCCAACAGCTAGTGTTCAGATCAGGGAACTATGTCATGCATCTAAGGTTGCAAATAACTCCTATACGTAAATGCACAACCACAAGAAAGAAGGCATACGCAAGTTTGGGGAAAACTTTGGGATTCATGCTCTGGGGCTTGCCTTCAAGCAGAGGGGAGGGAAGCGGGTCTTCAGCTGGTGCGACTTTGGCTTCTGGAACTGGTAGCTCAGCTACAGCTTCGTCTTCTAGCACCAGGTGTAGTTCGTAGACGCCGTCAGCAAGACGAAACTCTACACGCATGCAATGTAGGGATTAGAGTTTAGACGGTTATTTCAACAGCAACACATGCAAGTCTTAACCCAAAAACTTGTAGCAAAGCTACAGAAAGAGTGTGGTGTTTCAAGCTTCAGTGGAGAGAGAACAAGACCAAGGGTCAGATTGGGAGAAACTTATGATCTGACCCTTAAACCTTAAGGAATAACTGTGTTTGGGTCCACAGATCTAATACAGAGGAGTCCCCGAAATCTTACACAGATACCCTCGGGCCAAGGAAAAAGATACATCCGAGTCCTCGGGTGAGGCAGATAGGGGTCGGCTAACAGATAGGGTCGGGCGAGACGGAAAGAGGGTCGGGCGAACAGCTAGGGTCGGGCGTACCGGTAAGGGGTCAGTAGCTTACCTTCGGTTTATAGGTGAAGCCTTTTGGGGTCGGGAAGGAGTATACGTGGGCGGAAGATCTTAAGCACTAAGGCTTTGGTGGCGGCGATATCCGGCGGTGCTCCAGCGGCGGCGGAGCTTCTCGTGAACAACAAGGAAGCTCTAGCACAGCGCGGAGGAGCAGGCGGCTGGGTGGATTGGGGAGGTGCGGGTGTCGAGCAGAAAGAGAGTTTCTCAAGAACTTAGGTGGCGGCGCTCAAGCACGAAACAGGGGAAACAAGGCAGCGAGGAAACAAAGAAAAAGGGGACTCTAGTAGGACTCTGGCATCCCCTTTTATAGCTGCGCGGAGAGAGAGGGAGTTGGAGTAGTACGAAGACCGGAAGAAAAGGATGGAGTGCGCTGCCATGGCGGCGACTGGGCGGTGATGGGCGGTAGAACAGGACTTCGGAGATAGTGTCCTCGGCTATTGGGCACTAGAGACAAGGTGGCGCAGGCGCGGTTTTGCCGGTGGTTGAGATTTGGCGGAGGTGGGCGTCATCGTGCGGCGGATCTGATGGGTGTGACAGGGGGAACGACGCGGCAAGTGAGGTTGCACAGGTGACAAGATAGGTGGGCTGCAGCTGCGCGGGCGAGCGCGAAGCAGCGGTTTGCCGGGCACAGTTCTAGCAAGGCGGAAAAGAACTGTCGCGACCGGAGTCAGGGTTGCCGATAGAGGAATCGTCGCGTAGCGCGTTCGGGGCGGCGCGACGGTGGAGAGGCGGCGGAAAAGCCGGAAGGCATCGGGCCTTGCAGCAGGGGATCCAGCGAGGTGATGATGGGCGCGAGCTACCAGGCAGTTTGGACGCAGCAGGTGACAAAGCTCTGCCATAGCGGCGTTGAAGCACCAAGGCGCGGTTGGCGAGGGAGCGAGCAAGACGAGGCGCTGCAGAAAGGGGTGCAGAGGGGCTTCTGCGGTGATTGGGGAGAAGGGCGTGGGAAACCATTCGGTCGCGGCCGGTGACTGGGCGAAGCAGCGGGCATCGGAGAAGCTGAGCCACACGGCGAGAGGGCTCTGAAACGGTGAAGGCCGCTCGAGTGCGTCTGCCTCGGGAGATCTGGGAAAAAGATTTGCGGGTCCACCCGTCCATCCACCGGTCATTCTCGGTTTCTCCTCTGCTTAAGACTGAAGGGACACTGCCTTGGGGAACTCAGAAGGAACTGACGGGGTGGGTCGGGGTCTCAGGGGTCGGGACTTAGGACCGGAGGTGGAGCACCCCTACTCGAGAAGAGCTGAGACAGAGGGATTTGGGGGACCCGGATTAAGATTTACTCGAAGATTTGCCTAGGGTCGTTACAGTAGGGACCCCCTCCAAAGCAATTCAATCCAACCAACACGGAGGATGTAAGGTATTACGCAATCTAGCGGCCTAAACCTGTGTACATTGTATGTCTGTGTTCACCTTTGAGCTCCTAATCTCGATGAGCCCCACTAACTAAAACACTACCTCGGGCACCCCCCCTCGGTAGGTTGCTAGGTCTAAACACTGACAACTAGCGCGCTAGGTAGGGGCTCTTGCTGAGAATCCACTGGCGAGCTTGATGGTGCAAATCATCATCAAGCCAATCATCGCGTTCGAAGCGGGCGCGACGTTCATCTTCGGCTCGTGGGTTTGCTTCACAAACGGTGCTGGAAACTTCCACCGCCACATTGCGGCGATCCTGAGGAAGAAGTAGCAAACCATGAAGCTCCAGCATCAAGCTCTGGAGGATCTCGTCGAGAATTTCTATGAATTTTCAATTTCTAACTTAGCCAGAGGCTAGGGGATAAGTCCAAGTACAAATCGACTTCTCCCGCCACTCAGATTGACCTTCACGACCCGGCGCATAAGCCATCATGCAAGTCGGACTACCACCCAAGTCGATTCCTGTTTGGCCTCTGCAACGCGGTCATTATTTATTTTGCTACCCTGTCCAGATCACAATCCGATATAGATACGATCGAGGACTTTGACTACTACTTAGACTCGAACAAGGAGACCCCTTTATCAGGTCCGCAGCAGGGCCTGGTGATCACATCAACTTCCCAAGGCAAATTCATCTACTGGCTCCATATGAAGCCACCTCCTATCACTAAGGACGACGATTCATGCCTTATCGCCTACCTTTTACACCCTCCAGTACAAGGAGGGATCTCCTCTGTCACCCATCTACGAGGAAGGCAGCACCACAGAGGTCATCACTTCAAGCTCGGGGAGCTACTGTCCAGAACAAGAACTCTTCACTCTTGTTGCTGGACAAGAGGGAGAGGAAGAAGAGCAACCAGATAGAAATTTACGGCATGAATGTGACCCGGATGATGTCTCATTGGATCAGCTCACCGCCAACATTGCCGGAGAGGAGACTGAAGCTCAAAGAACTCGAGGGTGAGCAAGAAATGCCTGCAAGAGTAGAGCACCACCACCGCCTTGCAGCAAACCTACCAATCATGAACTTGGATTACGCGTTTGAAGTAGTTCAATCGCGTCACAATGGTACTCCCCTCGCCACCATCGCATCCACTAATCTCATATCCGCACAATGCCACAGACAAGTACACTAGACAATTGGCTGAATTGGCAGAGCACGCATACCAACAACTCGATCACTAGAACCCGATACATTCAGTTCAACGCTCCCCTTCCCAACGTAGTCAACATGGCGGCAGCTATATAATCTCTCCATCCAGACCAAGTCAAATTGGAGGCACTAGATCAAGCCAAGCTGGAGTAGAGAGTAGTCAGGTGGGACCCTCGGGAGGCCGTGGCCATCATGGAGCTAACCTAAAGCTTGAACGCCCAATAGAAGACCTTTGCAATGACACCGTGAGCGTGAACAAGAAGTCGAACACCTAGGGGATGATTCTGACAGGTTCTCCGCCTTCTCCAGACATGTGAGGAGGACAATTCTACCCAAAAAGTTCAAACCCCCATGTATCACCAAGTACGATGGCAAACAGGACCTAGTCCAATGGCTTCGATGCTACTCGCTGTCAGTGCAAGCAACTAAAGGAAACGACGACACCAAAGTCATCTACTTCCCCATCTGCATGGATGCGGTGCTACTCACATGGCTCGAATCATTAGATAAGAACTCCATCGACATGTGGAAGGACCTCATGTTGGTATTCACCAACAACTACGTAGGGGCAATGCAGCATCCTGGCAACAGGATTGACTTGTCTCAAGTTAAACAATAAGAAGGCGAGATCCTGCGGAGTTACTTATGTTGCTTCTTCGACAAGAAAGCCACAATTGTGGACATCTTGGAGCACGACATTATAGATTGCTTCCAGAATGGTCTTTACGACCGCCGGATGTTTCAGGACTTCAGCAAAAGATGCCCCGCTAATGTCAAATCTCTCAAGATCATGGTACAGGTGTGGGCACATGAAGAAGACAGGGAGATCGAGAGGTTCTTGTCTAATCGCAACAAGGGCCAGCACAACAATAATCAGAACAATAGCCAACGCAACGACAAGAACCGCAACGATCGCCCCAACAATGACAACCGAAATAACTACTCGGGAGGTCACAACCGCAAGCGAAAGCTAGACAATCTTGTTGCGGCAATGTCACAGTCATCCAAGAAAGGTTGTAGCAGGAATCAAGACAGGCCTTCATTCAATGAGCTCATGAAGAAATAGCGCCCATGGCACCCATACCACAAACACACGGTGATAGATTGTTTTAGTCTATGCATAGTCATGAAGGACCTGCCGGAACCATCTTGCACTAAAGACAAAGGCTAAGAAAGACGAAATGATGGTGACAATGTTAAATTCCAGAACCTATCCAACACCGACAATGTCATCTTTGGCGGCACACCGGGTACCACTACTAAGCGGTCCCAGAAGCTAACCCTTCGAGAGATTATGTCCATTGAACCAACAACACCAACATTCCTCAAATAGTCCAAGGTGCCAATTACCTTCTCCTGGAGGTGCCAATTGCCAATATCCCCTCGTCCTGGATCCTGCTGTCGCTGGCTCCAGACTTACTAAAGTACTCATCGATGGCAGTAGCGGTCTCAATGTACTATTCGCCAAGACACTGAAGAAAATGGGCCTCGACATCTCCATTGCTCACCCAACGAACTCTCCGTTCTATGGGATCGTCCCAGGCAACGCGGCTGTACCCCTTGGACAGGTGGTTTTGCTATTTAGCTTTGGGACCAAAGAACACTACCAGACAGAATACATCCAGTTCGAGGTAGCAGACTTTGACACATCGTACCATGTTGTCCTCGGAATACTAGCATTCGCGAAATTCATGGCCATCCCACACTACGTGTACTTAGTACTCAAGATACCAGGACCCTAGGGAGTACTCTCTCTCTGTGGAGACTTGAAGAGATCATATGACTGTGACACAGAAGCCATGGAGCTAGCAGCAACTACACAAATACCAAATTCGATGATGCAAGTCTTCGCCGCATCCAAGAAACTGTCCCCATCAGAACTCGAGATCCCAGAAAAGAAGTTAGGGGCAACCAAGGTCAAGCCAGCAAGTGAAGTAGACATCAAACCCATTGACCTTGAGACTGGTGATAGCTCCAAGACAGCCCTGATTGGCTCAGAGCTAGA
Organism: Setaria italica; assembly: GCF_000263155.2. Lineage (NCBI taxonomy): Eukaryota > Viridiplantae > Streptophyta > Magnoliopsida > Poales > Poaceae > Setaria > Setaria italica. The sequence continues at coordinate 28,064,799 of NC_028453.1, read as the reverse complement.
TCCTTAATAGGAAAACGCACTCATCAGGTTCCTCCGGGCCAACCGAGACATCTTCGCGTGGAAACAAGTGAATATGCTGGGGGTGCCCAGGGAGTAGCACTCGCTAACGTGGATCCAAAAGCTACACCAAAAAGGCAACACCTACGATGATTCGCCCAAGACAGAAGAGAAGCAATCAAGAAAGAATTAGTCAAACTACGAGCGGTGGGCTTCATAAAAGAAATCTATCATCTAGAGTGGCTTGCTAGTCTCGTCCTAGTGCGAAAAAATAACAACGAGTGGAGGATGTGTGTCGACTACACAGACCTTGACAAGCACTGTCTAAAGGATCCCTTCTGGCTCCCTAGGATTCATCAAGTCATCGACTCCACAGCTGGGTGTGCCCTACTCTGCTTCCTCGATTGCTACTCAGGGTATCACTAGATAGCTCTCAGGAAGAAGACCAAATCAAAACTGTGTTCATCACCCAATATGGAGTTTCTGCTACACAACAATGTCCTTCGGGTTGATGAACGCAAGCGCTACTTATCAATGGGCAATCTAGGTGTGCTTTGAGAAGCAGCTACACCACAACATAGAGGCATACGTGGACGACGTGGTCATAAAGACTAGAAATCCTAACAACCTGATTGCGGATCTGGAAGAAACCTTCGCAAGCTTGCAAGAATTCCGGTGGAAACTAAACCCAACAAAGTGCATTTTTGGCGTACCCTACTAGGAAACTACTTAGATTCATCATTAGTCACCAAGGAATTGAAGTTAAGCCCGAGAAGATCTCCGCCATCACCAACATGCATGCCCCGTCGTGCATAAAGGATATCCAGAAGCTAACTGGATGCATTGCGGCTCTCAACAGATTCATCTCAAGGCTTGGAGAATGGGGCCTACCCTTCTTCAAACTACTCAAGCAGCAAGATAAATTCTAGTGGATTGAGGAGGCACATCAAGCCCTGCAACAATTAAAGGACTTCCTATCAAAGCCACCAGTCCTCACAGTGCCAAACCCCAATGAAGATTTGCTGCTTTACATCACTGCAACTACTAATGTCATCAGTACGGCGATTGTGGTTGAAAGACCATAACCAGGCCATGTATACAAAGTATAGAGGCCCGTCTACTTCATCAGCAAGGTGTTATCAGATTCACAGGCTAGATACCTACTAGTTCAGAAATTACTTTACGCAATACTACTCACCTCGCGGAAGCTACGACACTACTTCAAGGAGCACAACATCTCCGTCATCACCGATTTCCTCCGAGAGAAATTCTTCACAATCGAGATGCAACGAGTAGAATATCTAAATGGGCGATAGAAATCGGAGCATTATCATTGGAGTTCAAGTCGAGATTTGTAATCAAGTCCCAGGCCCTAGTCGATTTCATGGCAGAGTGGCGGGAGAATCAACTGCCAACACCAGTAGAGCATCCAGAGCATTGGGTCATGTATTTTAATGGATCACTCAAGCTCGAGGGCACTGGTGTAGGACTACTCTTGATATCTCACAAAGGCGAACAACTCAAATACATCTTGCAAATCTTCTGGGAAGTATCCAATAACGAAGCTGAATATGAAGCGCTTCTGCATAGGCTCCGCCTAACAATCTCGCTAGGAATCAAGCAATTGTTGGTCTACAGCGACTCATTGGTAGTAATCAATCAAGCCAACAATGAGTAGGACCACCACAAAGAGAACATGGATGCGTACTGCTTGGAAGTACGCAAGCTAGAGAACAAATTCTTCTATCTGGAGTTCCACCATGTAGCTCGCGACAACAATGTTGCCGCGGATGTCCCATCCAAGATTGGATCTACTAGTGCTGAACTTCCCGCTGGGGTTTTCATCCGTGAGCTGCACAAGCCATCCATAGCAGAGCCGACACCATCGACAACAACCGTTCGAGGTTATGTCACACAAGACCGGAAGGTTATGATGACCAACGTAGACTGGAGAGCTCGTTTCATCGACTACATCAAAGAGCACAAGTTGCCTCAAGATAAAACAGAGGCTGAGCAAGTCTCACGATGAACTGCGTTCTAGTCGGAGACAAGCTTCACAGAAGAGGCGCATCATCAGCAGTACTCATGAAGTGCGTCTCACGACAAGATGGCAAGGACATACTGGAGGAAATTCACAAAGGCATTTGTGGAAACCACGCATCCTCATGAAAGATCATGGGGAAAGCTTTTAGGGTAGGGTTCTATTGGTCTACAACTCTCGCTGACGCCGAGGAATTAGTCCTCCGATGCCAAGGATGCCAATTCTTCACCAAACAACAGCATGTCCCTGCCTACAAATTCATCACCATACCATCCTCTTAGCCCTTAGCTTGCAGGGGGCTTGACATGATTAACTCACTACCCACGGAGCCGGGAGAATTCAACCGAGTACTGGTGGCAATTGACAAGTTTACCAAGTGGATTGAGGTGAAGCCAGTAACCTGCCCCAAGGCAAACAGTGTACTCAACTTCCTTGATGAAATCGTCCACCGCTACGACTTCCCCAATCTCATTGTCACAGACCTAGACTCCAATTTGAACAATCAAGAGTTCTGTGAATATTGTAAGAACAGCAGGATTGCCATCCGGTACGTCTCTATCACTCATCCGCAAGCCAATGGCCAGGTTGAGTGCGCCAATGGGATGGTACTAGAGGTCCTCAAGAAAAGGGCAGGTGGCTCAAAGAACTACCCAATGTCCTCTGGGGGCTCCGTACCCAGCCATGCAATCCTACAAGGCAATCGCCTTACTTCCTGGTCTATGGATCCGAATTTATCTTTCCTGCAGACGTCATGTGGAAATCTCCAACAGTCGAGCGGTACGAGGAGGGTGTAGCAGAAGAAACAAGGTATATAGACTTAGACAGCCTTGAAGAAGCTCGTTGTGCATCACTCGTCCAGTCCGCAAGGTACCTTGAAGGGATCTACTGCTATCATGATCGCAACGTCAAAGAACGTTCGTTCAATATAGGCGATATGGTCCTTAAGTGTATCCAAGACACCACGGAGCTGCACAAGCTAAACTCACCACGGGAGGGTCTGTTCATCATCTCCAAGGTCACTAGACTTGGGTCGTATAGGCTCCAACACCTCTCTGATGAAGACATTGACAACTTGTGGAAAATCGAGAAACTCTATTGATTTTATCCCTAGTCTACATATTCATGTACACCAGCCATCGACCTTAATTGTAGAATTACAATTCAATAAAGCAGTTATATTTTTTGTCGTAATACGAGTACTTATTGCTACCTAAATTGCAACTTGCAGAAGCAAGTTCACAGAGCTATCCAGCTCCCTAGTGCAAAACCGCCCAAATACGGCTTGCAATGACAAGTCTGCAAAAATTTTCGAGTTAGTCGGCAGTAAAATTGTCCAAAATTGGCTTGCAAAGACAAGTCCGTAGTAAAATTCATGAGTTAGTCAACTCATTGGACAAATCTATCCCTTAGTGGCTTGCAGAAAAGAAGTCGTCAGCAATTTAGAAGTTAACTAAACTACCTAAATTACTGTCTGCTAGACAAGTCTGCCTAGTTGCGGCTTGTGACAACAAGTTTGTAGTTCTAGGGTTTCTAGGAGTGCAACATCAATACAACCTAGAGAGGTTGTCGAGATAGGCTCTAGTCGAAGAAATCCTGAAGAGACTACTCGCCTCAGAGGTCTAACTACCCAAATACCTAGAGTACTAGTACTCTGCAGAAAGGAGTCGCATCCTAGGTACTCTACATCGTGTTTCTGAAGAGGCTCATCAAACAAGCCTTGTGCGCAGATACTTACATCTACCATACGGGTAATTATCAGGGTAGATCGTAAGAGGCACTAAAACACACACAAGTCAAAAACAATAAAAATTGTAACAAAACACAGAATTTTTTACATTTCAGAACATTCATATCATGTTTACAGTACAAGAACTAATGTTTGCTTTTTGTACAAGACTCCTCAAGATCTAAATGATTTTCTACTTCTTCAGCGATGGGATCCATATCTTGCAGGTACTACTCGAAGAGCTCATCCAAACAATCATCTACTATACTGTCTGCCATAGGCGTCAGATCAGCTGAAGGATAGAAGGACTTGACGAAGCTCAGCAGCTGCTTGGAGACAGCCTCGCCGTCTTCTGAATATAGCCGGTGAATTTTGCTGGCACGTCCTTGAGTATTTCAGATAGAGGGCGGGGTTCTACACCCTCAACTGGGGGCTCCACCATGTCCGCCATCGGCTGGGCTGCTTCAGAAATTTCCTTCAAAACAAGTCTTGCAGCTTCCAACTCGGCTTCACAATCCTGGAGGGTCTTCATGGCATTGACCAAGTTGACCTTATTATCTTCGCACATCTTCTTCTCCTTCTTCAGGTGATGATTCAGGTTCTCGTATAATGCAGTCAGCTTATCATGTTGGTCCGTCACCCGGTAGTAGGAGTTCTTCCATTCGATGACTTGGCCTTGGAGATCTTCTTTTGATTTCTCGAGCACTGCACAAATAAATACATGAAAGGATCAATATTACAAGTTTGCAAAATCGGTACTTGTAGACCAAGGAAGAAGATCAATTACCTTTCATCTACTGGTTCAACAACTTGTTGCAACCTTTGAGACGGTCCTTTTCCTCCTCCAACTGCTGGAAACGATCTCGGTACTCAGCGGCTTATCCGTTGTACTTCATCAGCAGTCTGGGGGAGTACTCCCTCTCTTTCACCAGTTCCTTTGCAAGGGCCTCAGCATGGAGTACTGAGTCCCCATAGCCTTGCAGCATCTGGGACTTCCGTTGGGAGCGTCTAATGACATCCTGCATCACAGAATAAGTACTTATGTTAGGCTAAAGGATACTAATTACAAGTTATGGAAGAAGTAGGATAAAGCTTACCTCTGCATAAGCTCCGATGCGACGGTGCATCTCCATCATTCTGGCCACCATTTCTGCGTCCAGCAATGGATCATCAATCAACTGGATGTCTTCAAGATTGATCTCCCTAGCTACCAATGGATCCGCATGAGCTTCAGAGTCCGCTGGGCTGAGTGGAACAACAGCACGACTTGTCGATGGACCTGGCTCGCAAGATGGGCCGGCAGCCATGACCCTCAACACTTCCACTGCTTCAATTTCCACCTCTAGCTCTGGGGCTACGAAAGTAACCATGGTGCTAGAGGTAGTTGCCTCCACATCTTCAGGCACTTGTTGCTTGGGGGCTGGCCCTACAGCGTCAGTCAATGAATATATCACATCCTGCATCAACACTGCTATGAGGCTACTGCTATCAGTCGCCGACTTCAGGCTAGGCCCTCCAAGTTTCACGTCAGAGGATTTCTTGCATATGGATAAGTTTCAAAGAAATAAAACAAGTCATTCATGAGCTACAATTAGTACTCATAAGGAGCAAAGGCATACCTTGAATATCTCCTCATATTCAAGGATGGTTCCCCTGTCAGGTCGAGGGGCCTAATCATCAGAGACAGCTTCTTTGGCGCGGCTTGCAAGATCGCAGCTCAATCATCGCCAGCCTTTGTCACCACCTCTATTCTTCGAGTACCTCTCATGTCAACAAGGTCCACCTCAAAGATAGGAGGTTTTGGATCGTCTTCGATCTCGATCACCTCCTCGATGATCGGCAGTCTGTGTTGCGTGAAATCAGTAGTCATCTTCTCTACCTCAGTCACCTCCCCGACTACCTGCAAATCACCAATACCATATTGAGTAGACATGGTGGTATTGGATTTACTTACTGAGAGTACTCGATCCTCAGGATCTTGCTATTCCTCATAAGTTATTACCACTGGGGGTATGTCTTCCGTATTAATAGCCTTCCTCATGACCTGCTTCGCAGCGATGGACTGCTTCTTCCTTGGCGGCGGAGGAAGTGCAGCCTCCAGATCGTCTTCAGCAGCACACTTCGACAATGCAGAGGACAATCTGGCCTTATCAGATGGCCAGGACTTGATTTCAAAGCCCTCCGCAGCATTAGAATCAGAGCTGCTGGAGGCCTTGACTACTTCTTCTTCATCCTCAACTTCACAAATGTCTTCTGATCCGGGAGGAGGAGCAGAGTAGCACAAATGCACATCTTCCTGCACAGATAGACAAGATTCGTACACTCAAACATTAACAAAATAAGTACTCAGGGGATGCAGCCACGGCTACTTACAACCTTTGGTGAGGGATATGGGTACCCCATGGGTCTCTACCGACCAGGATATTGGCTGGATCTGACAAGTGGGCCCGCTCGATCAGGGTGAGCAGGCTGAGGACATGAAGTTACTTGGAGTGCACGTCATGGAACGCGTTTTGTAGTCCGATTGAGATTACTTTCCATGTAACTACTGAGTAAATTAGATTCAAACTGACTTGTAATTCTTGGTCGTCAGCCTATATAAGGTGGCCAAGGGCACCCCCTGGGTGTACATCCAATCTCAAATCAGCAATATAAAAAACAAAAATACAGGACGTAGGGTATTACTCTCCGGAGGCTTGGACCTATCTAAAACCCGTGTGTCCCTTCATGTTCTCATGATCACCTTCGAGTTCTTGGTTTCACAATCTCCCTCACCTACAAATCAACCACTTGGTCAACCCCCTGGTGGACTGCTGGGCTTATAAATTTGATAGTTGGTGCACCAGGTAGGGAAGGTTGCGAGATCCTCTTGGCGACCTTGATGCCATCCCGTCCTACTGTTGTTTTCCCAGAGAGGATGAAGGATTTCCTCGCCAACCCAATCTTGATTCGTTTTGGGACCATGGCGGCGGATTCTGATGCGACCGCTTCTTACGCCGACTCAGCGTCTTCTGCAACCTCGGCATCCAACACCAGCTCAGCTTCCGTCAGATCTGCTCCGGTGGGACAAGTTCTTCACCCAAGGATTGTCACGCCGCTTGCACAACAAGTCAGTGAACTCTCTCTCTCTCTTCAAGAAAGTTCCACATCTACTCTCTGTCGCCCACCCACCCATGCCCTCCGACCTGATCATGGGGCTAGATCGCATCAGCAGCACTATTGCTAAGTGCATAAACTTGTCTGAGGTGGTGCTATGTTCAACAAGGTCCACGCAGGATCTGTCCCGCGTCCCCTTCAGTCTGTGGAACTCGGCTACCGAGTACTCAGCCAAGCTCGACCAGGCTTTCCAGATCCAATCAGGAGACCTGCCCGAACCCGCCCAGTTTTCTGACTGTGGTGAATTCCAGGTGCCTTGCATCGTCTTGACACCAAATCCCTATGACAGCAATGATGAGAGCAAATCCTCCACACCTGATCGAGAAGCTTTCGTGGTCTCCGCTAATGAGCCACCCCGAGATGGCGAGATAGAATCTCATGAACAGGGCCGTAATGCTAGGAACTAAAACCAAGCAGCACGATACCAACGGGAACAACCCAACACCCAGTAGCAACCTACTATCAACGCAGATGAAGCAGGCATTCAGCGCCAACAGCCGCGCAAGAACTGTGACAATGCTGACTAAGGCGGTGCTCGGGATAGATGTAGGTGCCCCATATGCTCCCACAATCTACTAGCCGACATCGAGCAGGCTGGCCACAACATCTTTACCACACCCCAGGCAAACCTAGGGCTTCCTTCGCCGACTTGGAAAATCTTCCAAATTCATACCAAATCTGATGGATCCAGGCACGACTCCAAGTCGCCAACACCTAGATCGAGGAGCAGATCAACCAACCCGCACACTCTCGGTCCACAGCTACCCGGCACTCTCGGAGCCAATCCAGGCATAGCATGTCCGACCACCGGCGAGGCGATCATGCGGGAGGTTGGATGGAGCCAATCTATGAAGAAGTGGTGGATCAGAACGCCAACCCACACACCAACAACAACACCAATCCACCTGCCAACAGCAACACCAACCCTTCTATCAATGGCAATGCCAACAACAGCCATCAACCCGACAACAATGACAACCGCCGCTGCAATGGGAGAGGCGATGATGAGGACCGCAGTTGACTAGGACAGCAACATGATCTCCATGATGAGTTGTGTGACCTCTGTTAGCACCATGACATCCACCCAAACCTCAACAATTGCCACCACGAGCGTGAAGAGTACGACCGTGACTGTGGCGCTTCAGTGCCCAACCGCAATGCTGAGCACGAGGACCACCGTCGCCAAGAGGATGAGATGCGCTGCCACACCGACTACAACTACATGTAAGGCGCCCGTGAAGATGCTTACAACACACCTAAGCGTGACTACGGTGGATGCCCCAGGGCTCATCTTGTCAAGTACTACCTCGACGATGACTATGATGATGAAACAGCGATCGATGGCTTCGCCACCTTCACTCTATGCCTCAAGGTTGTTGACTCGACGACCACATTCAAGCTGGCCATCAATGAAAAGTATGATGGTCACTCCGACCCCACCATCTGGCTCAAGACGTACAGTACAACGGTGAAAGCCGCCAACAGCACCTACGACCAGGTGGTCGCGTACTTCCCGGTAGTGATGGGTCCCACTCCGCTCGTGTGGCTGGAGAATCTCCCACCAAACATCATCGACAGTTGGGGTCAGCTCGCTAGAGCATTCACCCAAAACTACCAAGCTACTTACAATAGACCTGGCAACATAGAGAGACTCAGCCAAGTCTGCTAGAGGATAGGAGAAACCATCCGGGAGTACGCCAACTGCTTTTTCAAGAACCACAACGGGCTGGACGGTGTTGAGAACCGCGACATCATCATGTACTTTTGTTTTGGTCTGATGAATCGTACAATGTTCTGCAAGATGTACGAAGCTGCCCCCAAGACGGTTGGGGAGGTAAGATTCCCCCTCCAAGGCCAACAACTTAAAATATGCTTACTTCTTTCTCATTTTTCCCAAAACTCACCTCATCTTGCATAAAATAGGTTTATTATTAAAATCAAACCTCATACCCTTTCCTTGATCTCCCCTGCATTTAATATATTTTAGCTAGGATTTGCTGAGTACCAACCATAAGCATACTTAGCCTTGCTTTCTTTATGCAGGTTTAGGCCTCCGGGTGTTGTTAACCATCTTGTTAGTGGATGGGCACCTACGCTTCCCTTCGCTGTGTTAAGGTGAATTGATTGATTATTAATTTAAGCACCTTTTATTGCTTATAATATTGAACTTTGATGATAACTATATTAGCCTACTGATCCAGGGACTAATACATATGATCTGCGGGACCTTCAGAGTAAGGCCCCCACACCTGTCCTACCGGTTTTCTAGCCGATACTACGAAAACGAGACTAATTGTCTCCATCTTTAGTATTTGGTGAAATACCCGATACTAAAGAGCCCCCAAGAAATGTGGCCATTGGACCTGGTCCTATTTCATCCGAGCTTATTGTCCAAGAATGGATATCTATTTCTCCCGTAGTGGGTGTTTACTGGTCAAAAAACAAGAAGCATGAGTACGTCCACTGGGGCCTAAGCAGGGGCCATTCAACGTCCACTCAAGGACAAACCTAGGAAAAGATGCATCATATCATGATATAAAAATAGGTCCTCCAAACCTCAACCAATGACCTATGCCGGCCAGACCTAGGACTATGCGAAGGTCCTACTCCAGTCCATCCGTTGCCTGCCACGACCCCTTGGGATGGTTTACTAGACTCTGTAGTGGGGTGTGAATCAAGTCCTCACATAAATAGGTACTCCCGAAGGCTGTACCTTTTTGGCTCATATGGTTGCACATATAGGCTGGAAAGACTTGCTCAATGAACCAGCCCTTATATGACTGAGATAATGTTGGATAGGAGCTCCCTGCGAGGCTACCCAACTTACCTCCCATTCCTCCTTAGCTGGTTACTAGTCAAGTTTTATAGTTGTTTTCTTTACCTAAATTCACACCATTTGTGTATCCTTGGAAGGATAAAGTTGGAAACAGAAAATGTGAAGTCTAATAAGCCTTGGGTACAAGGCTTTTTGTGGCGTCCCGTCCCCCCGGGGCCGGGCCCGCTTACACCTGGCAGCTCTCTAGGATATCAAGAATTCCCTCACAGACCAACACAAGTCTTTTCTATGCACTTTGTCCTCACTCGTGCGCACCCGGGAAGAACTTCCCGGTCGGTCACCCATCCTGAAATTGCTTCGGGCCAAGCACGCTTAACCCCGGAGTTCTTTGAGGATGAGATTCCGGAAAAGAAGTTGCAACTTGTTGGTATGAATATTCTATCAATTCTATTAAGCCTTGGGCCAGGATGTCACACTTTTCTTAGGGTTTTTTAGCAAGGAGGGGAGAAATGGAGGCTTGCTTCTTGGGACATGCCTAACCTTATATTTTAAGAGGTTATGAAACTATGCAATATCATATTATTATCTAGGTTAATTTTAGTATTAAAAAATATAAGATAAAAGCATGATCAAGGGTTGCTGTTAAGACTTGCCTGGCTTGTTGAGCGGAGCCTTTGAGTCTTTACGACGAAAATCTAACTCCGAGGTAGAACACGAGCTTCTCGGAGAGAGAGCTTAAGGAACTAAATAATCAAAGAGATAAGCATGCAATCAATCGCCAAACAATAGTAATCCAAAGCTCAAAGGGATTTATGACGGCTTTCCCTAAGTTCCTTGTGATTTCTTATATTTCATGTGGGCTTCTTGATGTGAGTTCTAGGGTTAGGGGATGACTTAATAGTGGTTTCCATGCTAAGGGGTTCCGGGTATGAGCTAAGGATTTTCTAGGCTTCTAGGAATTATTTGGAAATTTGGCATGATTTCTAATATGAAAACAATAGGATTTCTATAGGTTTATTTGGGTGGCCCTTTGGTTTTGGGGGTTCATGATATGAGTTTCAAGATGTGAACTCATCGATATGTTTAGGAATTTACTGGGTATTTTTGGAGCTAAGAAATGTAAAAGAGGGAATTTGGGGTACACTTTATGGAGCTTTTCTATTGGGTGATAATAGTTTTATTTGGTTTAGGACTTTAATAATGTGCAAAAGAAGATTGGATGGTTCTTATAGGTTTGAAAATCTATCTAGTATTTTTGAGAATTTTGGTGGGATTTTTGGGTAAACGAAATGGGCAAAATAATGTTTTGTGTGCATTTAGCTAGGGTGTACCTAGCATTTTTAGCTTGGCTGTGAGGCTGACGGGTGGGGCTAGGTCAGCGGGTTCAGCATGGACTACGCGCATGGTGTTGTTATGTGGGTTGGGCGCGTGGACGCGTGGACCGGGATGCAGGTGTGAGAGCGGTTCACTGGACCGGGCGCACGAGGAGTTTGAGAGGCTGACGGGGCTGTGGGCCTGTGCGGTTGACGCGCGGGGCTAGCACCATCGTGGGCGCCACATGAGTGCCATGTGGGACCCACGTGCACGCACTGCTCGGGTTGAGCGTCGGAGCACGACGGCGGAGCAAGGGAGCTCATCGGAGCTCCCCATACCGGCGACTATAGGCTGGGGTTTGGGGCAAAGGCTAAGGTTTCGAGCTCGGGTGATCATGACGAAGCGGATGGGGTAGATCTTAGGGTGAGAAAGGGGCAGTGGTGACCAGTGGAGCTCGCCGGAGTGGCAGCGGCGGGTCGGGTATTTTGGGCATTTTGTGTAGGGGCCTTGGCCTAGGGTTTTGATGCTCAGGGTGGGCCTAGGGGTGCTGTGTGAGTGCGTGTGGGTTGTTGTTTGTGATAGAGGCTCACAGGCGGTGAGCGGCGGAGTGGGGATGAGATGGCGGCACTCCAATGAGTGGAGCGCGTGGGTTTCAGAGGCGGGGGAGGACTGAGAGGGGGGAGGAATACCACAGGGGTGATGTCGGAGCTCACCGGAGATAGGGTTTCGGCCTAGAGGGTGTTGACGGCAAGCGACGACAGTAGGGGTAGGCGGCGGCGATGGGCCTGCGTGGAGCAGCTATCTGAGCGGCGCTATGAGGGTGGCTATGGGCTCACGTCGCGCTCGACTTCAACCCGGTTTCCTAGTTCCGATGGGAGGGAGAAGAGGTGATGGTGTGTGCTGGAGGGGTGTTAGGAGGGGGCTATTTATAGCCCTGCGGTGAGCCGGTGGTGTGGCTCAGGCCGACGGATAGGGTTGAGGTGAGCGGCGGTGCTCTGTACACGGGTATGGCACTCTGGTGCGTGCTGGTGGGTAAGCTCGCTATCCATCAATGGCGATGGTGCTCTGTGCACGGGTATGGCACTCTGGCGTGTGCAGAGGAGCAAGGGGAAGGGATTCCGAGTAAGGGCGAGAGCACGTGGTGGTGCGGTGGTTAGAGGCGGGTGCAGGGTGCTCCTCAGAGTGGCAGGAGATGGCCGGGGTGAGGGGATCAGCTTGGCGGTCGCTGTGGCAAGGCCAAGGCGTCACATGTGCGAGGTTGGCTGGGCGGGGTTGTGAGAGGAGGAGGGGATGCTCTGACATGGGGTGTGGGCAAGGTGTGCCCGTGGCAATGCAGCACGCGTGGGACGAGGCAAGGGGTGGTCGGGAGAAGCGCATCGGGGCGGCGGCGTTGAGAGAAAAGGGGGATGCACAGGTGGCGCGAGGTGGAAAAAGGGGAGAGGAAGAGGATGACGACGCGGCATCATGGGCCGGGCTGGCTGGACCAGATAGGTGGGCCGCGAGGCTGGCAGGCCTAGCGGCCTGTTTGGACCGTGCGGAAAGGGAGGAGAAAGGTGAAAGCGGATCGGGCTGGAAAGGTTGGTTGGGCTGAAAGGGATTTTGTCGGCCTGGTTTAGAATAGTGATGTTTGATATTTGCTTGAAAGGGGTTTTTGATAGAATTTGAATTCAAATTTGAGCTAGGTTCAAACTTGAGGAAGGGTCATGAGCTTTGAATTCTTTCTAAATCCTAAAGCACTCAAATGCACAATGATGTAGTATTTATTCTTAGATGAATATATTCTAAAGAGTTTTGAATAATGAGGGTAACACAAGATTAATTTCAAGTTTATTTAGAAAAAAATTAAAAGACCCTCATTTTTAAATGCTTTCGAATTTAGGGATGTTACAAGATGGGATGCTAAACACATTTCAAATTTAAATCGAACCATGGTATTCTTTGAAATTAAGTGAGATCCAATATGTTATTTTAAATTTTTTGTTTTGTTACTATTTCAATATTTTATTGTTGAGTTCGTATTTTTAAATGTAGAATTATTTTGACAAATATGTTGAGCATGCGAGTAGAAAAAAAACAAAACAAAACATATCAACCAAAAAAAAATCAAAGCACCATGCAGGGCCTTTCACCCCAACCAAAAAAATCAGGTTTTATATATTTCACATTACAATTCTTACAAGAATGCCATCGGAGAAAATAAAAGTGCATACTGATCCTTGCAATCGCAAAAAAGAAAAGGTTCTCCCGCTTGGATCGGAAGAACCACCCACTGGGCTTGTCGCTGAACAAAGGTTGTCAAGGGCACACGGAACTAGCTCGAAGATGATACCTTTCTAGATGAATAAGCTTTTGAAAAACATAATAATATCATTTATATATTTGTGTCCTGGCTTCAAGGGGCAAGTGTGGTTTGCTGGGCAATTTCATTTTGGCTTAGCAAAATGATATTATTTTTATAAGCATACACACAATCTTGTTTGCGAATTCTTTTCAGGGTCATGCAGTGGATTCAGTTTTGGGTCTTGTTTTAGGAGGATCAGGACACCATAACAGGAGCATGTTGTACTTTGTAGACCACATCCGTAGATAACTTAGAGAATTTCGCAAAGAACAGGTAGCGGTTTAATAATAGCCATGAATGGTCTCTTTATTTTTTGCGAATAGGTCTCTTTTTTATTATAATATAATGATGATCAGATATGTTATACTGGCATATAGACAGAGGTGGGAGGCTGAGATATGATCTATTGGCTATTTGCCTTGAGCAATTCGGAGGCCCATGTCTGATGTCTCTATGCTGTGGAAAAGTCCGTGACCAAATTAAAAGAAACTTTTGTTAGAGTGGGCTGTGGCCCAGGCGATGTGGCGGGCCACTGGATGGATCTGGGTATCTGTGGCCTAGGTGGCAAAGCTAACTACCAGTAGCGCATCAACCCCTTTTTTGTGCTTCTGCCGGAAGACGAGGACGACGACGCTGAGGCGGCGCTGCTGCGGCCCCAGGCGGCGGCGATGCCCCTGTTGGTGGTTGTGTCGCCCGCCGCCGGCTTGATGATGTGGAAGGAGCATACGAGGTCCGCGTCGATGGACATGATGGCGCCGGCGTTGTCGAATTCGCCGCAGTAGTTTGGCGCGGAGAAGACGGTGACGAGTTGGCGGTCTGCGAAGAACTCGTATCCGTCCTCGACCACCTGGTGCGCCCTGCAGAGGAGGTCTAGGTCGTGGGTGCGGAGGAAGGCCTTGAGCACGTCGGCGCCGAAGGTGCATGAGACGCCCCTGTCGTCGTTGGGCGCCCAGCCCCGGACGCCGGCGGCCGGGTCCGACCAGAGCAGGTCGCAGAGCAGGCCCTCGTCTGGGACGTCGCAGGGCCTGGGCAGGTCCCGGATCTGGTCGAGGCTGCGGAGGTGCGGCGAGATGCCGCCGTGGACGCAGAGGATGCGGTCGTCGACGAGCGCGGCGGCGGGGAGGCAGTTGAAGCAGTCGGTGAAGGTGCGCCAGAGGCGGACGGTGTAGCGGCGCTTGCACTCGTCGTAGAAGCCGTAGATGCGGTTGATGGAGGCGCACTCGTGGTTGCCGCGGAGGAGGAACACATGCTCCGGGTACCGGACCTTGTAGGCCAGCAGCAGGCAGATGGTCTCCAGGCTTTGGTCGCCGCGGTCCACGTAGTCGCCCAGGAACAGGTACTTGCTCCGCGGCGGGAGGCCGCCAAGCTCCTGCAGGATCCGGACGAGGTCGCGGAACTGGCCGTGCACGTCGCCGCAGACGTTGATGGGCGCGTCCAGCTCCAGGAGGTTTGGCTGCCGCAGGAACACGGCCTTGGCGCCGGCGCAGAGCTGCCGGATCTCCCCCTCCGCCAGCAGCTGCTGCTGCTGCTTCCCCGCCGGGCGCCACCGCCGCGCGTCCAGGAGCCGCCGGATCACGTCGTCCAGAGCCGCGCGGCTCATCTCCATCAGACCTTTGCTGGTTACTGCTCTCGATCGATCCGATCCTGGTTCGTTCCGATGTAGTATTGGCGACGCGTATTGCCGGGACGAAGGCTGGGCCTTCTGCGCGCGTGCTATGAATAGAAGAGAATGGAATAGACTGGAGAATAACTAAAGTTATCGATGGATGGAGCTAGAGAAATTAAAGATGCATGAGAGCGACAGATGGATCGGTGAGCAACCGAAAGCAAGCATGCGATTAATTGTTCCATCGGAAGAGAATATATGCATTCCAAGTATAGTACGTATGAAGCACGATGGAGATTGCATCAGGGAGGAGTTGACGCTACTGCTGCGATGTGTTGTCAGTCAGCTATAGAGAGTAGGGCTCTAGCTTTATCTTTACTAAAGCGATCGAGCTGACCCAGGAGGAATAGGCCACCACCGTACCACTCCATCCGTCCATCACCGGCCGCCTTTTCCTTTTGCTCCGGCCGGCCGGTCGACCCTCACCGTCCGCCGCCACCCATCACAGCTAGCACAGATTCGATGCGACCTAGCTAGCAGCAGGAAAATGGAATTAGCTTCCTAGGACACCCACTTGCATTGCATGCTATAGAACCGGCACCTCCAAACTGTGTCTATATGAATGTGCTATTAGTTGACCGTATATGATATTGGCAATAACACACAACCCGTTGTTGGCTTTATTATTACGCAAAAGCTAAAACATGAGGGCTCTCGTTTTAGCTTAACTTGAGAACCCTCCCGATTTGGAAGAACCCATGAAGCCATGGGATCAAGAAGACAAGAAAGGGAAAAAAAACATAGAAATAACAAAGATGTGGAAGGAAGTAACACCACCGGTGATCCCTCCTCCGGCAATCTCCTCCATCTCCAGCGGTTGTTGGGCGGAGCGGCCGGCGGCGGTGGCGGGCGGTGGTGGAGGCTGGCAGGGCTATGGTTCGGGTTTGGGATTTCAGGGTGGGGAGGGACTCCATGCCCGTTGGACCTAGAGGGATGGCTGGGAGCGGCTGCCAAACCAGCGGTGGTGGTAGGGTGTGGGCAAAACGGCGGGCGCCGCCGCTACCGCGGTGGTGGAGGAGGCCGGTTGGGCCAGGTCGGTGGCGGGAGCATCGGGACCGCAGTGGTTAACGGCAGCGGCGATCGTTTGGGCGGTGGATCCGGCGGCGATGACGCCTCCCGAGCCGGTAGGAGCGGCTGGGGAGGCGGGGGAGTTGGGGAGGATCTGGTGAGGTGTGGGAGGAGAGGTGGAAGGGGAGAGGGGAGGAGCAGCGCGGTCCTTGTTGGTGTCGGAGGCGATGCTAGCAAGGTGGAGGCTAGCGGTGGGGCGGATCTGTGTGGGCGGGAGGGCAGCGTCACCTCCATGAGGCTTATCGCTCAGAGAAGGCGGCCGTGGAGAAGGTGGGAGACCCTTTTTTTATCTTTTGAGTGCGAACAAATAAGGAGCCGCGGGGGGCCTGGGATGGAGGGAGGGGAGGGGCTCTTGCCGATTGCTTATCGGGAGAGCCCTCTCTGTTGAGTCGCCTCCTTGTTATTAACCATGCTCTAACATGTAAAATTATTAATCTTTATTTATTTCCCTACTAATCCATATTAATCCATATTTCGTAGCACCCAAATAAAGGCCAATTGGGGTTGCCTCCATCTTTTTGTTCGCTCACTGCCACATAGGACCAAACTGTCATGGGTTTACCATTTTATTTTCTTCACCGTCCTCTCACTGAAAGGTGCTTGGACCATCTTCAATTAGCGTGGCGTCAGAGTGGTCTCCAGGTGGCGCCGGAGTGACTGGAGGTGGTAGACTGGTAGGAGAGCCCTAGGACGTTGGATGGTAGAGATCGACCGGGTGAGGTGGGCGCACGAGCTTTGGTCGACAGACACTTGTTGTGTGGAGGGCTTGCAAGCGTGGCTCGAGTGGAGGGCTGGGTGGCGGAGGAGCTTGGGCCTCGGCTCGGCTGGCCTTCAGGCAGGGTAGGCGGTGGCCAATGCAGCGTGGGCGAGAGCGAGGGGAAGGTAGAGCTAAATGGGGTTGTTAAAATATGATCTGAACTCCAGTCTAGGTACTAACACAAGTGGATTTGATTCCTAGTCTATTACAAAACCTACTTTAGAGATAGAGTCCTACTCCTACGTGAGTTATGTTCCACTCCTATATAAACCCTATGTAGACCGTAGGGTAAAAAATCTTAGATGAACTATGTAACATCCCTGCTTGTAAATTCTCCACAAGAGTGATTGTCTTCTGTGGTTTTTTCCCAATAAGGATTTTTCTACGTTAAATCGGTAAATCGGTAAATCGGTGTCTCGTGTTAGATCTTATTTTTGAATTATTTGCTAACAGTTGTCCTCTGCACACATAGCTGAGCATAGAGCATAAGAGGTTCAGGACTGCACCACTGGGGGCACGCCCTTTAAGCCCTAGGTAACTCAATCAAGTCATAAGTCATGCGATTTTTCATGCGAAATATGCGCATGCGCGGTGCATAGGATTCAAACCTGCGACCTCTTGTCTCGCACGTAGTTTGCTTACCATCTCACCTATACAGCACATGCGATTGAGGGTGGGATGCTTTCCTTCTGAAGTCTATGGGGGTCCTTTAATCCTGGTTTGTAACACTAACCGGGGCTAAAAAGCTTTAAATAAAGGAGTACGAAATTTAGACTAGGATTAATGCGGGTACAATTGGTTTTGAGATTTTTATGTAGGATTGATGTCTTTCTAGTAGCGATGGTTGTCACTAGCGGGGGCGCGAGATCGAGGCGAGTAGGAGAGGATGACGGGAGGGTGTGGTTATCTACCGCTTCAGGCGACAAAATCGCCAATTGACACATGAAGCATACAAAAGCGTATGCACCAGTATTATTTACTATTTTTTGGACCACCAGGCTTTATCAACAGGAACAATGCATGCGCAGAGAGAAGAAAAATCTGGTGCATGCTTGGGGCGAAGCTGCAGTCCTGCATTGGGGTCGGCGACCCTGACGACCACCTGCGATTGCCTTTGCATTGCTATACATTCATACGAAATGAGTCCATAGACAAATAAGATTACTCTATCTAGACCCCAATGAATGCATGTAGTTTTATAATTAAACAAAGCCATAAATAATAAACAAGGCACATACGAATTGAATTTCGATGGTACTGTTATGTTCTTCATGACAGGACCTTCAAAATAAGACCACGCTTCATTATCTTTGAATGGATTTTCTTACAAACAATTTTTATGAAGCTAGAACATTTCAACTACATCGAACAAATACTTAAAGAACAGGAACAAATGATTTTAAGTGAATAAAATATTAAACATGGTGCATAAATAATAGTATAGTGCGACCAAAAAGATTCAACATCGTGAGCATTTGTTAGTAAAAAAACTAAAGCAAATTAAACATCAGGAACAAATTATTATATGCACAACAAATGATTGTATACAACAAACAAAATACCCAACATTAGGAACAAACGATTGTATGATCCAAACAAATAGAATCCAACGTGAACAAAATATTTTTACTATCAAACGATTTAGTGTACAATGCAAATAAATATTATAAGATCACGGAAAAATTAGTCTATGTAAACAAAATGGATACATATGTGAACAAATATTTTTTACATGGGCGAACAAATTATTCTTATGCACGAACAAATATGTAGAACAAGTTAATATACAAATATAAAAGGAAATAAAAAATAAAAGAAAATAAATAGAAAAAATATAACATATATAGAAAATAAATGAACAAAAAATAAAAAGAAAAATTCAGCAGGCCCATTAAAAATTTCAAAGGGGCTCATTGACTTCATGTAGCAATCTTGATGAGTGAGTGAGTGAGAGAGAGAGAGAGATGAGACATGACCAGGACGAACAATGGATGCAGTTGGCATTTGTAGGCTTTTTTGCTTTACTTGGGCCCCATGAAACAAAAACACAGAAAAGCAAAAACATACTTTTATACTTTTTTGGCCCACTCTGTTTTATAATTGCTTGCTTGCCCTTTTTTTTTACACCATTGTTCTTCATTAACTTGGCCATCTCTCCTTGAAAGAGAACTATGTTTAAGTTTCAACAAGAGACAACAATGCCCTTGTGAACTGACAAAAGAGATAACAGGAAAAGACAAGGATTCGAGGAAGCAAGAAGGCAAGTGAGCAGTGAATTGCAGTACTACCGAACAAGACTGATTTTTAGTACAGTACCTAATTATTTTGGAATAATGAATAAGAGAGGATAATGTTGGACGAATAAAAATTGTGAACGGAAAATAACTAGATATGTTTTGGGAGGCACTAACAAGACTTTAATTTGGAAGAGAGATACAAACATATAAACATGTTAGTGGATAGATAATATGGTGTCTTATGTTAGAAAAGTACATTATTTTTTATGGTTATTTTCATAGATCTGGAACATTAATACAAAACTAATCCTATGGATACAAAACTGCATGAAAAGTAATCATGAATTTATTCTAATATTGGGCATCATATTTAAGTCACGTTGCAGAATTTGAACTTAAAACTCGATTCGTACGTGGAGAAACAAAAAAGATCAAATCTCATTAGAGGTATATTGGACCATTTAAAGTAGTTTGGGGGAATAAATCGAGCCTAAGTTTTATTTAGGGGTTAAGAGGACAGATAAAGTAGATTGGTGATGGTAGTAAAATGGACATTTTCCTAGTTGTATCTGGTATGTACTATTTGGCTTAACATATATTAAGTCCCAAGTAGTGCAAATTGGGATTCAAATACTAAATTCTCTTTACGTAGAGATGAGGAAGGAGAATTACAAAGCAGCATTGCCACAGCCTTGCTTCAGTTTTGCTCGATGCAAGCAGGGTGGAGTGGTGGACAGGCATGGACTAGCGGCACGGAAGACAACATCATGCATGTGCTTCCAGAGTTGCCAACGGCAAAAGAGCAGCAATGTGTGTAGTTCGGCCATGGGCTCGGTCACAGGTGGGTTCGTCTCCCAGAACAGGCAGGAGAGGGGGTAGCTGGCTGAGCATCCATCCGTGATGAGCCTAAACCGTTGCGCAAACGGGCAGCTGGAGAGATAATGCGAATATGTGATCCTCCACGGCGTTGCCACAGATGTCACGGATCATGCATGCATGTCGTCATTTAGCAGATGTTTGAGTCTGATACACCCTTCACACCAAGCAAATTATAACCAAGATAAGGATTCGAGGAAGCAGAAGGAGGCAAGTGAGCAGTGACAAGTACGTCCACAACACAATCCAGACGAAAACGAACACATCAATGCCCTCGGCGCCAATCGTAGTAATGCTGCAACAAACAAAGTCCTGTGAAGACGGTCTCTATTAAATAGCCACACATGGAGCCGATATATAATCCGAAAGATAATGTAATAATAGAGAAGCGTCATGTTTTTTCAAAAATAAAAATAAAAATAAACTGGGAACAAGCCCATCGCAAGGCCGGGAGCGAGCTTGCTTTTCAGAGTCAGTGAGCCACCGGGCGGGAGCTGACGGGTAGGGGAAGAGGAAGACAACATCGTGCATGTGCTTCAAGAGTTGCCAACGGCAAAGGAGCAGCAGTGTGTGTAGTTCGGCTATGGGCTCAGTCACAGGTGGGTTTCGTCTCCCAGAACCAGCAGGAGAGGGGGTTTGTGGCTGGCTGTGCATCCATCCGTGATGAGCCTAAACCGTTGCGCAAATGGACACCTGGAGCGATAATGTGAATATGTGATCCTCCACGGCGTTGCCACAAATGTCACTGATCATCCATGTTGTCCTATAGCACATGCTTGAGTCCAAGTCCCTCCACACCAAGCAAATTATAGCCAAGACAAGGATTCAAGGAAGCAAGAAGGCGAGTGAGCAGTGACAAAGTATGTCCACAGCACAATCCGTACGAAAACGAGCGCATCAGTGCCCTCAGCGCCAATCGTAGTGTTTCCGCATCAAATAAGTCCTGTGAAGCCGGTCTCTATTAAATTGCCACGTATGAAGCCGATGTGTGGTCCGAAAGATAATATGCAATAATAGAGAAGCGTTATGTTTTCCCTGAAAAAAACCTGGGAACAAGCCTGTCGCAAGGCCGGGAGCCTCGCTTCCGTCTTGCTTTTTCACAGTCAGTGAGCCACCGGGCGGGAGCTGACGGGTAGGGGAAGAGGAAGACAGCACCGTGCATGTGCTTCCAGAGTTGCCAACGGCAAATGAGCAGCAGTGTGTGTAGTTCGGCCATGGGCTCGGTCACAGGTGGGTTTCGTCTCCCAGAACCAGCAGGAGAGGGGGTATGTGGCTGGCTGTGCATCCATCCGTGATGAGCCTAAACCGTTGCGCAAACGGACACCTAGAGCGATAATGTATATGTGATCCTCCACGGCGTTGCCACAAATGTCACTGATCATGCATGTTGTCCTATATAGCACATGCTTGAGTCCAAGTCCCTCCACACCAAGCAAATTAATTATAGCCAAGAGAAGGATTCGAGGAAGAAGAAGGCGATTGAGCAGTGACAAGTACGTCGACAGCACAACCCAGACGAAAACCAGGCAACGAGCACATCGCTCCGCAGCGCTGCCCCTCGGCCCTCCCCTTGCATTCGTGATTCGCCGCCGGTCACATGCCCTCCGCTTGAAAAAAAAAAAAGCCCCCTTTCCATCCGCCATGAGGCGTGCAATCCCGTGCACACACTCGCCGACTCCCCATCCGTTATTTTGTTTTTTTTAGAAGCCCCATCCGTTATTTAAACCCACCCGCGCGCCTCGCTCGACCTCGTGCCACCGCCACAGCCATCTAGCTCCACTCCAGTCATCTAGCTTCGCTTCGCTTCCCACCACGCCATGGCGTCCAAGCCCGTGGAGAAGCACCACTCCATCGACGCGCAGCTCCGGCTCCTGGCACCCGGCAAGGTCTCCGAGGACGACAAGCTCGTCGAGTACGACGCCCTCCTCATCGACCGCTTCCTCGACATCTTCCAGGACCTCCACGGCCCAAACATCCGTGAATTCGTAATCGTCCTTCAATTCGATCCAGTTCGCCGCCTCTCCCGGTCGGCCGGCGACTGACCACCAGGCCCTGCACGCTTCTGCTTGCAGGTCCAGGAGTGCTACGAGGTGGCGGCGGAGTACGAGCGCGATCGCGACGCCGCGAAGCTGAGCGAGCTCGGGTCCAGGCTCACCAAGCTGTCCCCCAATGACGCCATCGTCGTGGCGAGCTCCTTCTCGAACATGCTCAACCTAACAAACCTCGCGGAGGAGGTGCAGCTCGCCCACCTCCGCCGGAACAAGCTCAAGCGCGGGGACTTCGCCGACGAGGGCTTCGCTGCCACCGAGTCTGACATCGAGGAGACGCTCAAGCGCCTCGTCACAGAGCTCGGAAAGTCCAAGGAGGAGGTCTTCGACGCGCTCAAGAACCAGACCGTCGACCTCGTCTTCACCGCCCACCCCACGCAGTCCGTCCGAAGGTCGCTCCTCCAGAAGCACGCCAGGTACACGGGTCATTATTCTGCATCCAAATCCGTGAACAATTCCAATCCATTTCTTCATTATTACGGAACGGAAATGTTCGTCTTGTCCTTGCACGCAGGATCCGGAACTGCCTCACGCAGCTGTATGCCAAGGACATCACGGAGGACGATAAGCAGGAGCTCGACGAGGCTCTGCAGAGGGAGGTACTTACATTTCAACACTAGTGAACATCAAAACTTTTGCATAGTGAATCAAGATAATTCCTGCAAATTTGAGGCTCTGACTTTGTTTACCTAATGAATTCCAAGAAAACGATCATGTTATTGCAATCGATATTACGGCAGTGTTGTTATCACCATTAAGGCCCTCCTTTTCACTCTTGTTCTTGCTCGGTTGCATCATACAAGTGCCATGCCAGGGTACCAGACAGGCCATTCTGACATTTCTCCCATGCATGTGAGGCTGAAGAGTGACTGCCCATCTCTTTTTGTCGTTAAATTCTTCTTCCGATAAAGATAGTATAGAACACAATATGTGGACTTGTGAGCTCATGACATTCAGCATGACACGTGTAAGTTAGTGGGCCCAAAAATTCTTCGTACGTCAACATTTTTAAGAGCCATTGTATTAGAAAACTATTTAAAAACTAGACCCTCTATCTAATAATCAAAATTATTTAGCTAGGACACACTCATTTATTTAATATTCTAACACAAATTTCATATAGATGTGTACTTATCTTTGTCCAGTTATTTAATCTATACACTTTTTCATCCATGTTCATACCTTTTCACTTTGCATCGCACCTCCATACATTGTGTTTAACATGAAAATCAATATTTTTCATCTCTTCCTCCCATACATTGATACAATTATAAATCGCCTACATGTGGTGACACCCATCATGCATATATACCTTAACTTAGTATTTCTATATTAATAATGGTAGAATAGGTAATTTAGAATCATATTTTTTTTATTTTGGATATTTCTGTAGATTTAGGTACTTACTTTAGGTTATTTTTAATAACCACGTATGTGTTAATTTAAATACAAATTGAGAAGATATTTTAAGTTATTTCTCACAATAACATGAATGGATAATTCGACGAAGATTATGGGGTTACATTGGATTATTTTTTTATAATGGTAGAGATGGATAATTTAGATATAGGTTTAGGGAGAATTTGGACAATATTTTCATAATTATAGTGTTGGATAATTTTGTAGAAAATATAATAGACCAATGACTATGATTATTAGAGTCTACACGATTGATGCCTAAATGTTTCACTTTTATGTGAGAATTTGTAGGATTTATCTTTTTTTGCTAGTGCGTGTCATGAGAATTGATACGAAGTCTCCAATTAAAGAATAAGGGCACATAGCTAACAATCAAAATTGTTACCTTAAGCGCTTTCTAGTTTATTAAATATTCTAATACAATACTTATATAGGTATGTACTTATTATGTTCATCCGATTATGGTAGACTTTAGTTAGTGATTACTCTATAAAGCTTTCATCCACATTATAATCTTTATTTTTCACTTTGCATTGTAGGTATATGCTTGAATTTGTTTAATAGACCCTAAGTTTGATCTATATTTTTAACATGGAAATATATTTTAAATGGCGACACACATCCTCTATATATTTATAAACAGCGATACACATCATGTGCGTATATACCTTAATTATTATTTTCTATATAAACAATGTAAGAAATAGATAATTTAGAATCATATATTGGTGTACCGTGAGGATATATTTTAATGGATATAATTTGAATTTAGATTTAGGTTTACCTCATGTTATTTTCGATAATGGGATATGTGGGTAATATAGATGCGAATTTAAGGGGTTACTTTAATTTTAATTTTAATTTATATTGTTAGTGGTGGGCAATTTAAATGCAAATTTATGGAATTATTTTAAAAAATTATAATAGCATAAGTGGAAAATTTAGATGAAGATTAGGGGTAATTTAGTTTATTTTATAAAATGGTAGTGGTGAGTAATTTAGATATAGATTTAGGGGGTTTCTTTAGACATTTTTATAATGTTAGGGTGGGTAATTTTTAGAAAATATAATAGATTTAATGTCTATGATAATTTGAGTCTACCTAATTGATGGCTAGATATTTTTCTTTTTTGATAGAATTTCTAGAATTTCTGTATTTTTCTAGAGTGTCCACCTAGGATCCTAGGTGGCTTCATGTGAAGGCCTCAAAAGGAGCTTTCAATTAGTAATGGTAAGATGATCATACTATGATGAGAAGCTTCCAAAGAAAATTTATTTATGGAACACTTAAATCACAAAGGAGCATGATGTCGAATTACCTCTGCAACATTGCTAAAGGCCGAGTCCTCCGGAATGTCAGAAAATCAAGTAGTCAGCAGATGGCGCGAACGTTTGCATGAGTAGTACAATTTATCTTACATAACCAAGCATCACATGATACGGCTCATTTGGAGGAATTTATATGTAGATTTAGGAGGTTACAAACTCTTTTCATAATAGCATGGGTGGGTAATTTTTTTAAAAAACGTAATAGATCCAATGGCTATTATCATCAATTGTGATTAGAGTCTACCATATTGATGGCCAGAAACATCTAATTTTGTGAGAATTTCTAGAATTTCTCTCTTTTTTAGAGTATCCTAGGTGGCACCTTGCAACTTTGAAAGGAGCTTCCAATTTATATAGTAAGATTGTTCAAATATCAAATCGTTCTATTAGCTGGTGAAAAGTATTGGTACCAAAGGTTGGTAGTAAGATTAAAGTGAACTCGTGCTTGCTCAAAGGAACTAGCTCACTGCAATTGGTATAAAATATCTTCAAAGTTTCTGACAATTTTTTTATTGATTCCTTCAATTCCAAATAAGAAACACACAATAGTACTATTTTTTTGTTTACACAATTATTACTACCCTGCCATTAGAACAGTAAAAATTTTATCCTATGGCTATGGTTCTGTCGTGTTATTACATTGTCTTCTTTCCACTGTGCCATACGGTTTTCATTATATGAGTACTTCAATAGAGATTTTTGAATTCTTTTACTGGAAATCTGCTAAATTACTAGTGTTACCTTTCACATATTTTATTTCATCATGATCCAGTCCACTTGAACTAGGGCAGGGTGAAGATCCTGTTTTTTAATGCTTCGGGAATTTCAATTCGTTCTAATGCCTGGTGTTTGCTCTTCGCAGATCCAAGCATGTTTTAGAACAGACGAAATTCGGAGAGCACAACCAACCCCACAGGATGAAATGCGTTACGGGATGAGCTATTTTCATGAAACTATATGGAAGGGTGTCCCAAAGTTTTTGCGACGTGTGGATACAGCTCTAAAGAACATCGGGATTGATGAGCGTCTCCCCTACAATGCTCCTCTCATTCAGTTCTCTTCTTGGATGGGTGGCGACCGCGATGGTAAATCCTCCTTTGCAGATGCGAATGATCTTCTGATTCCGGAACACATTTTTGTGGCAGTGGATTATCAATTAATTCTTTTTAATTTCC
Source organism: Setaria italica (assembly GCF_000263155.2). Lineage (NCBI taxonomy): Eukaryota > Viridiplantae > Streptophyta > Magnoliopsida > Poales > Poaceae > Setaria > Setaria italica. The sequence continues at coordinate 28,038,873 of NC_028453.1, read as the reverse complement.
TTGATGTGATACTCTAGTTTTCTCTAGAAAAAAGTATTCGGATTGCGTCTAAGTAATGAGTGATGAGTATTTTTAGTGTTCCTAGCATTTGTTTTCCCCTTCAAGTCTCCATACGTTTGGTTTCTGTAGGAAATCCAAGAGTTACGCCAGAGGTGACAAGGGATGTATGCTTGCTTGCAAGAATGATGGCGTCAAACTTGTACTTCTCTCAGATAGAAGAATTGATGTTCGAGGTATTGTAGAAATGTGTTTGATTCATGCTTCCTAATGCTCATCTAGTATTACCTATTGTTGCTAGTCTCATCTGATATATTTGTAGCTCTCTATGTGGCGCTGCAATGACGAACTCCGTGCTCGAGCGGAAGAACTTCACGCTTCTTCACAGAAAATTTCCAAGCATTATATTGGTAACTCAAACAAACTAATTTTAGCCTCAATTTGCAGTCCTTTTTGAAGATATATACATATTTAATCGATATGTTTGTTTGTATCACCTAATCATAGAATATTTTTCCATACAAGCTTTTGCAAAGTCTCTACTAGTCTATTCAAATTTGAATAACTAGACCATCAATCCGTGCTCCTGCATGGATTAATAATTTTAGAAGCCATTGTATTATGAAGTAATTTAAAAATTAGACACCCTAGTAAGTAATCAAACTTTTTACCTATGACCCTCTCGTTTATTTAATATTCTAACACCAATACTCATATAGACGTGCATTTGTCTTTGTTGGGTTGTGATTAACTTTTAATTAGTAATTACTCTATATATTTTTTCATTCATATTCGTACCTTTTTTCACTTTGCATCTCACTCCATATATTGTACTTAACATGAAAATCATGTAGTTTTCATCACTTCCTCTCATACATGTATAAATGTTCTACATGGTAACACCCATCATGCATATATACATTCACTTTGTATTTCTATATTAAAAATGATAGAAATGTCTAGTATCATATATTGGGTTACTTTTGGACATTTTGTATAATGACCACACAGATAATTACTTTAGGTTGCCGGTAACTTAGATACAAATTTAGAAGAGTATTTTAATTTATTTTTTATGATGACATGCAAGGGTAATTTAGATAAAGATTATGGAGTTACCTTAGATTATTTTTATAATGGTAGATGTGGGTAATTTAGATATAGACTAAGGGGTTTACTTTAGAATATTTTTCATAATGATAGATTGTCTACCAGATTGATACGTGGATGTTTCAATTTTTGTGATAATTTCTTGGATTTATCTTTTTCCTATTGCGTCTCATGGGGATTAATGTAGATTCTCCAATTAAAAAAAAATAAGAGCACATAGCTAAACACTCAAAACTGTTACCTTGAACTCACTCTCATTTTTTTAATATTCTAATATTTATTATCTTCATCGGATTATAAAAGATTTTAGTAGTAATTACTCTATAACATTTTCATCTATATTTATAATATCTTGTTTCACTTGCACCGTAGATACACTCTTAAATTTGTTTAATGGAACCTAAGTTTGAGATATATTTTTAACATGAAAATATGTATTCTTATCACTTCCTCTATATATTTATAAATGGTGACATACATCATGCGTATATACCTTAATGATTAGAATAATATATTGGTGTATCTTGGGATATATTTTTAAACATGGAATATGTGAGTAATTTAGATGTAAACTTAAGGGTTTACTTTAAGTTATTTTTTTATAATGTAAGTGGTGGGCAATTTGAAACAAATTTAGTGGGTTATTTTAAACTATTCTTAATAATGGTATAAGTGGGTAATTTAGACAAAGATTAGGTGTACTTTAGTTTATTTTATGTAATGGCATATGTAGGTAATTTAGATATATACTGAGGTTACTTTAAACTATTTTCATAATGGCAGGAACATAATAGTTCAACGAATTGGATGATTTAAGTATACTGAATAGATAGATGGCTAGATGTTTTGCTTTTTTGAAAATTTCTAGTATTTTTTCTTTTTTTAAAGTGCCCACTTAGAATCCTAGGTGCCTTCATGTGGAGGCTTCAAGAGGAGTCTCTATGATGTTAACAAGAATCAGCCTTGTCAGTTTGCCAATTTTCTGAAGAGAATTCGTTGGTGCAGAATTCTGGAGGCAACTTCCTGCAAATGAACCGTATCGCGTGGTGCTTGGTTATGTGAGGGACAAATTGTACAGCACACGCGAACGCTCGCGCCATCTGCTAACTAGTGGATTTTCTGACATTCCGGAGGACTCGGCCTTTAAGAATGTTGAAGAGGTAATCCGGCATCATGCTCCTCTTGTTATTTTGAGGGTTCCATAAACATTGTTATTTGTTAATGTCATGCTCCTTATCATAATATAGTTTAACTAATGTCACTGTGGAACCCTTCAAATTTGGTCAGTTCCTGGAGCCCCTTGAGCTGTGCTACAAATCCCTGTGTGACTGTGGTGACAAGACCATCGCCGACGGGAGCCTGCTCGACTTCATGCGGCAGGTCTCGACGTTCGGGCTCTCCATGGTGAAGCTGGACATCCGTCAGGAGTCGGAGCGTCACACCGACGTGATCGACGCGATCACCACGCACCTCGGCATCGGGTCCTACCGCGAGTGGTCCGAGGAGAAGCGCCAGGAGTGGCTGCTCTCCGAGCTCCGCGGCAAGCGGCCACTGCTGAGCAAGGACATGCCCCAGACCGAGGAGATCGCCGACGTGCTCGGATGTTTCCACGTCCTCGCCGAGCTGCCCCGCGACAGCTTCGGCCCGTACATCATCTCCATGGCGACGGCGCCCTCCGACGTGCTCGCCGTCGAGCTCCTGCAGCGTGAGTGCCACGTGAAGCAGCCGCTGCCCGTGGTCCCGCTGTTCGAGAAGCTCGCCGACTTGCAGTCGGCGCCGGCGTCCATAGAGCGGCTCTTCTCCCTGGACTGGTACATGAACCGGATCGGCGGCAAGCAGCAGGTGATGGTCGGCTACTCGGACTCCGGCAAGGACGCCGGCCGGCTGTCGGCGGCGTGGCACCTGTACAAGGCGCAGGAGGCGATGGCGAAGGTGGCGAAGCGCTACGGCGTGAAGCTGACCATGTTCCACGGCCGCGGCGGCACCGTCGGCAGGGGCGGCGGGCCGACTCACCTCGCCATCCTGTCCCAGCCGCCGGACACCATCAACGGGTCCCTCCGTGTGACGGTGCAGGGCGAGGTCATCGAAACCTCCTTCGGCGAAGAGCACCTCTGCTTCCGGACGCTGCAGCGCTTCACCGCCGCCACGCTCGAGCACGGCATGCACCCGCCGGTCTCCCCCAAGCCTGAGTGGCGCGCGCTCATGGACGAGATCGCCGCCGTCGCCACCGATGAGTACCGCTCCGTCGTCATGAGGGAGCCCCGGTTCGTGGAGTACTTCCGGTCGGCTACCCCGGAGACGGAGTACGGCAGGTTGAACATCGGCAGCCGGCCGGCGAAGAGGAAGCCGAAGGGCGGCATCGAGTCGCTCCGCGCGATCCCGTGGATCTTCTCGTGGACGCAGACGAGGTTCCACCTCCCGGTGTGGCTCGGGTTCGGCGCCGCGTTCAAGCACGCCATGAAGAAGGATATCAAGAACTTCCAGATGCTCAAGGAGATGTACAACGAGTGGCCATTCTTCAGGGTCACCCTGGACCTGCTCGAGATGGTCTTAGCCAAGGGAGACCCCACCATCGCCGGCCTCTACGACCAGCTGCTCGTCGCCGACGAACTCAAGCCATTCGGGGAGCAGCTCAGGAACAACTACGTGGAAACAGAGAAGCTTATCCTGCAGGTAATAAATTAAAACTCATATGAATGAATTTCATCTTTGTGCAGATTGCTGGGCACAAGGAAATCCTGACTACTCACCATCTTTGTGCAGGTTGCTGGGCACAAGGAAATCCTTGAAAGCGATCCCGGCCTGAAGCAGCAGCTGCGGCTGCGCGACCCCTACATCACCATTCTTAACGTGTGGCAGGCCTACACCCTGAAGAGGATAAGGGACCCGAACTTCAAGGTGACGCCGCAGCCGCCGCTGTCCAAGGAGTTCGCCGACGAGAACCAGCCGCGCGGGATTGTGAAGCTCAACCCGGCGAGCGAGTACGGGCCGGGGCTGGAGGACACGCTCATCCTCACCATGAAGGGCATCGCCGCCGGCATGCAGAACACTGGCTAGGGTGCTCTGCTTCGCTCGCTGCAGAGTGCTGTAAAGGCACCAGCATGTGGATGTGTTTCTTTATGATTCACACCTTGGCTTTCGTTCATGTTTTCTTTTCGAATAAGGCTTGATGTAAAGATCAAGTGGAACTTCTTGGCTGTTTAAGCATTCTGTAATTCTGTAATAATATAAAGACCACAAACTATTGGCATGTTATATTTAATAAAGATATTTATTCCAATAAGATACCCCCTGCTCAACCCAAAGCATCTCACTAAGCTTGGATTTTATTATTTGTGCGGGTAGCTAGATTTTTTCATGCTAACATTTAGACTCCTTTTTTACTTTAAAAAAATTCAAACAGTTCATTTTCTTTTTCCGAATGGTCTTGACCACATCATCGTCATTTTTATCGTTATATTTTGTGACGTGAAACATGAATCCATGAAAAGAGAATACCTTATATAGAAATATAGTTTTTCTATTTAAAGAAATCCAATTTTATTTGTCTTGTAATAAGGTGAATTTCTATCAGAGAGTTTTAATCATACAATGGTAGCCGTAGGCCATGTCTCCGGGCCTTCTCATGTTTGCGGGGTGATGTCGTGAAAGAAATTCTTTTGTTCAGTATAATTTTTTGGTAAATAAAAATTTTCCATAAGCCATCAAGATGGTCTTTCAGGTCATATAGGATGGCAATGTCATAGCTGATCTTCCCTCTTGTGTTACATTGCTATTTTTCTTGTCGAATTCATCGGCAAGGCCAAGTCCAAAGCCTCGGTTAACAAATCTATAGTTACACTTCCCATGTCAATCCATTGAAATACTCACGGGAAAGTCACTGTTAATATGAAAATGTGCTGCGCCAAATACTCGTGCAGCGCTCAGAGGAGCTCCTTGCAGTACCTCTATGCCAAACCAGTCAGTCAGATTTGACAAGCCGGTTAGACCGATTTCATTGGGGAGCTCGATGAAGGGCCAACAAACGCACGCCCGGGAGGGCCCGTCGCACCAGGTACACCTTGAGTTGCCCTAGGCTCAGCACGCCAGGTAGGACGTCTTAATTATCATACCATTGAGACAAGAGAAGACAGCGCATGGGTTGGAAAAGTAGGGGAAAGTGGAAAAGTAAAGGATAAAAAGTAATAAATTAGTTTTTTATCGATTGGGATGGCCTCAATTGGCCGTAGCCCTTTATATTTATAAGGATGGGCGGTCTTGCCCCGTTAGGAGTTGAAAATCCTTACAAATCTCATGTTAAAATATAACTCCTAACTTAGACTACACAGACCAAACCAGGCTGACTTGTTTGCAAACCGGTCTGACGTCTTTCCTCGCATGCAGATCTTCCCGAGAGTATAACTCTCTCATCCGAACTCCAAATCGGATGTTCTACATATGCATTTTGATTGTCTCGATGAGAGATACACAATGGTGAAATCCTATTTACTATTTGAGCATTTTCAATCAAACTGGTCTAACCGGTTTAGAGATCGGTTAGCCCAAATCTTTCAATTTTGATCATCCACGCATGGCCCCCTATTTTTTGGTAAAGCTTGCACATCACAAAACATTCTTAATGATCAAAATTATCTAAGAACGATGATGAACAATACATCACACACATGATGATTTTTACACCTTATATGGATACTAATGTAGCCAAAATAATATTCTAACGAGTACAACATCATATGAATATTTATGAAACAGTTACTTTCAGCTTTGAAACATCTAAGCATACTTAATAATAGAAATTTTGATGCGGCCATGGTAGCCGATCATATAATTTATGGCTCCTTGGTAAAGTATAAGCATAATATTAATAATCATAAAATGAGAATCAAGGATTGTACAAAAATATGGATTATAATTACTTATACTTAGATATGCACTCTATGGTACAAGCATCGATGGAGAAAATTATGAAGACCAATAAGATGACCGTTGATGCTTCTTTGCTCTTGATGACCAAAAATTCCTCCTTTGATTGCTCTCAAACTGATTGTTTTGATTTTGGGAGGCTATTTTCTGATATTATGTAACAGATCATCAAATCTTAGCTTCTTCCTTATCACCATGTTGTTTGATCTGAAATTTTCAGTTTTTCTATAATTCGTAGCAAAATCGGTTGGACCGGTTTCAACACCGGTTGGACTGGTTTTTCGTAAAATCAGTTTTTTCTATAATTCCTATCAAAACCAGTTGGATAGGTTTCAACACTGGTTGGACTAGTTTTGGTAAAACTAGACACTTTGATATCATCTTGCCCCCAACCGAACTTTATTTCTGTTCAGCTATATTATCCAAATCATGCTCATTATTGGGGACAATTGGATCAATAGAACTAGCTAATTTTTCTTCAATAGTCAGCTTTTTGTGTCTAGTATCAAATCTAAGTTTTTTTCAATCTACCATCTTTCTTGACACTGTAGACTTGTTTAATCACCTTACATTTATTTCGGTACGTAGACTGATTCCTTATCAAAATTGTCATTATCTATTTGTGGTGGCTCATTAATTGCCGGCTCCTTGTAGGTAATATAATTTGGACACAAATATCTAGGAAAAGGTGGCATACATGAATTATAACATGATGGATAAGAATAAGATATGCTACAATATGAACCCCACGGCATTGGTGTAGGTGATCCATGTGAAGGAAACAACATTGATGTAGGAAAATTATTCCATTGTTGATTCTGACCATGGAAATTTTGCCTTGGATAAGATTTTGAGTGCTTGGAATTTTTAGGCCAACTAACATATTGACATTCTTTTGTCTTTGGAACTAGCCGAAAGCTTCTCATTTGGCTTCGGCTTTTTCTTTTTATGCTTGCTATGGCCTTTGGATTCAATAGTTTTCCAAACACCAATTTCAAGTTATTTTTGGCTTTAACATCTCCGGTTTGAACTTGTTGCACCGCCTGTCGAGTATAGGCATACTAGAAGTGGTTTCTACGTTGTTATTGGAAAACTTTGGATCCACACTTCGGGCTTGAGACAACCGATTTGGATCTTTGTCAATGACATCTATACATGGCCAATCTTTGCAAGGATCGACAATTAATTTTGAATCAACAATCACTCATATTTAGGATCCATAAAGGTAATGGCATGGGCAGGCGACCCCGTTCTGAAGCTATCAATGACTCCAAGCGACCGTAGAACCTATCAATTCATACCACCAATCCAAATTAAAACGTAACAACATCATAAAATTGAAATGTAATTTCTTCAACCCAGATCTACAGTAGGATAACCCGTAGTCAAGGACAATGGGGACAAGGGGCTACAACAATTGGAACTAGAAGCTCACCTGATTGGAGTTTGTTTCCTTTTCCATTCTAACTCCATGTGCCATTTCCACCGAGCCACTACACTACTGAGCCGCAGATATGCATGCCAATTTGCCCAGGGAGCGGGGGCTTTTCTCACCCCAAGCATGCCGATTTTCTCTAGGTGGGTTTTTCCCACATCAAGTATCAAAATATATTGCAGCAACTCATGATATACTTAGATGTGGGTATGCACGGCTCATCTACTACTATAATAAAAAATTTTAAAGATACAAACTGACAAACGGCTCCAGCATAGCTATTGGCTCAACAGTTCCCAATCGATGGATAACAGGTTCGACACCGAGATGAGCACCCTTTCACCTTATTTTTCCATCCTATTTTTCAACTTAATCTTACATGTTGGATCCTAATCAGTTTATGGTATTTTTGCAAACCTTGAAATCATCACAAAATCACCGTGTAACAATAAGTGGTGTTTTCTATTTGGTTTCGATGGTGGTGTTTTCTATTTGGTTTCGATGGCAACTTTTTTAACATCTCGTAACTTCATCACTAAATTTGGTCGGATGCAATATTTGATGAGAACTGATGATGTTCTCAGCAAAAAAAATCATAAATTTATGATGACATTCATCATCAAATTTTTATCGGTCAAAAGATTTCTTGTAGTGGATCTAGACGCATTTTGGCCATCAACACTTTTCAAAATAGTTAGTTTGGAAACATAAAAATTTAAATTTCCGGTTTGTATTCAAATGCTATGTATAGCTACATACATTATTTAGCTTCATAAAAAAGTAATCAAGCTATAACTAGAAAACTATAAAAAAAACAATAATGTCACATTTTCAATATATCTTCCTTGTCCTGAATAACAATCCGTTGAAGTATGTACACATTTACAACATCCCCATGAATAGTAAAATAAACACATTCATATTTTTATAAAGAAAATAATGTCCATTTAAGTCATATACTTGTAAACCGGATAGTGGGCGAAGTCCAAAATAAAATCCGCACATAAATAAGCATAGCAACCAATCTACCTCCAATACTAGCCAATCCAACTTGTCAGCAACGAATCCAAATCCGCCAAGATTCCTCCGATAGTTTTTTTCCTTATAAACTTCCAGTATTTAAAATCTATTTTATATTGGAAGCGCCGTAAATTAGGCCGCTAGTACGGCCTGACCCTTTTAGGCAATAATTAAACGAGCAGTCCCCAAGCATTCCTATTCGGGTAAAAGCTGTCCTCGGTGCATGCACTCCCCCAACCTCCCTCAGCGCTGCCACTTGCCAGCTCCCCGTAATGGATACGACAAAAAAATATTGATGCCTGCACGTTTCATCTCAGAAATGATCCTACCATGTTATTGCCTGCATCACACTAGCATTCATTTTTCATAACTACACAATCAGGAAAAATGTGCACACCAGAAGCACAGGAAAAAATGCGTTGTCCGTAACTAATACACTCGTATTTGCAATGTGTACTACTAGGACAACAGCAAACACATTTGCTTCTCTGTTTGGTACTTGATATTTGCTTCCATGCACATGACCTGCAATGTAATGAAAAAAAAAGACTACAGTGTGACAGCATGTATGTTGCACAACCTACAATGCTTCATTGTAGAATTGCTAATATCTCTAACTTCGATTATTCAGAACTAACAGACGTAGAGGTACTAACAGGATAGCCAAATACTACATAGTGGCTCATAAGCACAATTGCATAGTGGCTCATATGAAATTGCTTCCAATTTCATATAAAATTCTTGGCATGTATACGCTAAATTGCTTAGTAAATTGCTTAGATTCTAAACTGGACCACCCCATATGCATACCGGTTATGAGTAAAACCAAAACAACCCCTTGTGACAGCATTGTACAGATTATACAAAATGCCCCTTTGTAGAAGCACATAGTCTGTGTGTGTTACAAGATATATAATGAGTTGCAACAAAAAATACAAAAACAGATTCTATGACATGTGAAAAGTAAATAACTACATAAGTGAAGGCACACCAATCTAAAGCAAAGTGCATATTTATCTGACCAAGACTACAATACAGATTATGTGTTTCTAAACAAGCTTTTGAAACCTAACGTGCATCTGAAGCATTTGAAACATAAGTGAACTAGCAAAAGCATTTTAAGCATAAGGAAGAGATGTTTAAATGAGTTATATGTACCTAGCCCTCCACCAGCCTTGGCTGCAGCTTAAGTTTGATGGTCAATCCCACCTTTTGCTCCTGCAGGAAAACGTTGCATTTTCTAACACCATTAAATTTCATGCACATAGCATCAGGCAGTATACTCTATATTGCACTGTCATGAAGTTAATTGGAGTAGCAACACACTCCTAGTTGTCAGAACTTACAGTAGCTCATATTAATTGCTTTTACTTGGCATCATCGTACATGTGCAACACACTCCACACAGGCTATCTATTCTGATGCAGTGCAATGGATGGCAGAGGTTCAGTATAGTATTAGGCAATGAATATGGCGGAAGCCAAGGAGTCGAAACCAGATTGCAAAGTGCACTCACCTTGTCTGAGATGATGTAGTGGTGGTTGTTCGTACATTGGCAGTGGCTTCCCATTCCAGCAACTGAATGATATCTCCAGCTTATGTTGCCATGTTAGGACTGAACAGGGAAGAACACTTGATGATTTCCTGTGTGCTAGGTTGACAACAGGGAAGAACATTTCCATGTCAGGATAGAACATGGCAATGAAATGAAAACTACCAAAGCATAAGAATAAGAATTCCCAAGTGCAGGAAAATTCTACCTAACTGGAACAAGTAAAAATGTCTAACTAGACAAGGCAATGTTTTGCTTAATTAAAAAATAAGATCTGCCTAGTTAGTATAGTACTTTTGCCTAGCTGAAAGAATAAATGTGCCTAAATTAAACAGGTGAAATGCCAAACTAGAGACAACAGTAATTTGCTTAATTGAATAAAATCATATTTGCTTAGTTAAGAACAGTACTTTGCCTATCTAAAACAATAACTTTGCCTAAGTTAAAATGATAAAATGCGTAACTATAGAAAAAAAACAATCAGATGAGCCTCAGCTGTACTGCATAGATTTCAAAATTGGACCTGTCTAGTGGATAAGTAGTACATATATACAGTAATGCATTTAGAAAACAATCAACACAAAACGAAAGAAGAAAAAACCCCACCCCTCTCCAACAAAGATTAATCTAGGTAGGAGGTAGACCATCAAGGCCTATGCAAGCTCCATAGCTTCAAATATGTATATTTCAATTTACATATTGGAGAACATCAGTGCGAAGTCATCAAACATTCATAACAGACAAAAAGCATTGATAAGCCACAGGAAACCAACACATTTTGCTAACAAATAAGAACTCACAGTTACACAGCTGTGTACTCAGATTACCAATGGAGACAAATAAGAACAGAACTAAACAGCTATCACCAACAAAAATACAAAGTCTACAAGTAAAAAATAGTTCTAACTGCTTTCAGCATGCAGAATCATGTCCAGTAGTTTAGTTCCAAAAAACTGAAGCACATCAAACTAGAAAACTACAGTTGAGAAGCTCTTATAAATCATACACTAGTTCTGACTAATATCACATCAAATTTAATGTACATAAAAAATGCATGGCATCTATATGTGAACAGAACACTTCTAGCAAGTTATATAATATTTTTATTTCAGACATGTTTAATTCGCTCCCAAATGGTGCTCAAACCACTAGGCTAGAGGCCCTTTCACGACCTTCCTGCTTACTACCAGTTTGTAAAAACACTACTATTCTCTGAACTTTAGATGAACACTCAGGTCTGACCCATCTGGTTAGGAAATGGTAGTAACAAGGGGGGAAGTAGTAATATCTCCTTGATGCCAAGTTGGACGTAATTAAAGAATCACATGGCTGAATAAAGTATCAACTAATTCTGGTCTAATAATTGAGAAAGAGCTTGATGAGATGCTGTGCTCCTCCAATCAAATCAATCATTTAGAACAGTCTAGGCCATTGATTAGATTATCACTTAGCAAAACAGAAACCATATTTGCATCCATATATTACCCATCCGTTCATAATCACCCGTCTAACAAAGCACTAAAGCCACAGACCAAGCATCAAAGGGAACAATGAGGCAAAAGGGGTAGTATCTGTAGAGCTAAGAGTTAGAATTGCACGATTGATCGTTTCAACCACCATCTCACGGGCACAGCCAGAAGAAGAGTTAAAATAGGAGCACCAATGGTTCTGACTCCCATGCACCAAATCGGAGAGGAATGCCAAGGGGAAACGAAATTGGAGGCTTTTTGAACATATTCCCCTCACCAATTTTGGCCGGAGACCGACGAGTGGCAGCGTAGCGTTGTGCTCGCCCGGCTCATGGAGGCACCCAGGTTCCTCTTCAATCGCCGTGGCCTTGCCCACCAGTTGCTCGGCCACGACGACCTCGCAGCCCTGCAGAAATGTGGCACTTGCAGCACATCGATGCGGAGGCGGCAGGGAACCAGATCGACGAGAGGGCTGCCGGTGCGCGATTGAGGCAGAGGCGATTCGAGCTCCTTCATCTCCAGAGCTCTGGATTTGAACTCCGCCCCATGTCGAGATCCTCCGTGAGGAACTCCTCCAGCCGCTTCAATCTGCTCCAAACCATCTGGATCGGCCGCAGCACGCCTCGATCCGAAGCAGCTCGCCTCCGGAGGCGCGCTCGAGGCAGCGCGCGCGCCCGCCGCTTAGGGAATCTGCGACGCGCGCGCGTGAGGATGTTGGGGTGCCATGAGGCTGCCGGAGTTCTCTAGCGCGAGAGAGAGAACAGGAGAGAAAGGATAGGTGGGCCGCAGGAGAAATGAATTGGTGAATCGTCGGTGCTGTGCTGAGGTTTGGGTGTGGGATACCTCTTGTGGGCCCGGTGCCACGGGGTCCGATCGAAGATGTCCGGGATGATGGAGGCGGCCGCGCAGATGCATAATTTTGCGGCCGGCCTGTGACGGATACCAAGGGCACGTTTGGTTTTGGACATAAGCTTCGTCTAACCTCGCTTTGCCAGGCAAGGCTCGCCGCCGGCGGAGAGCGGTTCCGGCTGGCTTGCTTTCAGCAAGTAAAAACTCGCTTGCACAGGTCCCTAGGCAGCACGTCAAGGAACCAAACTCATCAACTGCTCCAACTTCTGTGCAAACAAGGCGAGACGAGAGGTTTGCCACCGGATCCAAACGCGCTTTAAAGATCGATGGTTCAGTAGTGCATCCACGAACTTCAAGTGTTCCGATTCTATTTTGAAGGGCTAGCTAACCTGCACTTTTGTGACGCCCACGTTTGAATGTGTGAAAGGTAGTTTGTACAGATGCTAGAAATTTTGCTCAATATGCTGATCCTGTCGTGCATGCTCCATCTTCGGTTAACTTCCAATAGATGCTGTCTTGAATGTCTGGACGTAGCTGGGCTTCTCTGGTTGCCCCCGCCAAAGAAGTAGGAATTCAGTGAAGTGCTGGGAAATGAATCCTAGGTGCTGGAGGTTGATAGTTCCGATCCTGAATCCAATTATTCCCTAGCAAAACCTGTTGCGAAGGTATTTTCTCCTTTTTCGAGATAATGAAGAGCAAAACCGTCGGCAGCGGCGGTGGCTTCTGGTCGCCGTGCGCGTTGCGGATTTGGAGGAGGAAGAAGGGCGGTGAGTGCAAAGGTTGGGGAAAAAGGTGTATGCGCCAGGGGCAGGAAAAGAGGGTAATAGTGTCTTTTTCAATAACATTTATTGATTTTAGCCCATTTTAATTCATGGATCCGAACGGCCCAGCAGGACAAAATTTTAGGGGCTAAAGTTTAGTCCATGAACTACTAATCCAAACACCACCTAAGGTATCAGATATCGGGCGCATATGGCTAAAATGCAAAGTAGCCACAAAAGATTTTAATTTTTAATGGTCATTGTTGCCACTAAGGCCCAATCACTAGTAGAGAACTGACTTTCGATTCTCCCCCTTTAGTTCCGGTTTAATCTAGACTTGAGAGAAAAGGTTATGCACCACGGTAGGCTGGAATGGGCGAACATTTACTCCCGGTTGGTATTTGCAACCGGGACTAAAGGTCCCCCTTTAGTCCCAGTTGTAACAGCTAGTTCCCGAGCGTCGGTGGCGTGTCCCTTTTGTCCCGGTTGGAGCCTCCAGTCAGGAATAAACTTTCAACCGGGATAAAAGGTGTTCCTTTTTATCCCAGTTGGAGTTTTCAACCGGGATAAAAACTCATCCCTCATTATATACCAAGACAGAGAGCCTTTCTTCCTCCTCCAGCCCGAACCAGTCCACCACAAAGACAGAGAGCTAAGCTTCACCTACTCTCCGGTGGTGCCGAAGCAACGGAGGTGCTGCTCGAAGTTTTTTCCCTTATTTTCGTGGGTATTTTAATCATCCAAAGTGTTGTGAAGGTTTGCTACTTCATCCTCGTGTTATGCTTTGATTTATTCTTTAGAGAGGAAGAAAAATGAGTTTGTTTGTTAGAAAGAGGGAGAATGAAGACGATTTGTATTTATACATGTTTTTGAGCTAGAATGTGATGGATAGTTTGCTTGCTATATACGATTCGTATTAGCTAAAACAACTTGATGTGTAGAATGGAGATGGATAGTTTATTTGCTAGAATGTAAAGTAGAAAATGGAGATGATTTTGAGCTAGAATGTGAGGGAGATTGATGTGTCATACATAGTATGTATCCTTGTAGTGGTTTAAGAATGATGCTACCCTTGTCTAGATGGTTTATCTTGTCAAATTCAATATGGTTTTTCAAATCCATACTTGTCGAACTTGCATTACCGTGTCCATCTCGGTTTGCATGTTCTCCGCCGAGCAGCAACGGACGTCAAGGAGGAGCTCCGATTCTACGAGAAAGAGCAGATACAGACATCATGGAAGACCATGTCCCCTTTTTCATAGAATCAAAACTCTTCCATGATGAAGTACGGTGCCGCCCAGTTGAGAACATGCTCGGCAGATGATCATGGTCTTCAAGTTCAACAAGTTCTGCAGTGCTAAGGTATGAATTTCTGTACATAGATGGCCTCTGCTACTGGTGGAAGTGGTGATGGTGGGGGCGATCGTCGTTCCTCTTGTGGCAAGGGGAAAACCATAGTTAGCCCTCAGGATAAGCCGAAGAAAATGAGCACATTGGAGAAAGCAATGCTTCGTTATTTGCAGAAACTTCATGAAGATGCTATTGCGGCGGGTTAGGAACCTCCTTTTGGTGGTCATTATGCTCCACCGTCAGTCCCGGGTGTTTCACGTCCACTTAGTACTACCGTTTCAGGAGGCACAAATAAACCACAGGATGAGGCTGGGTCAGCGGAACCTTCGTCTTCACCGCCCAAGGATGCTCAAAGTTCTCCTAGATAATAATCAGTGGATGGCTTATCGTAGTGTATCATGTTGTTTGTATCTGTAATTTAAATATGTGTATTTCTATCTATATAAAAACTTTCAGCATTATTTGCACTACAACGTTTGACATGCTTTCAATAGTGAATCAATTTTCATGTGTAATCAATTTTCAAGTGTAATCTATTT
The DNA here is from genome assembly GCF_000263155.2 of Setaria italica. Classification (NCBI taxonomy): domain Eukaryota; kingdom Viridiplantae; phylum Streptophyta; class Magnoliopsida; order Poales; family Poaceae; genus Setaria; species Setaria italica. The sequence goes on along the minus strand of NC_028453.1, from coordinate 28,023,868 downwards.
TCACGCGTAATCTATTTTCATGCGTAATACCATGCAGATGGATCGGCAATGGATATATAATGCAGGCAGACGGAGCAAGGTGTTTATTGATGGCTTGCATTATTTTCTCGAAGTGGCCAAAGCGAACAAGCCAAAGAATGGGTTCGTATGTTGTCCATGCTTCCAATGCAGTAACAAGAAGGACTATTCAAAGGATTCCTGGGGGACTATTCACAGCCACTTATTTAGATACGGTTTCATGCCTAACTATTTGGTTTGGACCAAGCACGGTGAAAGAGGGGTTGTAATGGAAGACGGCGAAGAGGAGGAGGATGATGACAACATTTCGGACTGGGCTGCAGGCGAAACTTTACAGATACTACAATGAGCGAGGCTGATGAAGATGAGTTTGCAGAAAATGGCCCTACTGATGACCTTGGTCAGGTGCTACGAGATGCACAAAGAGATTGCGAAACTGAGAAGGAAGCAGCAAAGTTGCAGCGCATGATAGATGATCACCAAAAATTGTTGTACCCAGATTGCCAGCAGCGCCATAAAAAACTAGGTACGACACTAGAATTTGTGCAATGGAAGGCAAAAAATAGTGTGTCCGATAAGCCATTTCAGGGGATGTTGAACATTGCCAAGAAGATTGTTCCAGAGAATAATGAATTACCGTCTACAACATATGAAGCTAAATAGATTATTTGCCCTCTCGGATTGGAGGTTTAGAAGATACACGCATGCCCTAATGACTGTATCCTCTATCGTGGTGATAAAAATGAGAAAATGGATGCTTGTCCCGTGTGCAAAGCACTACGGTATAAGATCAGGCGAGATGATCCAGGTGATGTTGAGGGGCAGTCTCCCAAGAAGAGAGTTCCCATGAAGATCATGTGGTATTTCCCTATAATACCACGCTTGAAGCGCTTGTTCAGAAACAAGGGGAATGCTAAGTTCATACGATGGCACAAAGAAGAACGTATGGAAGATGAGATGCTGAGACACCCCGCAGATGGGGTCAGTGGAGATCAATTGATAGAGCATTCCCGGACTTTGAAAGTAAAGTAAGGAACATAAGGTTTAGTTTAAGTACTGATGGATTCAATCCATTTAGTGAGTTGAGTAGTGGTCATAGTACTTGTGTGACCCTATGTATGTTCAACCTTCCTCCTTGGCTGTGCATGAAGCGGAAGTTCATTATGATGCCAGCACTTATCCAAGGCCCAAAACAACCCGGCAACAACATTGACGTGTACCTAAGACCGTTGGTTGATGAACTTTTACAGCTTTGGAAGGAAGAAGGTGTACGTGTGTGGGATGAGGATAAACAAGAGATCTTTAATCTATGAGCATTTTTGTTCGTAACCATCAATGATTGGCCTGCACTGAGTAACCTTTCGGGGCAGACAAACAAGGGATATGGGACCTGCACTCACTGTTTAAACAACACAAACAGCATGTATTTGAAGCATTGTAAGAAGGTCGTCTATATGGGTCATCGTCGATTTCTCCCTATCTCACCACCAGCTGAGAAAGAGCAGAATGCATTTCAAAGGGGCGCCAGACGATCGTAAAAAACCTGCACACCGTAATGGAAAGCATGTCTTCGAGATGATAAAGGATGTAAATGTAGTCTTTGGAAAGGGTCAGGGTAGCCAACCTGTTCAGAACGATGATAACGGACATGCACCCATGTGGAAGAAAAAGTCAATATTTTGTGAGCTACCTTATCGGGAAATCTTAGAGGTCCGCAACGCAATAGATGTGATGCACCTAATGAAGAATCTTTGCGTGAACATGCTAGGCTTCATGGGTGTTTATGGGACCTTGAAAGATACATTGGAAGCACGATAGGACCTGAAAGCCATGGGGCAACGAGATGACCTACCTCCGGAAAAGAGAGATAACGGACAACACTACTTACATCCTGCCAGTTACACTCTAAGCAAGTAAGAGAAGAATAGCATGTTTAAATGCTTGAATAGTACGAAAATCCCATCTGGATTCTTCTCGAATATAAAGGGATTAATAAATATAAAACAAAAAAAGTTTACAAATCTCAAGACCCATGACTGCCACATGTTGATGTCCCAGTTGCTTCCGGTTGCAGTGAGGGGTGTTCTATCAGAAAATATCTGATTGTCGCTCCTAAAGCTATGCACGTTTATCAATGCGATTTCGCAGAAGGCAATCGATCCATCCAAGCTATTAAAGCTACAGAACGATGTGGTGCAATATCTTGTGAGTTTTGAGTTGGTATTTCTACCATCCTTCTTCAATATTATGACGCACTTCCTGGTTCACCTAGTAAAAGAGATTGGTATTCTCGGACCTGTATACTTGCACAATATGTGGCCTTTCGAGAGGTTCATGTCAGTCTAAAAAACTAAGTTCTTAATCGTGCCTGTCCAGAAGAAAGCATCGCCAAGGGATATGGAATAGAGGAGGTGATCGAGTTTTGTGTTGATTTTATTGACTCAATTGACTCGATTGGGGTTCCAACTTCACGCCATGAGGGGAGACTGCGGGGAATGGGCACCCTTAGAAGGAAATAAAGTTTGAGCAATGATACTGATTTGTTCAACAAGGCACACTACACTGTTCTGCAATAGTCATCCTTTGTGGCTCCGTATATCGAGCAACACACAGATGGTAGTTTCCAAAAACCCGACGAAATCCGATGCTTGGCTTACACGTCATCACATGAAAATTTTTCCCTCCTGGTTGCGCCAACAACTTATGGGTAACTCTAAGATTCACCCACAGCTCGCTTGGTTAGCCAGGGGACCTGGTAGCACAATCATGAAATTCCAAGGCTATGAGATAAATGGTTATACATTTTACACGAGAGCCCAGGACCAGAAAAGCACAAACCAGAATAGTGGTGTCTGCATAGATGCCATAGATAGAAACAATGGCAAGGAGTCGTATTATGGTTTCATACAGGAGATGTGGGAACTCGAATACGGACCGCTCTACATCCCTCTATTTCTTTGCAATTGGGTGAAGCTAACTGCCGTAACCAAAGATTAGGACGGAATGACAATAGTGGATCTGAGCAAGACTGGATACAGTGATGAACCATTCGTACTTGCCAATGATGTGCATCAGATTTTTTATGTGAAGGACATGTCAGCAAACCCAAGAGAAATCTAAAAGAGCCATGGGAGCCAAAGCGCCACATAATTCTTCCAGGTAAAAAAAAATCATGGGAGTCGAGGATAAAACAAACCAATCAAATGATTATGATCAGTTTGATGGCATGCCTCTATTCGCTGTTGAAGTTGACCCAAGCATCCTGCTATCCAAAGAAAAGGCTTCGTACTTATACCGCGATTATGATCAAGGAACTTTCATGAAGAAGAAATTTTATAACGTTGTATTGTAATGCGCTAAATTTACTTCAGCTTTATGTACTACTTGATACAATTTTTAATTTGACATATGTATGATTTCATGTGTGCTTAAATTAGTTGAGGTGAAGGTTTATTAGATAAACATGAACAAAGTTAACCACATACATAAATTGAATTTTTCGTGCATTGAAATTATTTAATTTGATAATTTCTTGATCATAGCGATGGAGTAAAATAATTATTTTAGAAGCTAAAGGAACTGGTATAGAATTAATGACTCATCCACACTTATTGTCAATATACTTGCTAATTTAATATATTTTTGTATGTTCAAAATATGTAAAGTTTTTTTGTTTTTGCATCCTGAATGCAGTGAAAACATAAATAAAATCCATTTTCAAAAAATAGGCGGGAGACGAAAGTGTGGGAAAAGGCCCTTTTGTCTCGGGTGCCAACAGCAACCGGGACAAAAGGCCCTTTTATCCCGGGTGCCAATAGCAACTGAGATAAAAGACCCCCTATCCTGGTTGAAAACTATAACCGGGATAAAATGGTAGTTTTCGATTCCCACCGGGAACGTACCCTTTTATCCCGGTTACAGTTTGCAACTCGGATAAAAGGGGGGACCTTTTGTCCCGGTTGGTACTGGCACCCGGGACAAAAGGGCCTTTAGTCTTGGATTCAATTACGAACCAGGATAAAAGGGGAGGGGATAAAAGCAATTGTAGCCTCTTCTACCTCCCCCCTCCCACGCTAGTTACACTTAGGCAAAATTTTCACCGTCACAAAGATCCGCGCCCTCCCTCGCCGGCTGCCGTTGTCCTCGTCGCCCATCGCCCCGACCGCCATCGACCCGCCGCCCCGGCCACCTCGCCCATGCCCAGACCGCCTCCTCCTCCATCGTCCCGACCCGCCTCCTCCTCCATCGCGCCCCCTCGACCTCATCGCCTCCGCCTTCGTCGTGCCGCCTCGTCGCCGCCTCCGTCAACGCCACCGCCTCCGTCGCCGCCATGCCCTCATCCGTTGTGCCGCCTCATCACGGCCTCCGTCGCGCCGCCTCCGTCCCTCGTCGCCGGCCACCTCCACCCCTCGTCGCCGTGGCCACCTCGCTCCGTCCCCACCTCTGCCAGCGTGCACATTGCCACTCCGCTGCCTTAGCCGCCGTACGGCCTTGTCGCCCCAGTAGCTAGGCACCGATCCCCACCGGCACTGGCGCTGGAAACGAACAGCCCTTGCTCACGCAAGCGCCTTTTTTATTTTTTAATTAGAAATCAATAGATATTAGTAGAAAATCAATAGATTAGTTCTGCTATTAGTAAAAAAATCAATAGAAAATTAGTTGAAACTTAGTATAATTAGTAGAAATTTGTATGAATTTGGTAGAAATTATTACAAATTACTAGTAGGAATTTAGTAGAAATACTTAGAAATCAGAAGAAATTTGGTATGAGTTATTAAAATTAGTAGAAATTTTCTAGAAATTCCAATAAATTTCTAGAAATTTGTATAAATTTTGTAGAAATTCTTACAAATTACTACTAATTTGAAGAAATTTAGTAGAAATATTTAGAAATAAGAACAATTTCTGTAGGAATTCTTAAAATTAGTAGGAATTAGTAGAAATTTTCTAGAAATTCCAATAAATTTCTAGAAATTTGTATAAAGTTGGTATAAATTCTTACAAATTACTACTAATTTGTAGAAATTTGTATAAACATTCCGAACTTTATGGGATTCATGTTATTCTATGATTTCATGTATATACCTTAACGTACATTTAACTAAGGCAATTTCATGTAAGTTTCGTTTCGTGTGAGTTGCCTATTTCAGGGTTATTCTATGATTCATGATTGTCATGTATGCTTTCATGTACGTTTCAATCAGTAGTTGAGATGGCAGACGACGAGACCACAAGATATCTAATGGAGCAGATTATTGCTGGTATGGTAGTGGCTCCAACCTTCCCATATCATACATCGATGCAGAGGGCACCCAGGCGGACATGTTCCTCAACATGTCCGGCTATGGCAATGAAGAGCCTGAGCCCCAGCAAAATCTTGTCGTGGCGGAAGGTTCCGGTGATGGCAAAGAGCCCGAGGCCCTGCAAAACCTTACCGTGGTGGAAGGTTCCGACGAGGTATATATAATTTCCATTATTTTACCCCATCGTTATTACTATATACTAATTAACGAATCTTGAACTGTTAGCCCTCTGGATCGACAAAATGTCAGAAGACCCGAGGTCGTACAAGGGTGATGGATGGGAGGCTTGTCATCACGGAAGTCACAGAAGAGGGCAGGCCGGTTGCTCCTGAAAAAGTAGCAAAGAAGTACGTGAGTCAGATCGGGGCAATCGTAAGGGACAACGTGCCTATCAACATCAGGGCATGGAAGGGCAAAAGCACTAATCCGTACGCGCTCCCGGATACACAAAAGAATATGCTATGGGAAGATGTCACGAGACATTACACATTTCCCGAAGGATATATTAAAAAGGATGTGAAAGCGTGGATGCTGAAGAAGATGGCTACACAACTCCAGATATTCAAGAAGATGTTGGATGCCAACTACCTTAAAAAGGACCGAACTCTAGATTTCGATGTGTGGCCAAAGTTGAGGGACCACTGGGAGGCATTTGTCGAATACAAGAGGAGCGAAGACGGTGTGAAAAAGTGTGGTGGATCCACTTCGGATTTGCTTGATTAAACATGATTCAGCCGCATCATACGCGACACTCACGCCTAAACCAAGTAAACACGAAGTGCCGTCGGATTTCATCCGATTTAACCACTTGAACAGGACCGAATAGCAAATCCACACGAAGGTGAGCGGTTCCAGAGAATACAACAAGTCCACCGAGTTAACAAATTAACCATTTAGTTTGGTTATAAAACAACATCAGAGTTTACAAGATCAGGAGAAAAACCACAAAAGGTAAAACCACTAGCGGAAGCTAACTCGTCGCGGTCGGACATCCCTGGTGAGGCCAACCGGGACATCAATGATCCCTCTCCTCGCCGTCCGAGAAGGGATCCCACTCAACCGTCCAACCCAGAGGGAGTTGGGGCGGCCAAGTGCCAGCAGAGGGAGGCTCAGAGACAGCAACTTCACCTGAAAAAGAAGAGCCACAACAAGGCTGAGCTACTAAGCTCAACAAGACTTAACCGACAGGGAGCGCGCTAAACTACCTCTTCTAGACATGCAAGACTTTTTGGCTGAGGGGTTTGTGTTGCCAAAAGCGCTAGGTGTATCCCAACTTTCAAGTTTTAGCTCCGGTTCTAAGTTCATTATCCAGTCTAAGTTTGCAACCTATTCTGAGCAAACATAGAACCAACCAAGGGTAAATGCATCATCAACAAAACCATGTCATCATCAGATTCCTCATTTACTCAGGGTGACATAGCGATCAAGCAGTCTCAAACTGTGAGAGGCAGACGAATCGATTCGAGTTTCTTAACCATGCATGGCGAACCTAATCTCACGACATCCGCGCACCACAAGGGTCGCTTCCTGTGTCGGCCGTCCCCATCAATTCCCAGGCGCATGTCAGGTCCAAACTTCCCTTAGCATGCAATGCTCCACAGTCCCAGCCTCTACCGTACTGTGACCGCACTTGCACCCACATGATGCACCATGGGAACCTCGTTCCAGGGACAGCAGGGGTATAAGCCACGCCCTAGTTCGATCAGGTACTAGGCTTCCCCATCCCATATTAGGTATGAGATTAGTACTTTCAAACACTTGATCACGAACACCACCACTGTTGGGCCTTAACAAGTTTCAAAGACTGACGGGGCGATCAGCCAACCACCAAAGAGTTACTCAAAACCCTGCCCCGTCCATCGTCCTTATAGTTGTAACAGAAGGGTAAACATCCAACTCCTACAACTCGCGAGTGACAGGGAATCACTCGGCTTTTACCGTTTCCTGTTTAAGCAAGCATCTACTCGGTCCAACAGCTAGTGTTCAAATCAAGGGAGCTAAGTTATGCATCTATGGTTCCAAACAACTCCTATACGTAAATGCACAAGCATGTTAAAGAAGGCATGTGCAAGTTTGGTAAAATATAGGGGATTCATGCATCCGGGGCTTGCCTTCAAGCAAGGAGGAGGAAAACTGCTCGTCTGCTTGGGCGGCTTCGGCTTCTGGAGGCAGGAGCTCAGCTACACCTTCTTCTTCTGGCGCCGAGTGCAGCTCGTAGAAGCCGTCGGCGAGAGGTAGCTCTACACGAATGCAATGCATGGGTTAGCATTTAGACGGTTATTTCAACAGCAACACTTGCAAGTTTGAGCCCAGAAACTTGCGGCAAGTTACAGGAGGGTGGGGAGGTTCAATGGAGTTGATGGAGATCAAGATACAAGGGTCGGATGGGGAGGAACTTATGATCTGATCCTTAATCTAGAGGAATAGATGTGCTAGGGGTCCTCAGACTTAACGCTGAAAGGTTCCCAAGTTTTACACCTACACCCTCCGTTCAAAGAAAAAGATACAGCCGAGCCCTCAGGCGAGGCGGAGAAGGGTCGGCGGAACAGACAGGGTCGGGCGAGACGGAACCGGGGTCGGGCGGATAGGAGGGGTCGGACGAGGCGAACAAGGGTCGGCAGCTTACCTTCGTCTTACATAGAAGACTTGAGCGGAAGGACTAAGTGCTTGGGATAGCGGAGAGGATGTCCGGTGGTATTCCGGCGGCGGCGGTGCTTCTTGTGGATCACAAGCAAACTCTTGGGCAGCACTGAAAGCAGTGGCTGGTGGATTGGGGAAAGGTGGTGTTTGAGCAGAGAGGAGAGTTCCTCGGACTTAGGTGGTGGCGCTGCGAGCTCGAACAGGGAGTAAGAGAGAGGGCAGCGCTGGCAAAGGGGAACTCCGGTGGGACTCCGGCATCCCATTTTATAGCTGCACGGAAGAGGGAAGGGGGGGAGCGGCGCAAAGGCCGGGGAAGAAATGATGGAGTGCTCTGCCGGGGTGGTGATTGAGCGACGAGGGCGGTGGAGCAGGTTTTCGGGGATGACACCGGCGGTCATTGGGCGCTGACGTCAGGATGGCGCAGGCGCGGGTTTGCCGGTGGTTGAGATTTGGCGGAGGTGGGCGTCGTCGTGCGGTGGAGCTGATGGAAGTGACCCGGGAAACGGCGCTAGGATCGAGGGCGCACAGGTGAGAAGACAGGCGGCTGCGGTCGCACGGGCGAGCGCGGAGCAACAGATTGTCGGGGCGGAGCTTCTGACAAGGCGGAAAAGGAACTGTCGCTGCCGCGGTCTGGGTTGGCAGAGGAGGCATCGTCACGTAGCGAGGATCGGGGAGGCGCGACTGTGGCGAGGTGACGGAAAAGACGGGCGGCATCGGGCTCTGCAGCCGGGATCTGGCGATGTGATGATGGGCGCGGGCGGCAAGGTGCTGCAGAAAGGGTAGCAGAGGAGCTTCCGTCGCGATTGGGGAAGGGGGCGCGAGAATCCATCCGGTCGTGGCCGGCGACGAGGCGGAGCGGCGGGCGTCAGAGGAGTTGAGCCACGTGGCAGAGGAACTCTGAAGCGGGCATACAACTCGAGTGCGCCTGTTGCGGGAGATCTGGGGGGAAAAGATCTCGTGGGCCCATCGGTCAGTCCTGGTGGTCCACGGCTCGAACTGAAGGGCGACGTTGAGGGATGGCTTAGGAAGATCCGACGGTGGGTTGGGGGTCGGCGGGGTCGGAACTGGGGAGACCACGGCGAGGGGTCGGATCGAAGGGTCGGGAGATCTGGAGGTTGAACACTTAGGCTTGGAAACTGAGACAGGTGATCAGGGACTCGGATTAAGATTGACGCGAAGGATTTTCATCCGAGGCCATTACAAAAAGATCCAGACCAACACTACAAATGCTGGTCAGAAGTAGTATCATCATCATCTAGGGCGAGGTGGTTATGGCACAGAAATTCCCAGATGAAAGAAGATGGAACAAGACCTAATATTTATGCAATCTTCTCAATTGATCCACGCCTTGGGATCAGAGTTTAATAACTTGTTTACTTCTGCTATATGTACAGGTGGTGTACGGGAGTGCGTTACCAATCCTGGCAGGGCAGACAAGCCATGGCGTGGAGATTCCACCTAGCTACACCAACGTCGGCGTAGAGCAGCTTGTTGATAGCCAATATGAAGTCCTAGAGCTCGACCTCCTGGGAGGCGACGGGGAAAGGACACTAGGAGATGCGCTTCATGGGATCATTCTATGGCGCAAACGCTACATCATCATTCCCGGCACGGAGGCATCTCCTCAGAGCTCAAGACCGCTCCCCACAGATCCCCAGCAGCGACCTTCTCCTCAAAGCTCAAGACCGTAGTCTCCTGCACAACCTGTTCCAGGACCGTCGCTTTCTACTCGATCAAGGTGTTCATCTGCACCACATCCTGGTGGTGGGAGTGACGACGACAATAACAACACCCCTCCCCGATCACTATCATCGGGACTAAGAGCAGCCCCGATGAAGGAACCTGCAGCACCACTTAAGAAGTCGCGACCACCGCCTCCCAAGCCAAGATAGAGAAAGAAGAAAAGAAGGAGCCTGAAGTGACTCGTAAGGAACGTTGGGAGGCAATGACTCATGCGAAACAGTGGGCCAAAATCCAAGCAGAGGCCAGTGAGTGGTTCAAGAAACAAGCTGAAGAAAAAAAAAGCAAGGGAGATGGAGCCACGGCCAGTAAATCAAAGAGATTTAAATTTTTTTATCAGGATGGAAGTAGAAGCCAAGAAGAGGATACCACTACTATCAAACTCCGAATGGGCTTTAGTCAAGGCTGATGAGAGGGACAAAAGGAGAGGAAAATCATCTTCCAGTGGTGCTGTCCCCGACCTCGGGCATCTACCAGAAAAAGACGCTCAAAAGATAGCAGCAATGCTCTTAGATCAACAAGCACAAGTATTGAAATTCATGGAAGAAAACTTGATGAATGTTTAGGGCAAGTTGAGCCGCCAGCTGCATCGCCAGTTGAACCGAGATGGACCTTTGAGCTAGGCAAGTCTCTAGTAAGGCCTGAGTTGGTACGAAAGCTATCAACAAAGATGTACGAATTCCATCAATGGTACGTGAAGGTGTCCGCCGACTCAAGGGAGATGTTCGGCCTTAAGGTAAAACTGATAGATTTTTACGGCGAAGACGAGAAAGTTCTGTGGCTAGAATTCAAGGATATATACGAAGTGTACCATCATGATGCCCTGGACATCTCTCTGATCAGCGCCTGGGTTTTGTAAGTGTTCGTTTGTCTACATGTAAATTTTGGCTCATATCATTATTTTTTTTACGTGCGTCACCGTACTAACTTCGTCTTCCATTTTATGTAGGATGCTAATTCAGACGTGCCGATGAGAAGCGTACCTACATATTGGCTTCATGGATCCATCCGCAATTAACCAAAAATAGATACAGGTATCGCTGAAAAAAACTTTGGTGGAAGTATACAATTTCCTAGACAAACAAAAATTCAAGGATTTCATACTACTTCCATACAACTTCAAGTAAGTGTGTGTATGCCGTCTACTTTCATTTTCTTTTTTCTTACCTGATTAATGTTAGTTAACTCTAATATGTATGAACATTTATGTACGCAGCTTTCACTGGATCCTCATTATAATTGAGCCTGAAAGAAGTCACGTCACTGTCTTCGATTTGTTGAGGAAAGATCTAATGGAGTATCGAGACATGCAAGATATGCTAGGCTTGTAAGAATTCTGGATCTTTATCTCTATGCAAAAGTTGGTTTCCTAAATTTTATCCCGGTTACACTATATCATTCATTATTCTAATCCGCAGCACATGAAAATAATTCATGTGGACACACAAAGGTCCATTCAAAGAAAAAATTACATGGAACACAGACTTCCCGGTACGTATGAAGTCTGCACATTTTTTACATTGTATAACACGAATATTTCATAACTTATTTTTTCCCCACTGAAGTGCTTAAGACAGAAACCTAGGAATAATCTATGTGGCTACTATATCTGTGAGCACATGCACAGTTTTATGGGACCTAATGGACTAAAGATGACGCCGCTCGTTAATTATTTTTTAACTCCTTATATTTAATTGTTCGTGTAACATTCACATATTTCCAAATTATAGACGTTAAATATTCAACAAGGACTCTTGAAGAAGGAAAGAGTAGCGGCAATTTAGACGCTCTGAGCAACACCTAGACGGGAAGATTGTAGATATATAGTTTGATTTGTATATATAATACACGCTAAGATCGATTTGTATAGTATGCTAAGAATTGTATATATATACTAAGAATTGTGTATGTATATAGTAATTGTATAATTACTAATTTCATTTGTTTAAATACTAGTTGATTTCATTATAAAAAAAGTCTCAATTGCTAAAGGTTAACAAAAGGGTTGGGGGTACGTACGTGATGCAGGCGCCATACAGGCGCCTGCATGGCGTGCGCCTAAAATTTAAGTAAGACTTTAGTCCCGGTTGGGTTTACTCCCGGTTGAAGGACCCAGGACTAAAGACCTCCCTTTTGTTTCTATTGGTTTATTCCGGATGGATTTTCGGGAGATATGCACCCTACCGATCGGGAGACTGAAGGTGAGTTCTCTACTAGTGAATGAATAGACCAATATAGTTTGTGTCTGTCGACAATATCATTGTCTTTGCGGGTGTGTTCCAAAACATCATCAATAGGTTTTGCTGACTCCTTTTGATAATTTGGAAAAGAAAAAAAAAACTTTGCTGGTATCTCGCAGTAAGAGCGACCTGATATTTTTGTTTGCCTACTTGCTCAATTTGCGCAGATATCTATCTTAACCAACACTATCCCTGCTGCGTCGATTCAACTTAGTTTTTATAGTTTATACTTCACTGGTCGTTGTCAATGACCGAAGCATCCAAGTAATGGCAGGCAACTTCCAGTCATTCTCGTAGGGAAGAAATACTGGGATCAGCACGGCCAGCGACGTCACGGCAATTGAGGCCAGTATAGGCCACAGTTGCATGTCGTAGATCAACTATTCGTTGCACCATCGCTTTTTCGGGCTCAGCGGGCTACAGCAACGCGGAAATTAGCCGCCAATATCCTGGCATTATTGTTTACGCGCACGTCATCAACGCACGCATCATCACCAAGCATCTTGACTTGACTTCGGTGACTTGATCGACACAGCTTCTTCTATTGGCTTATCTCCGGCTGCAACTCCGATCCAGTAGTGTTCCTTGTGCATATATACACACCAGTACACTGTCCTAGTGAACTCCCCGAAGTGAGTATACTTTGCCATCGGCAAGGTCGCAGTTCTCAATTAACTAGCTTCGATTTGCGTCTTCTACCCAAAGAGCAGCTGCCATGACGGTAAGTTTGTTCTGCTGTAGCATCTCATCATTTTGCTGGTTTGATGCAAATTTCTTGAGAAGTTCTCGTGTTCGTTCTCGTATATGCTTCTGAAACTTGCATGCGTGCAGATCGTGGAGATGCGTGTGAACATCGACTGCGACGGCTGCGAGGGCAAGGTCAGGAGGTCCCTGGAAAAGCTTGAAGGTACACCACCAAATTGTTCACCCAGATCCATCGGTCAACAACACTAGAATCCCTCAGCCTTACAATCGCTTCATTTCTTCCTTGATCAGGAGTGCACAGCGTGAGCATAGACAGGATGCACGGCAAGGTGACGGTGATGGGGTCGGTGAGCCAGAAGAAGGTGCTCCGCGCGGCGCGGCGCTCCGGCAGGCTCGCCGTGCTGTGGCCGTCCGCCTACAACAACCCGGCGTACCACCACGCCTACGCGCAGCCGGCGGCGGCCTACTACCCCAACCATTACCAGGCCAAGCCCGCGCAGGCGCTGGCGCAGCACCACCACTACTTCAGCAGCGTGCCGCGCGGCGGCGTCTCGTCGGCGGCCAGGATGCCGGTGGCGCAGTACCCCCAGGGCAAGGCCAGCTCGTACAACTACCACGTGCACGGGTACTACGACTCTGAGCTCTACGGGAACTACCACGAGCAGCCCGGCGTCGTGCCGGCCGCCGTGCGGAACTACTTCAGCGATGAGAACCCGACTGGTGCTTGCTCGATCATGTGATGTGATCGTGATCGGTCGCTCCGCGTCTGATTGATTCACCGCCGGCCTCTGCTGTGTCTTGTACAGGAGTACTTTAAATTTTGTCGGGGAAGAAGACGCGTGGTGATGTAAATTTCAAAGGTCATGCTACATATTTGACTTGTTCCCTGCAATAGTGCAAGTGCGAGCTCAGTGGGTTCAATGTTTCAGATCAGTCCCACACCAGCTCTGTTTCGTTTTCGGTTATTAGTTGGGCTGGTCTGGTTGGTTGGCTCTGTGCCTGGTTTGGGTTACAGCCCAGAGGCCTATATCCATTCGTTGGACTTAGAGACGCACACACACCGTTCTTTTTTGGGATTGTTTGACACAGTATCAATAAAAAAGAATCATCTACCCCATTAGCTGCAGTATACAAATATAATTTTTAAATGCCCTATGAGCAGCCCATAGTGCTATGGGTGACTTTTATTATATTCTTTGTATGGACTACTTATACAATGGTATAGGTGGCTGAATGGAATATAATATTGCCTATGGAATATTTTTCTACCGGTCGCCCGCACAAACATCGCAACCTATCCTGCATGGCAGGAAGAATGAATGGAGGGAAAGAAAAGCTCGCTACAACTTAGTAGACAGTCTATAACATACTTCAATACACAGGGAGCGTTCAATATCCCTGTTTACCTGTGGAAACATACTAGTTTTGAAGAATGTGTAGCTAGACTATTATAACTAGTTTGCTAACTTTACTATGACACCCCAAGTATTGTTTCCCTCGTGACCACTTTGTACTGGAATGAGTCTTCCTAGTCCTGACACTTGTAAGAACAATAAAAGAGTTTAGGATATAGATCTCTACATGGCAAAGTATAGATCAGATTATCATTTTTCACCATGCCTCTTGCCTCCCACCCCCGACACAAACAAACAAAATAACTTTGTCCCACACCTCCACCTCTTAGTTTCATCACACAATTGTGCATCCATCTCATGTGTTCCTTGAGACAATGGTGCGATAACTTGATGGTTGATCATGGTGCACACCTCCACAACGTCAATGTCGTTTTGTCGCACCATGTTTGCAAGATATTATTGTTGTTATGGCACACAAATACAATGCGAACTTTTTCTATAAAAAGCATATCACAAATGTAAATGCTCACATGCACACACTCACCCCTATAAATTGTACACAACAATAACTACTTTTACACTACGTAGCATGATTCTTTTGTCAAACTATAGTGGCTGCAACATGTTCATTATTTATAACAATAATATACTATTTCTATAAAACAAGATATCCTTTCTGCCTCATCCCTCGTGTCCTCTCAATCTACAATGAACATTTCTAATCACATCTCTTGAATTGTATTATTACATTAGGCAGGCGGTCTGAAAGGAAGGGGAGAGATCAGGAGTCATAACAACTAAAGTGTAGCAATGATCTTACTCTCCCACTGATGCTAACAACTATGTTAATTGCACACATACAACTTTCACAACAAAACAACAATAGGGAGAGGCATGGATTTAGCATTGACTTGGGATGGAAGCGACCGGTTGACGTGTAGTAGTAGAGGCTACAAAAGCAACGGATCGGAGGATACATGTTTCTTCTCTTTTGTAGTTAGAGGCGATAAGAGAGGCCCGCAAAAGAATTAGACCTGCCATTTTCCAATTTTCTTGAAGAAACCACCGGCATAGGGACCCTCTCCACGATTTGCTTTCGTAGTAAATCATGGAGCCGACCATACAACATTTGTCTCACCTTCTCAAATGCCCTCTCCAAATTGTCAAGCTGTGCGTAAAATTATGAAAGGCGTGATGTTGGAGCCTTTAGGCGCACATACTATTAGCAAATGTTACGTATACTCTATAGTAACGTAGGTGAAGGATAATGATGGTGCATCATGAGAAGACGGGAGAGTTTACTTGCCTGCTCCGTGGCATTAACATTATACATGAAGAGCCCGTAGTATAGATCGAAACTATCACTTACGGTGTTATGTGTCTGCAAAGGGTATAGGCAACAAGGTCACAAATAAGCTCTTGGCAATCAATAGTGGACAAGACCATGACATTCAATACTTACAAGTTGTAGCAAGCTCTCATAACCTTTGGTATTTATTGGGGTTGACTTCAGATTCAATTGTGACAAAACTCTGTAGTCAACAATGTTAGTCAGCTAGCGGTTGCATAATGACGAGTTATTGTATAAATATTTTAGATACGTAATGTCACTAGCCTCCCAATTGTGTGCGTGATGAACTGACTTCCCGCGGCGTAGCGATCATGCTCCGCACATGACATCTCTACCATCCTACATCCCTACCAGAATCATTTAGAACAAAATGAAACAAAAGCTTCATATGTTAACTCTAGTCAGTTGCTACTTCTCACACAAAAGTACTATCCATTGTGAACATCAAAGAAATAAAATGCTCATGGTCCCAATAGAATTACCTCCTGTTCAAATATGCTCAAGAACTGATCACACTTGGTTGCTTGATCTCCTCCTTCCGCGACCCTGACCTTGTTGTAAACAAAAGGTAGCTTGCCCCAGCCATGTTTACCACTCTCCGGCCCAAACATCGGGTGCGTGCAGACTATCCCAAACCCCGGTGGAAGAATCTAACAAGTTGGCATTACATCAACAAAACAGTAATCCTCAATCCACAGCAATGGACCACACAGTCTTTATTATTTTTTTTGAAAGTGCAGTTGAAGTTCCAACAGCAGGCATTCAGGCCAACGCTGTAGTCTTTTTTTCTGAAAGACCAGGCCAACGTCGTAGTCAGTACAGAGGAATCCATCCATAAGCTACGAATTCTGGCCAGGGGGATTTGACATAGTGTTCTCCGCCACTCAAGCTTGCCACCTACTCCTACGTACCTCCTCAGCCAGCTACCAACAGTTTCGTCTCACTACTGCATTGCAATATTGCATTGGTTGGTAGTAGGTCTGTAGGTGTTGAAATTTGTTAGATGTTAATTACAGCGCTTAATTTATCCGGCTCTGCAACTGCAAATTTACCTCGAGGAGGAGGTTGCGGGGGAACTGCTTGACGGAGAGCACGTCGGCGACGATGGTGTCGGGGCGGAGCTTGTGGAACGGGATGGCGCTGACGACGCTCTCCGTGGACAGGATGGAGCTGCAGATGAGCAGCACGTCCGGGCGCTCCTCGCAGAGCGCGTCGACGCTCCCAAAGAAGCGGATCCCGTGGTCCGCGCAGTAGGCGGAGTAGTCAGATCTGGAGGCCGCCAGCACGGCATGGCCCTGCCGCTGGATGCCGCCCGCGATGAACTGCCCGAAGTTCCCGAACCCCACGATCCCCACCCGCAGCGCCGCGGGGGCGGGGGCCGCCGGCGCCGGCGACGGGGTCGGTTGATCGCTATCGTGGCGGAGCTGGTGCTGCTCGTGCTCGGCCGCCGGAGGGGCGCAGGGATTTGCCGCGCCAGCCGCGGCGGAGAAGGCAGCGGCGGCGGCCGGCCTGATCGGGCGGAGCGCCGCGAAGGCGCAGAAATTGGGGGCGTAGCGGCGCAGGAAGCCGCTGGCGCCGGACGACGCGGCGGCGGTGGCGGTGAAGCAGCTGGGGCCGGCGAAATGGCGGAGCGAGGAGGCCATCGGCGATCGACCGACCGGCGTGTTTGGTTTGGTTGGTAGCGGCAGCGCCCGCGTGACGGAACGCCGATGTGTTCTTTAGGGTTTTCTTCCGTGATCCGACGGTTCGCGCGTCGTGCACCGCGAAGCGAAGCGTATGGTACGGAGTAGGTGTCAGTTGGTGAACGGGTGGGGTCCACACATCAGGGTGTCGGGTCGTGGCAGTTTAACAAGTTTTTTTCTTATAAAAAAAGGCAGTGGGTTGATTTAGACCCCATGATAAAAGTTGGAGCTTGTGTTCACATTATATTATTTTATAAAATTACCTTAAAAGTTTTCCAGATGATTTAACACAGGCTAGATGCTACTCCGCTAGTTGGTAAGCCTATACACGCAAGATAATGCAATTCTGGAAGGAGATGATAGTCATGGACCCCTTTTTGTCGTGGTGGTAGTGTTTTGGTGAACCAACAGGTCATTAAAGTGTCCGCCTTTTTTTTTTGAAAAAGTGTATTTTCCTGAGAAAATTTCTTATTTGGTCCTAGTAAAAATAAGACTTTCTTATTTGACGTTGAAAAATTTGAACTTTCTTATCTAACACTAGGTTGAACTTTCGTTACTTATTTGACATTGTCTGGATTGAAATTTCGTTACTTATTTGACATGATTGTCTATTCCGTCGTCAGTTAACTACGGTAAACAGTAACCCATGATTCTCTCTCCCTCTTTTATTGACCAAAACAACATCCAAATCATTTCTAAAATTCATGAAACTTTTAATAGTGATACAATAGAGGGAGAAGACCCCATTTTGCATAAGAACAAATATGTAGCACTTAATAAACCTTAAAACTAAAATTCACCAAATTTGATCTTTTTAATGATTATCTGAATTCCTAGGGTATAAAAAACTTTCCAAAGATTCTTTAAAAATAACTAATATTTGGATTGTGGGATGAAGTAATTTATAAAATTATTATATATCATAAGTGACAAAGAGATATTTCAAGTTTTTAATAAAAAGTACTTTTTTGTTAATAAATACAAATGTCTTCGTGTCACTTATGATAGGTAATAATTTTATAACTCACCTCATCCCACAATAAAAATATTAGACATTTTTTGAAAGCTTTTGTGCTCAAAAAATTTAGATAATATTTTAAAGTAGCATAATTCGGTGAATTTTAGTTTTAAGATGTTAAATGGTATATATTTGTTTTTATGCAAACTTGGTTCATCTCCATCTATTGATTTGGATAGCATTTTGGTCAAGAAAATAGGGAGGAAGAATTTATAAGTTACTGTTCACACGAGTTAACTAACGGAATAGACGGCAGTGTCAAATACGTAACGAAAGTTCAACTCAGTGTCAGATAAGGAAGTTTAAAATTTTCAGGGTCAAATAAGGAAACATCATCTTTACTAGGGCAAAATAAGAAATTTTCTCACTTTTCTTATGAAAGTGTGGCATTCGTCCCTCATATTTTAATTAGTGCGACGATCCAATAACTAAATATCAGTGCACTAATCATCCCCACCTCGACTTAACAATGATTTAGTGCTATCTAATAGTGATTTATGCCACATAATTATCTATCTAATTACCATTTAGCGATGTAATAAGATAAAAAATATATAATTTATAAAAAATTGTAAATCCTCTAAAATAGCTATCCATAAAAAAAATTAGAAAATTAACGGAACCGACTCGTACCTACACCTATTTTGACATAAAACGTGGCTAAGGCAAGCTCCAGTGCGTGAAAAAATCGAACAGTGAGCAGTTTTTTTTTTATGAAGAACAGTGAGCAGTTCAAATCGAACCATACACATAATGACAGGACATTTCGTTGTGAGACTTGAAAATCGACCACGAAACTCGGTTCGACGCGAGGCGCATTAAAAAATCAGCAGCACGGCAGATGCGGCGGGAGCAGCGCAACTGCCACTCCGTCAGTTCTAGCGAGAGAAAGCAACGCAAAAGCGGTTTTTTAGCCTATTTGGTAGAGCTTCACGCAGCTCTAGATCCTCAAAACAGTTCCGCTCCGGTGCTCGACCTCCGCGTCGCCCCGACGAGCACTGACTGCACCATCGAGATGCTGTCGTGCAACTGCGAAACAATGCCATCGGTTAGCTATCCTGCAAAATGTATGATGTGTCTGTTCTTCAACCATCATTTTGAGTTTCCGAATCTACTGAATTCTTGCAGTATTTATGAGTAACCGTATACCTTGGAGCAAATTGACACCCCCTGAGGTGCATTTTGAGAGCATTCTTCAGATGTGCATCAACCATTCCAGATCTAGTTCACAGTTCTTGGAGCATTCTGTATGATGTGCTTACTGCATTCGGTACTTCAGCAAATTGTGTAGCATATAACATCTATATACGAGCAAATTCTTTTGTAAAATTTCTTTATTCTTTATCAACTTCAAAGAAAGGTAAAAGCTCATCTGTTGATTATAAATTGACAGGTCTACACTAAGCCGTTCAGCATGCTTCCATTGTCAGCAGTGGAGAAACCAGACAACCTGTACGTAGGCCTTTGCAACATTCTTCAGATTCTTAAATAAAAGTTCACAAAGAACAAACTCTGAAAGTGAACACCAGTTCCCACCCGAATCTTATCTTAATAAAAACTGTCTCTGAAAGACTCTGTCTAGACGCTTTACCGAGTAGACAGCATAATACATCTCATATTATGCTGGCTAATGTTACTGTGAGGAGATCAATTTTCACAGTTACTAGTGATCCTTCGATTTGACATTTGCACTAAATTTTATTGCAGGTTGATGCAAGGCCTGTTGGACAAGCTTGTTCCCATGCTGGGGGAGCAGCTGCTGAGAGACTACCATTCCTGGGTTCAGCAGCAGCCTGAAGCTTCTTCATGATCATGAAGTAGAGGGTGACGGCTCACGATCCTCCGATGCCATGAGCAATTAATTTTCTATGTATGGACAATTAATTTATGTATGAACAAGGTTAATTTTATGTCATATGACAACAATGGTTAAATTATGTTGCTTGGAACAAAGTTATATTGAGAAAACACCACGTACAGCGAAAATCTCTATTTCTGGGAAAACACCACGTGAAGAGAAAAAAAATGAGAAAAAATTGGGAAAACACCAAGGGCATTAGTGGACAATCCAACCAAAAACTCTGTTTCTGGATCTGGAGCCGTTGTCTCAGCCAAACACTTTTCCTCAGCTCCACGGTGAGAGCATAGATCCACGCTGGAGCTGCTCTGTGGTGGAGCTGTTGTTTTTGAGGATCTGGAGCTGCGTGGAGCTCTGCCAAATAGGCTCTTATTTTACAAATATGCCCGTGCGTTGCAACGGAGGGAAAAAAAATCTAGCATCCAACTGTTGCTATTCACAAGTTGTCTTATTTTGATGATATTCAGCTGTCATTTGTTGAGCGTAAAGTCACCGCCATTGGCTAAACACAATTGCTATCGTTGATTGTCATGGCCTTGCCACCACTTTTGCTCACTCAACTTTCGCCTTACTCAGCCGTCCACATGAGCTGCATCAAGGAGCATTTTGTAGGTGCTTCGATCAAGAGTGGCATCACTTCACCATGGAGGATATGGTCCATCTCTTTTGGTATCTAATTTTCAAAAAGATTCAATATAGAGCTCTCGCTCAAATTCTTAATTATTCGCACATTAAGTTCGAGTGTTCTAAAAAATCCTTCGGTTCCTAACTTTTTATCTATGGAAAGATCCTTGAACTACAATTTTTTTTTATTCTTTGGATTAGTTTTATTGCTATTTAATTCTCTTCTTATTCATTTGTATCTAATTTTTATAGTTAAATGTACTTCACAGTTTAAATTTTTTTTTGCCCAAAACACGAAGCACATCTAAGAGGCGATCGTACCAAGCACCATCCCTACCTCTCTCTTGATTTCTTCTGTGCTCCTTCATCATTCAAATAGGCAAATGGCAGCTGCACTGCAGAGCACCCATGCCAAGCATTGGCTCCACCTGCATCTCTCTCATTCCCTCTCTCAACTACTCGTCTCCAAGTCTTCTTGTGGTTGCTAGTGCAGCATGTCCATGCAAGGGCCTTGAGGGTGAGCTCAAGCATGACGTGTAGCCTCACGAGCTACTCCTGTACTCGTCACCACGTTGAGGATCAATGCACCATGGGCTCATGGCTGAAGCAGATGGACATAGAGGGGAGCAGCAATAATAAGCGGCGTGCATGGGGCAAGGTGAGCGGGCGGCGGAGGGTGGCCTCCCTATTGTTTCTGCTGCCTACGAGTCCTGGCCGACCACGACGGGAGAGTTCCAGCCTTCCATCATTAAGAACTATTCCAAGAACCGTGGGTTGAGTACGAAAAAGTTGAAGAATTTTTTTTCAAAACAATCACGATGGTTGGAAGAAACAACTGCATTTTAATATTAGATAGAGATACGTAGATCCCACCAATCAATGTTCACACAGCAGCTATTGAACACAAGTTATGTTCGACTTGCCTTGACTGCACGAGTCGAACGGGCCCTGGAGCTGCTAAAAAAGTGATTTAGAGATGACCAAAATCTATATTATATGATACTAAATTATTGTTAAACTAAAGTAGGAATGATAAAAGCACCGATTTAATTAAGAGAATGATTTGCATCAAATGAAACATGAGGGATGAATGTCACACTTTTGCATTACTAAGATACGAAAAATACATTTTATTTACCCAATCAACATAGAAATCCAAGTATCCAACCCGTCACCACACAAACCCAACCCATAAAACTTATTCGTTATTAAAAAAAAAGAAAAAGACCGTTTAAATCGAAACCGTTAGAAGATGGCTTACGTGTTGTCGACTGCAATTTACATTTTCCAGGTGACATTTTCATACTCTAGATTTATTTATACGTGTTTCTGCGCTGAGAAAAACTGTATCACCATCTCTCTTCATTTCTCACACCAAACAGGATTGATGCCTAAAAGGCTAAAAGATTGCGTCGCTTCCCTCACTTACATTTGGCATCGACTATATGCACAGAGCTCCCACAAATTAAAACGTTAGAAATGCAAAAAGGGTGAAAGCCTGAGTTCGGCCATCAGCATCAGGTCACAAATTGGGCATCAGACACGGGCCAAGCCAATAGGCCTGCTGTCCGCCTCAAGATAGTGAACTACTACCACCCAGACTACTAGCAATTTTGTGAACGATCTACATCCGAAGAGATTAAGATGATCAGGCAAAGGCGAATAACAGAAGCCATAGACATTATTTGTTCGAATGACTGTCAAGGCTGCCATAGCATCATACATAATCAACCTTTAGGTCAAAGAAAGAAAAAGGAGGTCAAAATAGAGCTCCCAGCAACCATACAGATGGGTCTGAGAAACATAAGCGAGGGGCTTTCAACTAGACAACTAGGGTTTAATCAACGACAACTCTCTTCAACGACAATTGCTGATCCGCAACGCGACAGTCTCTAAGGCTGCGCGACTCGCTTTGTTGCCTGGAAATTTGCTGCTGCCCTGGACGACGGCTTCACATAAGCCGGATTCAGTACGACGTCACACGGGATTCAGTACGACGTCACACGGGGCGAACGAGGGCGGACTGGGGTCTTTGACGGACTCACCCTGAAAAACCAATAGCACAGTATACAGTAAGCACAGGATGGAAAACACGGCACCCTTAGCATGGTAGGAACTTCGAACTCATGCAGAAAGTATGTTCTTGCCTGACGGGAAGCGTGCCAAGAATCATGCCACTGCAGTTCAGAGCTAGAATAGCACTATCTGCCTGCAGAAACGGAATTTATAAATTGGCCAAGCTCCAAAAAAATGAACAAATAATTTTTGCATCCTTGTTTTGTATCAAAAGAAGCATTTCTTATTAAATGAAAATTCAGCAATGTACAGCCCACATAATTGAGAAAATCAATGTAAATTCTTCTGGTAACTACACTTCCTTTGCAAATGCCACCCAAATAAGTACCATTTATCTTTATGAAATTCACTTCATCTGATAAACAAGTAATTGTTACCTAAGATGTCACTAGCCCTCCTAGGCACCAGATAGGCATTAGGCAACAAATTCACTTCATCTGGTATCGAGTAATTGTTACCTAAGATGTCACTAGCCTTCCTAGGCACTAGGCAACACTACTCTACACAGCAAACCAGGCCTGCCTGATTGCAGGAGGTAGACAAAGACAGAGCCACCTGTCTAGCGTCATGCCTTCAGGGAACACTAAAAAATAAAGGTTGTTTTTGGATGCGTGCAGATGAACTATTTTAATTTTGACCAACCATACATTTTTTACCATATTTCTAAAAAAGACTTTCATAAGTTATAATTTGATTAGGTCTAAACATATAATGCAAGATTATCACCAACACAGATGACTAGCCCAGGTTAAAACGTGGCAGTGTTATTAGATCTGGCAACACCATTGACACAAATGACTGGTTGAGGTTAAGTCCATGGGTGACCAGTCCAACTACATGTTTCGTTCAAAAATTTTCAGCCTACAAGCATGTATTTCAATTCCCTGCATGCAAAGTAAATGATTATAGCACCATTTTAGATAGCTGAAGGGATCATAAACATTAAGGAAGCTCCTAGTTTGTTAGTGCACGACTTGCAAGGTAATTGCTTTGCAACATGGTGAGCAAAGTTGGCTTAATTAAGCACATCTCCAGTTAAAAGTAAGCCCACAATTTGTCATTCAGGCACTTGTATATTAGTATTTCTGTAAATCAGAAACTACCACAAACATATGTAATTTGACTCATCTGTATTTTGCTCAAAAGCTTGTGAGACTAGGCATAGAATGCTCTAATGATTAGGACTATCTAGCATAAATAATTCAAGCAATCTTGAAATTATGCTTGTAACGATACATGTGTTGTAAAAGAGGATGCAGAATATCTAGCAAGTTAGCAGAAGACTGACAGCTGCCAGAATAAAAGCAGTAGGAAAAAGGTGAGATACAGCTAGGAGCAGAAAGATGCATATGGATCTATAATATCAGTGTTGTGAATTAGTGATATATCTAATAGCAATCAACTTACCCATGAGGAAATGGAAAGTACATATAGCACAACATTGGTTCTACATGGTGAGAATCTATAAGGGCTTTGTACTATAGTAGAAAGCCTTGTCAGCGCAACAAGAAAAAAAATCAAACGCATGTTAACAGCCTTATTTTACTCGAATAACTTAAATGCTTAGCAAATAATGTCAATTGCAAAGCAAATAAATAATCCAAACATGAACTATGTAAGACTGAAGAAATAGAATCTGAGATAAATCAGAAAGTGAATCCTCCAATCATGAGAAAACCAGATGTGGAAGGATTGAAAAGCTTAGTTTAAAGACAAAATGGCTACACCGAAATTACCCATTGGATGGGTTTGACAAACAAAATATTGTCACGTTTACCTTTCTAACAGGAATTCGTTCACATGAGAAAGTGTTTGTGTTGTTCTTTCCAATGTTATTGGCATCATTTCTGATATAGAAACTGATTTATTCTTGATGACAATTAGCATACTGAAGTCTCCTGTTTTACTTACTTGGACAAACTCAACAAAGGCAATGCACGTGGAGTGCACATAATCACCAAGTAGCCTCAGACGAGAAACCTAAGTAAAAAAGGAACATAACTATTAACCAAATTATTTATGCTTAGCCATGTAAAAGAAACACATTCCTACAACGAAAACATAGAGGTAAGTAGGTAACATACTTCACCGCATGTTCCCTCAAAGAATTGTTTCACTACATCTTCTGCAACCTACACAATAAAGGAAATAAGTCGTACTACAATCATTATATTTAACATTTGAACAGAAAAAAAATAAAACCTAAAAACGACACCTAGAACTTAGCATTTGAATTTTTTTTTCCTCAATTTCACCATTTATATTTACCCTACTACCATTCAGATTTCAAATACTTAGACAAAGAAAATAATACAAATATATACTCAGGTATGGCACAATACAATCACAACATAGATATATAACTCTTGGATCTAAAATTCTAAATATCACAACATCTCAGGTACCACTTTGACAAATATCCTCAACCATTGGGATTCTAAAAAAAATAATGGTGTTATCCTCAGTACGAACTGAGTCAAATATCAGCTCATAACCAACTCCTAGAACCCACTTTTGAATTTGACTGTTTTTCAAATTTTATGGTGAAACTGTTTTCTCACGGGACTTTCAAAATCAGAAAGAATTAGCAAGCATCAACATGATTCCAACTCCAGCCACACAAAAATGTAAACTCAACAGCAAAATTCACAAGTGACAGCTACTACACAGTATGCAACATTTCATCTTCAAAGTGAACAGAGTTTTTATCCCAAAAAAAACAGTGAACCTAATACAGCTTCATTGACTGGTCAAGTGCTATCTTAAACATCAAGGTGCAAAAGCTTCTGAAGCTTATGGATAAAGGATTGCCATTTTGAAAGAAAGATGAGATCATAAATTGACTTCAGACGAGAACTACTCATTGATTAATATTTGTTACTACACACAAAATATTGGCCAATTGTAACAAATACACTGGATTCACTGGTATCAATTCACACATCTCTCTCATTTCAAACATCTTTAACAGATCATGTTGAATGGTGGTGATAAGAAAACTTAGCACATATTCACAAGAATGCCCAACTGTGAAGATTAGCTATTAGAAATATTTCATGTGCACTGTTCCAGGATACAATTACAATAAGATGCGAACAGAAATAAGAAATAATTATACCATACAGCATACCTTCTTGTCAATGTTAGTACAATATACAGTCCTGGATACCATTTCTTTCTCATCCTCAGTCTGAAGGAAAAGGAGATTTGCTTGTTTTGTTACAGATTTAACATCAATAGATGATATAATTTATATCTGTCTACTTACTCGAGGAAGAAATTTGGGGTTCACAGGTAAAATTGCTGTCTTTGATGGCAAAACTTTGACAGGATAAAAACCAAGAACGGTTCCACCAAGTGTTAGTGCTGTTCTTGCACCAACTGCAGAAAAAGCAGCTTCATTCAGGACTGCTGCTTACACAAACATAGGACTATCAAATAACAATTGGTGTATTGAAGCTACTACCATCATCTGCAAACTCGATAAAGGCAAAACGCAGCACTGAGTTAGGATCACCACAGATACGGCAATCTACCACCTACAAGAGAAGATGTGTCATAAGAAGTAAACCATAGAGAGATAAATGTGAAACGAAGTTAGTAAAAATTCAAGAAACACCCAACACCATCCACATTATGAAGTATTTTAAAGCAAGAGAGGACAGGGGGAGCAATGATAAATCCATGTATGAGCTACCAGGTTATATCATATGTCTTTTAAGTTTAAACTCTGCATAAGGATATTAATCATGTTTCATGAAAGATACTACTGATCTTTAATAACTAAAAATGAGTGCAAGAGCTATAGAAAAATTAGTACATGCATTAAGTTTGCAAATATGAACTGAATCAGTTATAACTAAAACAGCGCAGACAGCAATTCTCTATGGTCGTCTGTTCCGTACCTAACAGAATGTGGTAAATTACTAGCTAGCAACATCACAACAGAGAACAGACCATTTGCTAGCAACATCACAACAGCCGCATCACTAATGGAACAATGGTCTCATGTATCTTTCATATCCTCAAAACTAGTAAGCATCACTATGACTAACTTAGTAGGGTGTGGCCTAATACGTAGTCCGAGAAAGCCATCTGCTTACAAATATCAATTATGCAAGTTTGACAGGGGAAGAACATCACCCATGTGCCCCCTGCTTTATGCTAACCACCATATTGGAATGGTATATGAAGACGATCAATTCCACGCTTATCAACCTGATCACCAACTATTTCAACCTTCCATCTTTCCTTAACAATTCAAGTGTCTAACCAATCTTAGGAAGAACTAGGGATTAGTTTACAAAGTTGATCTTTTCTAGGATTAGTAGCCACCCAGGAATACTTCAAGAACCCATACTGCCTCTCTTTTCAAACAACCATGCATGATACATTCAGGGAATGAAACCCTAGAAGTTTCATGGAGAAAACAAGAAAGAAATCAAGGCAAACCTAAATATTGGAATTCAGTGCAAATGGCAAGTAACTGATTTACTTGTTTTTAAGTCATAATGCAACTTCATTCTTCGTTCAGCTACCCTAGAAATTACAGATCTCAAGAGTTCAATTGTTACGACACATTATAGGCAAAAATGTCAGTATTCTGACAAGGTAGATAACATCAAACAAAGCATATGTCAAAAAACAACTTTAAACTATTAATTTCTAAGATGCAGGAAAAAAATTGAACCTCCAGGAGAGACAAAAACAAATATTTGGTCAATTATTTTTTGTTTTCAGGATATAGGCAACAAAAAATTAATGACCTCAAGTGGAGTTGATATTAGGAATCTTAGAACGCACCTGCCCACAGGTTGAAAAAACTTCGGCGAGTTTCTGTTCAGTTACCTGCAAATCCCAATATATCAAAAAAAAGGAAAACAAATATACCAAACAGAACTCTATGATATTCTTATAACAAAATATACAAAACAGAACTCTATGATATTCTCACATGCTGATCAATGTCAGAGACATAGACTGTTCGCTGCACACTGGCCTCCCTATCAGCTCGACGAGGGCGGCCTCCCATCATCCTTCTCCTCCCCTGAATGAAGCCATTCCTTCTCTATAACCACACAGGTCAAATGCAGCTGATTATTCTCAAGACACTACCCTCACTGTACTGTACTACCCATTTACCCAATTCATAGCACTGGCAAACAATATGTTGGGAAAATATAACTACAACAAAAGAAACAAATAAAGAGAACGAAACGATCAAGTGAATCCAATTACTGAAAAAACATGTGCAGAGCAAGGATCCGAGAATAATCAACCGACAGGAATCTATAATAGGGAAATATCAAAATCAACTAATGGTACCAGGTTGATTAAATTTTATATGACAACCAGTCTAGACCTAAAACCCTCCCAGTAAAAGATCAGCTCTCGAGTCGATCGCACTTGAGTAGCTAAAAATCCAAAGCCATCAACATCAGGAAACCTCCAAACCTACCGATCGACCCAGAAACAGTCCACTGCTAACCCCTACCCGCGGAGAGACCCGCAACAAATCGGACTCTGCAATTCAGTGATTACCCGTCGATTCGGCTGGCCGTTGGCGGATCCGTCGCTGCTGGAGTCCCTCCCCCCGGCGCCGCCCATGCCACCGCCGCCCACGAGCTGCAGCACGTGCATCGGCTGCTGCTGCGGCGGCGGCGGCGGGAGCTGGTGGTGTCGCGCGTAGTAGTCGATCGCCGGCGACACGAACACGGGCGCGTCGGCCGAGAGGCGGCGGGCGCCGCCATCCCCGCGGCGGCGCGAGAGCGGCACGAACTCCTCCGCCGAGGGGTTCAGCTTCGAGAGCAGGTCCTCCAGCTTCCTCATGTCACTCTCGTACTCCCTCACCTCCTCCTTCCCGGCCTCCCCGTCGCCGCCCTTGGCCGCCGCCGCCGCCTCAGCCGCGGCCGCCTCCCTCTCCGCCGCCGGCACGGCGTCCGCGCCGCGGATCGGGCCCTCCGCCGCCACGGCAACCATCTCCGCTCCGCCGAGCCGGGCCGAATCGAGGCCGATCGCCGCCGCTGGCCGGAAGAATTCGCGAGGAAGCCGAATCGAGAATCTTCCTTATTATTATTGGAACAGTGGAGGGGGCGAAATAGAAAAACGCGAGGAGCCGAGGCGAGATCGCTTTCGGGGCGGTTGGCTATAAATAGGAGCCCGAGGCAAAAGCCTCCGCCCTTTTCCTCCAATTTTTTTTCCTTCCGCTCCCGTATTTTCTCTCAGCTAGAAAATAATTTAATTTGGATAAGGAAATCGATTTCTTTTTTGGAAAGAAATGTTTCGCGACTTGGAAGGGGGGCGTGGGGAGTGTGGCACGGCGGCGTCGGGATGAGCGGCCTTGGCACGGGCTTGCGACGCGGACGGTGTGGATCTTCTATGGCTGCTGTGTGAGCTCTAGGATTTTTCTAGGACTTTTGACTGGTCACTGGTGTACGTATACGGTGGAACAGGGAAGAATATGCCACGTGGCTATTTGGGAGGATTAAGTGCCGGTAAGAGTGTGCAGCAGGCGGTTTTGAATATTGTAGAGCTTATCTCTCCACTCCTAGCTAGCCTTTTATCTTTTGCACTGTTCAATGAAAAAAAATTAGTTCTACTAGCTCTAAGCTAAATTGGTGGAGACGCCGATAGTAAAGGTGTGTTTGACTGTGATATGTAATGAGAGATCGTGTTGCGTTTTTTAAAGAATCTTTTGTTTTTTGTTGTTCTATATGAAATTAAGGACGGCATTGAAGAGTTTAATCATCGATAATCTCTTAACCAATGTGGTACTTAGTTGTGCACCGGCGAAAATTGAAATACGATGTGCCCAAAACCTTGTCAAAATAAGAGTTTGTTAGTTGTTGTGTTAAACCATTACTTGATTTGTGGGTTCTATTTTATGATAATCTAATAACGCTATAACTAGATTAGCCGATTGTCGTGCTCCACAAAGTTGCAGCTTCCAGGAGAGAAAATGAGCACAGCAAATGCTCGATATAAGGTCAATAAACTTTGGTGCAATGGTATGACATTATCCTGCAAACATATGGAGTTATTGTGCCGCGAATTGTCTGGTTGTACATCTTACTTTTTATAGAATCTTGATCTCCAATGGGAGATTGAATAGCACCACATGTGATTAACAAAATCATATCTAGAATCGTAATCATCGCAACAGATTTATTAGAATTCAAAAATGCGAATGTATATATCGCTTTGGTAGAGTTCATGATTTAATTTGCCATCTTGTAAATCTTTATTACCAATAAATTTAATTTATTTTTTTTGCGAAGTCATCTCTAAAAGATGAAATTTATATAAAAGAGAATTAGATAGAGCTCGTGAACTATGATTTCAGCTGTAGGATAAGTAAGATCATAAGGTTTTAAATCGTTGGTGCCCACTTATACACCCAATTCGATAATAAGGGGGTGTTTGGATCTTTAGTCCGGACTAAAATTCATGTCACATCGAATATTCAGAGGATAATTAAGAGAACTAAACATGAGCTAATTATAAAACTAATTACACAGATGGTAGCTAATTTCTGAGATAAATCCATTAAGCCTAATTAATCCATCATTAGCACATGTTTACTGTAGCACCACATTATCAAATCATGAACTAATTAGGCTCAATAGATTCATCTCGCAAATTAGCCTCTATCTGTGCAATTGATTTTATAATTAGTCTATGTTTAATACTTTAATTAGTATCTAAACATTAAATGACAGGAATTTTAGGAACGGGACCTAATTACATTTGCACTTTTGTCCTATTTGATCTGGACGCAAGTTTTTCACGACAAGGATCAAACAATATTTTAGCTAGTTCGTGTTGTCCCATGCTGCTCGGGCGCGATGGCGTCACGTGTGATCCTGCCGCACGAGGGTTATAAAATTTCGCTGCTGCAGGGGATCACAACGTCTCGGGCCTCTAATAAGTGCTGACGCACGTGAGTTCAGATAAAAAGGCATGCGCGTAATTGCTCACGAAGAAGATATACTCTTTCCTTGTTTTTCTTTCTTCTTCTTGAGGAAAAAGACAAACGCCTTTACAAAAATTTCTGAAATATAAAACAAAAGGCAAGAACGTAAGGAGAATGGATCGTAGCAGACCGAAAAAATTGACATCTGGAGCGTGATTACTGTTCTGAATCCGTAATGGTAGAAATTAAATTTGGTCAGTGGATTAGAAGTCAATTTAAACTTAAAGAAGGGGTCGTACTAGCATACTGTACTACTCCATCATGTACTAATGTAAGCATCACATCAATTCAACATTCTGGTCAATTTCTCCGGTCCGGTTCAAGAACTGACGCGACATTTAATTCCACATTGCTCTAGATTAACTGCTAAACTAACATTTACCAAGAATTCGTGATCAAATGCTTCTGACCTGAATTATCTGGAGAAAAAGTTTCAACAAAGGACTTCCCTTTTTCCTCAATCTCCAGTGACCGAAAGAAAAGGAGGAACTTTTCAAGGTTACCTCACTGTTCTCTATACGGATTCATGATTATCCCAATAGACCAAACTGGAGAGAATCAAGGACTATCATCAAGAGGGGGGAAAAAAGATAGGGCTCTTCTTCTCGCATCGCGAATATGTCATATTCTTCAGAACAAATGCAACTTTATTCACATCAATATTGCCATGAGAAAGACAGAACCCGAGCCCTCCGCACAAGAAAAAGAAAAAAGAAAAAAAGAACTGAACCACAGCAGATCGATCAGCACGCAAGGATATTTGGCATGGCAACGGGGACTCCAGCACTGAGGATAGCATACGAAAACAAATCCATAACGCAAATGAAGAAGGGAAAAAACGGACGGGTGTATCACTGAAGATATGTATGAAAAATAGAATAAAAGACCAGCACGATAAGCTAACGGAAAAAGAGTCGGCTGTCGACACATGTGAAAGCTTTGCAGCCAGGACAAAATCCTTGATCTGAATAATTGCAAGGGGCCATCCAGTACAGGTAGTAGCTGACATATGCGTTCCAACCATATGAAAAATGCTTCCCAACTTATAACCAAGATACTGTATGCTTAAACAATCCGATGGCAAACTAACAACAGCAACTTATGACACCCCCACATTCAAGAAGGAAAAGAAACATGCGGGAACAGGATGGGACGTGAATATAAATAGTGTGTGCAGATTATTTGCCTGCATAAACTTGAAGAAACAAAGGCAAGATAAATCCTATTGGTGAATCTTCTTAACATCCATTTGGGCTATACATATAGATATTTGTCTTCAGAATTTGTAAAGAGGGGGAAACATAAAAAGGGGGAAAAAGTCAACAGATAAGGAGGATAGATTCTAGGGCAACCATCTGCCTTACTTGAAAGATAGGAATTCTATGGAAGCCCATGCTAACTGAATGTGATCCACTTGTACTATTAGTTTAAACACTAGAAAATTTGAAGAAAACTTTGTGAAGTTTTAATACTCCTCAATCAATGAATCTGTGAAAGGACAGGAAGAGAATGATCATATATGCTCCCCAATGAAAAAAGGTGTTCTACACCTACACCATATGCGCAGCAAGGTATTTTCATTTCAGTAACAATCTTTTTGCAGTGACAGTAGCATTGTAGCATAGCACTGGCAAACATCAAGTAGCATTTCCTGTAGCATATGAATAGGATGTGGCACTTACCTTCTTCCAGTGGTTGTAGGCAAATGATCCTGTACAGGAAGAAACAGGCTCACCACATGCTGTCAGTTGCAATATGACCTACAATAAAGGAAACCCATGACCCGCAAAAATCATACCATTCGTGGTACTTGATAAGCAACCCCACCTCCAAGTTGGTGTAGGCCAATGAGGGCTTATGTGGTAGGGAATAACTGAGGCACTGGTAAAGCATCAATGGAGGGGTCCAACTACAACATGAATCTGTTGGGTGCTCTCACAGGATAGCCAAAGGAAACAAATAATGAACCCTACTATGATCTGTTACTGTCACTTTAGTCCAGAATGAAGACATTAAGTTATACATGTCTTATCATAATCTGTTAGTTGACTCTTGGTACTAGCAAGTGGTTTTTGGAATTATTGACATTAAACAATCGTTTTTTCATATCACAGCGTGCTATTACAAATTGGGTTTAGTAAACCAAAAACTAAAGGTTCACGAGCCATGAAGCACTATTGTGAACTGGATTCCAAAATTACAAGGTTCACAAACCAAATCCCCTGTTAACAGAACGAAGAGGTATAACCCCTGGCAAATCATATTTTCATGACATGCTTAATGCATCACAAACCCAGTAGACAACTAATCTCGTTAGTACAAGTAGGGCACCTAGTTTTCTAGATCAGCTAAACCATCCAGACATTTTAATGTAGCATCCCTTAATTACTAGAACTCTCTTAGCCTGAATGCTCCTACTTTGCAACTGGAACAGATACAAGATATGTACATCAAGATAGATACCACTTCCCTAGTTCCTGGGCCACAAAATAAACTACAAGGTGCAAAACTATATAAGGTTACAGATTGCCAAGAAGAACACAAAGCATTGTTTCGTGTCCTACATCTAGCATTTAGCACCAACCAACTTCTACCTACTTCGCTATGTGGGGGCCCAAAATGTCAAAATCAGCATGAAACCATCAATGATATCACAAAGAGCTTCCAAGCAGTTAACATAACAAAACAAGGTACAATCAGTTTATAGGAGTTCCTTACTTGTCATGAACACCAAAGTAGCTTTTGCAAAATGTTACTTAGGACTTTATGTTTGTATGTTATCTTTCAGTGGGTGCAGAGCCAGATACAAACTAATGAACTGGTTGGTTGATGGATCTCTTTTTCTGTCCTCCTGAGGAATGCAGACTGGGGAGGTTTATTACTACTTAAATAAGATCCTTTTAGGATGGAATACTTTGGTCAAGAATATTAGACATCCAAGTCTCCAACTCACAACAGGTTTAACTAAAGAAAAAATATTTTCAAAATAATAAAAAGAATAGAAGGAACGATATGATAGCTGTGACCACCATCAGAACTACCATACGATTGAGACAATCATTATAACATGCCCATGCTGCTAGAGAGACACAGGGTTGCACAGTGATAACTTAAACAA
This sequence comes from Setaria italica, assembly GCF_000263155.2. Taxonomy (NCBI): domain Eukaryota; kingdom Viridiplantae; phylum Streptophyta; class Magnoliopsida; order Poales; family Poaceae; genus Setaria; species Setaria italica. The sequence goes on along the minus strand of NC_028453.1, from coordinate 27,990,168 downwards.
GAGCATATTTTGTTATCATCCAACCAACAATAACAAGAAAAGGATATACACATCATGGTCAATTGAATGAGTAATTTAGGAACAGTAATATTACATGCAACTACAGAAGTTGGCATGCAGCTAAAAAATGCAATGATGGAAAAGGAGTTTGCAGACTAACCATGTCTAAGATGGTAAAATCTTCCAGATTTTTCTAAAAGAAAATACAAATGAAAAAGGAGGACAAAGAATTCGTTTGGAAAGGATAAAATAAGAACAATAGTTGCACTTGAAATGGATGCTGCTGTCATCCTAAAATACTGGTGGCTAGAAATGTACTAGCAAACTCATCAGCGATATTTCCACAATAGCAATCATGAAAGGTTATTGTTTCGAAGGGTAATTATGCTCTCCAACAAGATCCACTGTAACCACATGAAATAGTGAAAGAAAGAATACTAGTGTAACATCAATTAAGTATAACAAGATCAGGAGTTAAGATGAGAATTAGTTGGCCACAACAAGGATTACTGTACACAAAATGTATAATAAAAAATTAGCAAGTTCATGCACAATTACGTCAATTCCTAGTTTTCTCCTGTACAGATATTCAAATATGAACTAATTAGTCATGCTGAATAACAATGAGTCTAGTCATGATGAATAACATAGAGTCTAGCCAACAAAGGAGAAACTGAATCAATACTAAGGGATGTGTAGGAGAAAAGACAGAAACCAAAAGTCGGAAACTTTCTGAAAAACTGACTGGAATGATCCCAGTGAGAACATTCCACATTTCATTTCACAGTCCTTAGTTTGAGAATCCTGACAGGAATGCAGAAATCAGGTTAAGATTTGCTTTGTTAATTATTCAATTGATTATTGCTTAGCTTTTGAGCATGAGCTTTCTATCAGTGAATGGTCCTCAAAAAGTCAAAAGAGATTTAGTTTAGAGGTCCAAAAAAAGCATATAAATACTAAAGAAACTATGCACTACTGAGTTCTTAAGAGTTTGAAAAGACTTAGTAAAATGTAATGATAATTTAAGCAGAAAAATTAGGAAGGCAAATGTAATTTCTATTTTCTCCAGAAGTGTACCAAGAAACACAGGAACTTGCATGATTGCACCTGTCCAGTGCGGTGTGCTTCACCCCTACACCTAATACAATTGAATTGACCAATGTGTGGAAGTCTGAAATTTTACTATGTCAGTACCTCACTCAAAGCTTTCAACAATTTGAAGTATAAGAATACAAAGACACAGAAATAGTATTAGTAAACAAAGTAGATGTCATGTCTAATGGAATATGGTAAGAAGGAAAAAAACACAGGAATTTCGTATATATTTGCTCTAAAAACTTTTAAGAGAAATCCGTGAACTGGGCTATCTTTTTCTCATTTTCTGTATAATTCTATAGAGAAGTTCATCCAAAAGAATGCTATTGTAAGTGGCATCTAGAAGCTTCAGAAGTGCTCCACTGTTAGAAGCAGGAATATAAAAATAAACTGTAAAGTTGGCATGACATGAGAGCAGATGAGTTTACCTTGATATAAGGTGAACCGCTGCTGTAAGCATTCAAATTTATACTCTTATATGCCATAATAAATGATTTTGGTGCATTTCTTTAGCTGAAATGCTGTTCATAGATACCCATGAGAATAGGGTCACTCGTACAACAAAAAATATAGAAGAATCTGCCTGATGCACCATTGCATACCCATCAATATTTCTATTAACAATCAGGAACATAGGAGTCACAGACTATGTATCCAATAGAAGTTGCTTGTACCCATTGACAACTTCACCATTTCTCAATTCTTTGGCTCTCATCAAAGATCCTTTGTCATCATAAACACCATGAACTTTATAATACCACACCATCTTTGATACATCATCCTGTGGTGAACTTATTTCCTGACGTTTGATAGTCTTGTGAAGTTCAAAAAAGAACTTTGGATCTTGCAGCTTAATGTACTCTTGCAATACAAGTTCATGGTGTGGTACCCAGTTTCTAGGGAAAGGTGTGTAATCGCACGATGGAATTGATGACATGCGTGCAAATTGTACACCCTCAATAAAATCAACCAGTCCCATCCTCAAAAGATCAGAATATTCCGGTGCATCATTCCTTGTGTTTTCTCTCAAAGGACGGCTAAGATCCCGTGAAGCGATCTTGTAGACCTTAGCTCGAGACTTCAGTCTATACCTTGCCGCATAGAGCTTTGCCAGTGAGCTCCTTATGACATATGCACAGAACCCTACAATCTTCTTCCGGTTATCTGCATACCTGTACCAATCAGCCATGGTCTCGAGAAACTTGTTCATCTGCGAGTTAGTGTGTGCCTGCCCAGAATACAACATTGGTGAACATGGCAATGGCTCAGGATCCCTGTCCCCCTTTACAAGCTCAAGTTTCCTAAAATGCCTAATGCACCTCTGCAAGCTCGCTGTTACAGACAACAATGTTCCGACACCCTTCTCACTGACAATGTTACCTCCACTGGCAGTATATCGCAAGGTCGGGTAGATGACCCTGCGCGTGATCACATGATCCAAGAATTCAATCCCCCTTGTGATGTGCTCGATTTCCACCATCGAATTCTCTGGCCTTAAACCAAATGTTCTCTCACAAAATTCCATCAGTTGTCTCCTTATCTCAACTGCGTCCTCCCTTGGCCCCCTGATCCCAATCAAGACATGCGAACCAAATCGAAGGAAATCCATCTTCCTTGTCTTCTCCTTCCCAGCCGATGGAACAAACTCAGGCCAAGCGGGATTGTGGCACCCCTCATCACCTGCCTCCTTCCAAATCGAATCATGCTTGGACGGGCAAAAGTACTCATTAATCTTCTCCTCCATCCACCAATCCAGCTCGTTAAGGCACACATTAGCAAGCAAAGGACTAATTATACCACAATGCCCATAATTCGGCACATGGCATGCCTGTTCAGGAGCAAACCCAAAGAACAGCCTCAACCAATAAGGGTCAGGCTTCGGCTCATTCTCGTTAAGCACCTTCTTCTTCCTGCTCTTCCTGAGCACCTTCCTTTTCAGCCTCTTCTTGGCCAGCCCGTCGAGGTCCTTATCTGGTGGCGGCACAGACCCAGGCCGAACAGGGGCGTTGAGGGCAGACTTGAGCAACGACAGCACCTTGCGGTCGGAGACAGCCTTCTGGACACATGAAAGGATGGTTTCCGGCGAGAGTCCATCGACCACCGAGGTGAGGTCCGCGGAGACGAACCAGAGGTAAGCAGCGAAATGGGAGCGGACGGAGCGGATGGCGGAGTGGGGCCCGCGTCCGGGACGGAACGCGTGGGACTTTGGGGAGAAGCGCGGCTCGAAGGCGGGCTCGAGGAGGAGGAGGAGGAGCTCCTGGACGACGCGGTCCTGGAACGGCGGCGGCGCGTCCGCGAAGCGGGCCTCGAGCTTGCGGCGGGAGATGGGGACGGTGGAGGGCGGGTCGGCGGGGGAGCGGAGGAGGAGGTGCGTGGAGGCGCCCCAGGGGAAGGCGGGGTGGCGGCGGAGCGCGGCGGCGCGGAGGCGGAGGAGGCAGTGGAGGGTGGGCAGCGGGACGGCTTGGCGCGGCGGGAAGGTGCCCGTGGCGTGGGCGCAGGCGCGCTGGTAGGAGAGGAGCCAGAGGTCGAGGCGGGAGGCGTAGCCGGAGAGGTTGGGGAACGGGGACGGGAGCGGGTGCGCGAACGCGCGTCGCCACAGGGAGGAGAGGAGGTCGATGGGGTCGTGGACGAGGAGGGCGTAGGGGTCGGGGAGCGGGCCCTGGTCGGCCGGTGGGGACGGAGGAGGCGGCCGACGCGGGGCGGGGCGAGCGGCGGGGTGGTGGAGGTGGGTGGGGAGGAGGCGGCGGAGCGCCGCCGGGCGCGGCGGCATGGCGCGGGAGGCGCGTTTGGGTTTTTGGTCGAGCAGGTGGTGGGTGTATGGAGCGCTCTCACGGTCACGGGCCCTCGCTTAGGACTCGGGAGTATCCCACGAACCCACGGCCCGCGAACTGCTAGATCAAGACGCGCGTGTTAGGACGATTTAATTTAACTTTTTGCTAATTTTCAGAGGTGATCGAGTAAAATTCATGAATGTTGAATGGTGATGATACTTGTTAGTATATTTTAGTTCGATAAGAAAAAATCACGGTTATTAAATTCACTGACTAAGTTGATACGATGCTCTGTGCATTAATCATACATATTTAGATGGCATGGTGTTCAACGTGACCAAGCTAAATCCTTTTCTTTAAAAAAACAATAATATTTTTAATGAATTATTATATATTTAAATAGCATGTTGTTCATCGTAACTCATTCGGTGTTAGTTCGACCATGTAAAGATTGAGGTAGTTCGCCCGTGGAAAATATATAAAAAATAGGGTGATGAAGTTTAAGACGTCAAGGTCGAGCTCCACATGCTCCACATCATGACGTGGAGCTCGACCTTGGGGGTGGTTTAAATGGCATGGGGCTTGGTTCAGCCACCCAAAGACCCAAATATGATGTTTAGTCGAGATATAAGGAAATTACTAGCAGAAATGCTTATCCGTTGATACTTAGTTGCTCTTATGTTATTATTCATTTGTTCCTAATATGTTGGCTTTGCTTCACAATATGTTGGTGTGTTATCCCCAATAGTCCTCTCTTTGCAAGTACAACAGTAGAAGATATTTGTGGGTGGTTTGATGCCATCTGTTTATTACGTGGGACCCACACATGGAACTCGTGCGTTCCGACGTAAGCGGGGGCGGCCACAACTCCGAGTAGCATACCGCCGTTCGGAGTCCCATTGTCGCAGTAGAAGGCGACCTACGATGGGAGCGGTGTCAAGATGTATGATGATGATGACGGCGCAAGTGTTGTTGGGCTCCGTAAATAGAAACAAAGCTAAGAATGAGAATGATTAAGTTTGAAGGCTGTATTTTTTTAATACAAATTTTTGCATACGATCTTGGACGAATACAAACTTTATATTAAAATTGTAGAGCTCGATGAGATTTTAAACTTTGTAGTTAACAACTTTTCATTTGAGATCGTTTAGTAGTCTAAAAATGTGTGATAACTTCAGAGAAGAAACACATTTGCCACATCGTCGATCCACAACTCCGAAACCGAGCGTTCCTATTGGCCGAACTCTCCTCCCACCCTTCCCTCTCAACCAACCAACCTTATCTCCTCCCTCTCTCTCTCCTCTCTCCCACCTCTCTGGCACGCCGCTGCGCCTGCCACCCCGGGCTCGATCCCGGTCCTGACGTTGCAGGCGACCGGCGTGGCCACTAGTGGTGCGGGTGGCCAGCCGGCTCCAGCTCCATGATGGCGACAGACGGTGCAGCCCAGGTGAGGCCGGCTTGACCCTAACGCGGGTGGTCCCAACCCCGGCGTCTGTCAGCCTATAATTTAAGAATGAACTAGCAGATGCAAAGATACGTGTATGGATGAACTTGTTACTCGCGGAGGTTACCACCTCCTAGATGGTTTGGAGATGGAGGAAACCCGTCATGAAGCTTGTGAAAGGGGCCAATTGTGATTATAAGAGTTGTGGTGTATTTCTCACCAGAGCGTTTGAAGTGCAACTCTAGTGAAAATTGGGATATTATGTGGTTCTATTAATCGATCCAGTTGAAGATCGAATTGTGACTTGATAGTGGGTTGAATTCATCTTAATGTAGATTAGGTATGATTGATAGGCCACCGATACCACAAGATAAATTTGTGTCTTCTAATCTAATCGGTTATTTCTTGTCTTCAGTTTTATTGTATAATTTACTTTAAGAAATTTATATTTTTAGAAATTAAATTATTGCATGTCACTCTAGTGTTGCAAACCTTGATGTAGCATGTATTGTGTAGTTGTTACTTGTTTTAATTGCTACTAAGCAAAGAGACGGAGACAGAAACACTAGTATTCCTTTTTGGTTTCTTGCAATTTATCAAAACCAACTGTATCCTTGATCCTTCACATGGCAATTGCATGTTAACCAATAAACTACTCAAACCCAACAAGGGAACTTAGGGGACTTGTGTGACGGATTTGATACTTAGACATCAAATTTCCCTTAGTGTAGTGTTTAAGCGGTGAGCTTAGCTATTGTGTCTTTATAATCAGAATTTTTTTGTTATTTTAGAAGATCACTGGAAAAAAAAATACAAACTAGTGGTTGGATATTTGGTACCACCTCTTTTTTATCAGCAGGAGAGGACAGTAGTTAAACAAATCCAGTCAATGGCCAACTAATTACGTCCTGATCATGGTCCACATTCCACATGATGGCACCAACCCTTTTGTTTCCAGTTTCGGTCGCCCAGTCATGTAAGAGCTAACCAAGCTTAGCTTGGGAATGAATCGAAACTTTCATAATCACATATGGACGGTAACACCACGAGATCGAGGCGGCGCGACGTTGTTGTTAAAGGGCGTTCGGCGCGCGAGGGTGCATGGAGTAGACGCCACGGAACGGCGATAAAAATACAATTGCTTTAGATCACGTTCATGGGAACTCGCCAATCACCAGCCTGAAATGATCCCCCTAGATCATGCGAAGACCACATGCCGGCTGATTTGGTTGTTGTAAATTGTAATCCCACCCTCTTAGCCTATTCTTAATCCGCACGCCTGAACACCACCACAGTCCCCTGCACCAAAAGCATCAACCGCCTCCAAGAAACACCGAGCTTAACATGCACTCTAAGCCTAGTTTAATGATGCCATAAAATTGCAGGGTCAGCTGCTGTAGTTTCAAGAAAGAAAAGGATAGCTCGTGAGCTAAATGGCAGATCGAGGGCTTGAGTGCTTTTGCTCCGAACCCTCTGCGTTGCAGTTCTTGTGAGTTGTGACAAGTTAAAGCAAGAAACGTCCAGTAACCAAAGAACTCATGTTTGTAGCCCAAATTTCGTTGCTGATTCAAGACGTGCAGTTTTCCTACGTGTTTGAGAGGAAAAGAAGAAGAAGCAAGGAGTAACATCAAATGCAAAGCTTTACAGTTGTCGTCTCAAGAACAATAACACTGTTCTCTCCTCTGATCTGTCAAAGAGCTTCGCGAGTAAGCGATTTCTTTACCGTGCCATGGAAATGAGGAGAAAACAGAAAATGGGACTAAACCGAAACAGAGGAAGCAGGGTAGCTAAAGAGAGAAGAAATGTCCAAACACTCTGCGTGCAAATTGAATGGATGTTTCGTCTTGGCACATGTTCAAGAACAGGGGCAGGAAGAGGAAACAAATGGAAACAACGGCAACTCACTAGGAATAGGAACTCAAGCTCGCTTCCGATCCGTTGATCCGATATAGAGCCTGGACTATTTCACGAACTCTGGAGAAGAAAAGTTCTTTAAGCCTCACCGAATTTACAATTGCCTGCAACAACCCCTCAGGAACGAGCAGAGAGAAGAGAATCCTGCGATTTCAGGAACCGTTCTTGGACTTTGGATCCTTGTTGGTCGAAGCAGGCAGGCAGAGACACGGCCGCGCGTCGCCGTCATGGATCGTCACGGGGTCCCGGCGCCGCTGCAGGCGAAGAACTGGGCGTCGGCGGCGGTGGCCGGCATGTCGTTGTGGCACGTGGACGAGCCCGACGGCGGCACGAACCCCCGGGGCAGCATCGCCGAGAACGTCCACGCGCCGGTGCCCCCGCCGCGGCCTCGGCGCACCCGCCGCCGCCATTCCCTGGTTGGCCGTGGCGCGGCCTCGCCGTTCTTGGACACGCCAGCGCCCAGCCGCGGCGCCGTAGGCGGCGCCACGTGGAACTCCTGCCACGCTCGCCCGGGGGCAAGGGCCGGTGGCAACGCCGCCGGCGCCAGCACGCGGCGTCGCTCCGAGGCCGCGGCGCGGGCGCAGGGCGAGGAGAGCGCGGCGAGGAGCAGAGCCAGTAGGAGGAGGGGTTGCCGAGGGCGCCGCGCCGGCGAGGAAAGAGCCATCAGTAGGGACGCCGAGGAGACGCAGGAGCTCGCGCGCGCATGGACGGCGAGGCTCGGGGCGCGCGGTGGCGGTGGCGGTGGCGGGAGCACCGGGAGCGCGCGCGGCGACTCTATATGCAAACGGGCGTCGTCGTCGTCGAGCACGAGGCCGCGTTTGCTGTCGCTTCGTCTCCGGTGCAGCAACCGGGGGGAGGGAGGGGGACTTGCATTTGAAGAGGGTTGTGCCTCTTATAGCATGCTTGCCATGTTTGATGTTTCAGTTCAGGTTGTATTTGGAGGTGAAACTCAACTGTGAAATGGGTGGATTTGAGTTTTGACAGGCATTGTTCTTGGCGCCAGGGGGCAGAGGAGGGCTAAGATCCCGGCTCGATTGGGGAGATCTTGTTGGAAGAATGAAATCGATCCTGGTGCACACAGATTCGGAGACACATCAGCATTCAGCATGATGGTAGGGTAGGCTACAAGTTCGCATCAGTGCTAGTACTAGACTACCAGTGACTTGGCGATACATCATCGGCTACCGGTGAGTTCTAACTTCTAAAATATTAATCATTGGGTAGTGTAAGGGAAATAATCGAATTTGAATATTCAAAATTCTAGTCACTTCACCCCCAAAATTTCAAGTTTATCAGACAATATATCTCCATAACCGGTGATAACCAGTTGCCTCAGATAGAATTTACAGCACATATAGTTAACTTACATCTGAGAAAGATAGTTTTTCGGCACGTAATTATGTCTGAAAAATGTTCTTTTTCCTGAACTTGTGGTGCATGTGTTTTCACCAAGAATGTTCAGAAAAAAAAATGGTCTGCCTACATAGACATCATCTTTCGGATCAAACTCTGTTCCACTGAAACAGATTCAAGTCTGTCGATAAGCATCACCAATGCAGTCGCCGTAACTTTTGCTGGTGATGCAACATTTCAACCATTTCCTACGCCGGGAGGTTAGCACCGTTATACAAGGTGGCAGCCTTAAAAGATGCAGTAGTGCACACCTGTGCATCCTAACAGCACAAGGAAACCGAACGGCACGTCACTCATTCATACCCTCATACGTAGCCCTGACAAAAAACCAAATGTCACCTGCAGCATTACTTGAAGTTTTGGACACCCTGTGCGGTCTATTGTAAGGAACGCAAAATCATTTTCTGGTTTGCCTGAATACCAGTGGTATGGGAACTCAACTCACAAGAGTAAACGCCATCTCCAGCTAAGAGAACACATCGCCCAAGTTCTTGGATGTCCTTGCGGCTATAAACTTGGTGTAGTACGTGTACTTGCCTTACTTTTGCCGGCTGCCACCGGTACAAAGCCAGCTAAACAGACACCTCAAGCAGCCTGTCCTCTTGAATTCATTCTTGATGGACACCATGAGAGTTACCGGCCGGAAACAGGCATCACTTTCAGTTCTCTACGCAAAACGGAAATGGTGCAAGTTCCACACCTATTCGAGGAAACATTATTAGAACTTTTGCGACCAAAACAATAAAATTTTCTTCAAAACCATATTTTACTGAACACAAAAGCAATGAAACCCTGCTCTGCCTATGCTAGTTAAAACATGGAGTTAAAACCAAAAAGCACAATAAATTACTGATTTTGCTGAGATAAATTCAGACGAGCACATCCCATCATCACTTCGTCCAGCATTCCTGGAAGGCTACACACTGATAGATTGAATAGTTACGGTGGAATACAATGGTTGGATTACGCGTGCACTCATGTCACATATATGTGGACTAAGCTAACACATAGAGCCCTATTCTAATCCGGTGTACAGGATAGGCCGGATCCTGGATGGACTACAGTCCGTTGGTGTCACAACATCATCCAACACACACTACACCAGGTTGGGTTGCGGTGTGCTGCTAGCCTGGAACCGAACAAACCTTATAAATCCTTCGCGTTCTTGCGTGTCAGCAGCCTCAGGGAACTGGAATCCTAGAAAAGATTGAATGCTCTCGCTTCATGTCACAGCTGTCGGGTTCATAGCAATTAGCGAATCGATCGGAGTCCTGTTCAGAGGACAGAGCAGCGAAGCCATCCTGATCGGCGTCGTCTCATCTTCCACCTCGATGCCCCGGCGACCAGGTCCCCTGTCGCCGGCAAGGCTAGCTGCAGCCCAGCACACCTACCGCCTACCGGCATGGCTATTGGCGCCGCCGCGGCTTGGTGTAACTTGTACTACCACTTCGCCACCTTTGGCTGACGGGAGCTGCAAAGCTAGAAGTACGTCACGCCCGGTCCAGAATTAGCGTGTTCTGTGGAATTAACCATTTTATAGTTAAAAGGATATAGTTCCAGCCTTTTGTATCATATCGGAATATGAAATAAACAAAAAAAAAACTATGTACTTCATCAAGCACATAGTCTATGATGAAACCACTACTCATTCTTGCCCAAAAACTCCTTGGTCACCACCTCCATGGCTTGAACAGGCCTTCCTCATGTCGGTTCTTTCTGATTTCTTATGTAGCAATCGCCATTATAGGCAATATGCAAATAGATACAAGTAAAGAAAACATACTTCTTTTGTAGGTACGAAGTAGTTTCATGAAAACATACCCATTAGAGAAAGACTTCACCATAACTGAGTTATACACGCGCGCTTTGAAGTATACTAGTTACTACTTACTAGAAGGCTGTAAAAGCATAATGTAAGAAGAATTATGTGTGGGGAATGCGTGTGTATAAGGTCTCAATCTGTACACTGTTTCTTGAAAAGAAAATGTGTGAGCAACATCATTGAACATGTCTATGATGTCTCTTTTTAAATAGAAGAAATGTTTGGCCATACCGTTGCCTCATCGGACTACTTTAGCCCAGCAGACAAAGCCCAACATATTTCTTTAGGAAAAAAAAAAGATGTGAGAGCTTACGCGCACACAGGCCTATTGGATAAATATGGGCCGATGCCTCGAGCCCAACATGTTCTAGAACGCATCTGCGGATTGGGCTTAGCAAAGCCCATGTACTTCATGTTTCTTTAAGCCATCTGCTTTAGGCCTTATTGCCTTGACGGAATTCCATTTTCTTTCCAAACGCTCAAATCTGGATACGGTTGTTTTGAAGTCATCCTCTTGCTACTGGAAGAGGCGGGAGCGGCACAATGGCGTGGGCAGAGCAAATCCGGGACACGCCGCCGGTATGGGCGACGTGGGCGGCATGAGCCGGGGATGCAGGGGCCAGCGAGAGCGAGGGAGCTCCTACACACAGACCAGAGCACCTGGAAATGTCTGTTGCCAACCAATGCAACCTGAGAATGCCTCAAGTCTCGCTGTTTTATCTTGGCTATCTTCCCAAGAACCTCGACGTCCTCCAACGGAATACCTGATTCAAGAGAAGCTTAGCGATCAAAACCTACCACACCGTCGTCGTCTCTTCTAGAAACTCATGCATCTGCACTGAATCAGTGAGCAAGAACTCTCCTCCACCAACAGCATTCAACTCTGACCTCATGCATGATGCTTCTGAACTAATTGGAGACTGTTGCGTTTTACTGAAAAAATGGGAACTGATCAGTGAGCAACTGAGAAAGAACACAGCTGCTCCACCAACATTCAACACTTCCCACGCTCTCAAACTTGAACAACCATCGGAAACCTCCTGATGACCGATCTCGTACTATAAATACCATGTACTGGCAGTAGCACCAGCATCACACACCAATCAACCGTCCTCTCACTCGTAGTCACCCAGCCATCCCACCGAAGGACCGGAAGAGCTAACCCCAGGAACTAGCCATGAAGACGATCTCGGCCATCGCCGTCGTCCTGCTCGCGGCGCTGGCGGTCCAGCAGCAGCTGGCGCGCGCCGACATCGCGTGCCCCGACGTGCTCAACGACATGGAGCCGTGCCTGTCCTTCCTGCAGGGCGGCGACGCCAGCCCATCCGGCCAGTGCTGCGCCGGCGTGAGGGCCCTCTACGCGGCCGCCGACACCACCGCCGACAGGCGGGCCACCTGCGAGTGCCTCAAGACGGCGTACCGCCAGGTCCACGCCCAGCTCTCCGCCGCGAGGGCGCTGCCGGAGGAGTGCGGGCTCTCGCTGTCCTACCCCATCACCCCCGACATCGACTGCAACACGTGAGTACACAACACCACACACATATTTACCAGCACACCATGCATGCTAATCAAACATTACATCAGAACTAATTAATGTTTCCCCTCTTTGGTTTTGCAGGATTGAGTGAAGGGACACCGTTTGTTGCTTACCAGAACCCATATGATGCATGATGGATGATGATCAGCGCTCTAATATGCAGCAGCAGCACTGCTTTATTGTTAGAATAAAAGGATTTGGTGATGACGAATCAGTAGTCGACTGTAATCGTGTGTGAGCCATCAGTGGCTCCTCTATATACTATAAACATGTTCGTGTTATATGTGTGAATCTTGCTTGTGTTCAAGTTATGCATGGGCCGTTCTCACTCAGGTGTTTAGATCCAAACTACATTGCATTTTCATGTAGCCGCTGCTTCCCTGGTTAGTCAATTGCTCAACTTCGTAAACGAACCCACAAAATTGCAGGTTCCGCAGACACCTACCGCGGTATCAATACTGCTGTACAAAAGACATTGCCAAGTGTAAAACAGAAGATAACATAATCGAAGATCTATCGCATATGTAGGTAAATTAATGCTAAAGTTATCTGAGCAATCAACCGACTGATGCATCACTAGAAAATGAGTAAAAGTTTTTAGCACATCTCATTTGTCAATCAGCGAAACCTTGATGTGATACATCTCGATGCTGTAGGGATCCTCCGTCTTCTTAATGCCTGCAAATCGATTTGGTCTATTTTGTTTTGTTTTACTGCAGCATTGGTGTGGTGATACACTTTTTAACTGAATTTACCAACGTAAACCTTTCATGATAATTTTTCCAGCACGATATGGATCCTTCATAAGGAAATCTAGGAAGCAAAAGAGACTATCTTTCTTTTTTGCAAAAGGGAGAAAGGAACTATCTGCTGTCGTCCAACAGGAAAATTCCGAGCTAGCAAAGTAAGCTTGAGAGAAAGGGAAACAAGCCTTAAAAACAGAGTCTGAACAGGTATGTAGGGTTCAAAAAATTCGGCTGAAAACAGGTGAGAATTTTGGTTCAATCGGTGATCCAAATAAACATATGTATTGATGTATACCAACAATTTCGTTTTTTGCTCAGATGAAATTCATTCAAAATTTCAAATTTAGTCAAATTTTGTCCAAAGAAGGGAAAATGGATCTTGGCTGATTTTCAATCTACCAGTCCCCTCTGTTTTCCTAAAAAGGCCAAACTCTACTAGGACATGTATCACAAAGGGTAGTGATCAGAACAAAGTTATTCTAAAGGGGAAAATCGAGCTTGGGACTTGGGAGTTCTCTTGAACTCCCCTAATAAGATCCATAGGAGGATGCAGGTGGAAGACACTGTTGCACATTAGCTTGGCTGCTGGCGCGTGACGGAAGCCTCCTTGCCCATTTTCTCGTTTTGTTTTTTCATTCATTTTTCTCCTCTGTACCTTTTCTTTCTTTCTTTTTTCTTTTAGATGGATAGAGCCCAAATGAAAAGTTATTTGAACAAATTTGTACATAAAATAGTTTATCAAGTTGTTCTAATAAAACTTAGTTGACTGACTTGTTCTGAATGAACAAATTTTGTAAAAAGGTTAGTTGAACAAGTTCCTCTAATATAGACATGTTTTGCGCAAAAAGTAGTTCAAAAAGTAATTATGTAATTTTTTTAAAGAGTTCTTTGACAAGTGAACAATGAAAAATTTATATGTATAATTGTAAAGTTGTACATAAAAGTGTCAATAAATAGAAAGTCTCTATAAAGTTTTAATGTCAAAAGAAAAGGTTATGCTCATCATTTTTCCTAAAAGGTTTTGTGTATGAATTTATAACTTTAAAAAAATCAAAAGTTACGGAAATAAAATTCCCAAAAAATAAAAAGTTTTAGGGCTATTGGAAATCGTGTCCTGAACTCGTGATGCGTGGGCGCGGACTAGCAGCAAGGCCCATCGGAGTAAGGGGTGTTTGTTTCTTTAGTCCCTCCTAAAATTTCTGTCACATTGAATGTTTAGATACTAATTAGGAGTATTAAATATAGACTAATTACAAAACTAATTGTACCGATGGAGACTAATTCATGAGACGAATCTATTAAGCCTAATTAGTTCATGATTTGACAATGTGATGCTACAGTAAACATGTGCTAATGATGGATTAATTAGGCTTAATAGATTCGTCTTGTGAATTAGCCTCCATCTGTGTAATTAGTTTTATAATTAGCTCATATTTAGTCCTCCTAATTAGCCTCCGAATATTCGATGTGACATAAATTTTAGGAGATCCTAAAGATCCAAACACCAGGGATTTTCGTCGAGCCAGATGATTTGTGCTGCAGGGTTTACATTGTTTTAAGAAAACTAGCAGGTCTCCGGATGTAACAAATAATTGTGGTTTTAAAAATCGTATTTTTAGAGTTTCTGAAATCTCATCCAGGATATTTTTCCCCCCTAAAAAGATAGTGGTATTTGGCCAGTACTCCGCAGAACACCTAATTCAAGAGAGTCCCGAGTTACCAAACCCGTTTCTTCTAGAAACTCATGCCGAAAACCAAAACCAAAACCAAAACAGCGTGTTTCCCTTTCGCTGAGAACCAATACCATAGCAGTGACGAAGAAAACTCTGCACCACCCGCAATCAACACCGTCCCATGCTCAAAACATGAACAGCAATCGGAAACCTCCACGGCTCCACGTAATCTCTACCTACAAATACTACACACTACCTCATAGCAGTCTCGACACAGATGAGCCTTCAGCCATGAAGAAGACCTCGGCCTTCGCCGCCCTCCTGCTCGCGATGCTGGCAGTCCATCAGCTGATGGCCGTGCCGCCGGTGCGGGCCGCCGTCTCGTGCTCCGGCGTGATGAACCACCTGTCGCTGTGCCTGGAGTTCCTGCAGGGCGACGCAGACGAGCCCGGCGACCGGTGCTGCAAGGGCGTCAAGGCCATCTACGCGGCCGCGGACACCGCGGCGGAGAGGCAGGCGACGTGCAAGTGCCTCAAGTCGGCTTACAACCTTGTCGACGCCGACCTCTACGCCACGCAGACGCTGACCGGCCTCTGTGGGGTCCCGTTGTCCTACACCATCTCCCCAGACACCGACTGCTCAGAGTGAGTAGTACACACCAACAAATTATTATCTACTGTAATTGTGAGCTTATTTTGAGCCAGAAACACACCATGTGAGCTTTGATCCACCTGAAACAAATTCAAGTACAAATATGTCCCTAGCCTTTGTTTATCGACAACTGCGGTCGATCATTTTAAAAGAAAAGCAGAGAAATACGAACAATAGCATGTAGCCTTGTCTTTAGCAAGTTATTAGATGGGTAGCTAATTAACCGGTCACACATTGGATTAACATTTCCCCCAATTTTGCTTTTGGCAGGATTGAGTGAAGAAGCTTTACCGGCCGGAGTCCATACGAGGGATGGTGATGATAGTAGTGTATGGCTATATGCTGCAGTTACACGTACTGCGTTATTGGAATAAATAAATGGATTTGTTCAAGTAACTAATATTCGCCTGTAATCTTGTGAGCCATTATTTGTTTTTCCTTTGTGATAGTCTTGCCATTATTTACTCGTGTCTGTAACTGTAACTACTGTAATCCATGGCACGTGCAACTCGATTAATAAGCCTGGCATGAAAATATTCCCTCCGTCCCAAATTACCATTTTATTTTAAGTTTTCTATGTACATAGCTTTTGATATACACCTACCTATATATATATATATTATATCTAGATACAGTAAAAGTAAAAGTTATATATCTATAAAACCCAAAACGAGGGGGTGTTTGGTTCCTATGACTTATTTTTAGCACCCGTCACATCGAATGTTTACATACTAATTAGGAGTATTAAACGTAGACTATTTACAAAACCCATTATATAAGTGGAGGCTAAACGGCGAGACGAATCTATGAAGCCTAATTAGTCCATGATTTGACAATGTGGTGCTACAGTAAACATTTGCTAATGATGGATTAATTAGGCTTAATAGATTCTTCTCGCCGTTTAACCTCCACTTATGTAATGGATTTTGTAAATAATCTACGTTTAATACTCCTAATTAGTATCTAAACATTCGATGTGACACGTGCTAAAAATAAGTAAAGGGAAGTAAACGCCTCCGAATAGTACCGTGGGACGGAGGGAGCATGACATTCAGAAAAGAACAAATATTTCTTAGTTCTCAATTCTGAAGTGGAACAGCTAAATCAATAAAATAAGAAACACGTGAAAGCTCTGGATAATAGTAAAGCAAATTTAGCAATAAAATACTTGCCACTTTTTCTGAGCTCAAGTCAGTCAGCGGTACAGAAAACAGAGAGGAATGAACTGCAAAGGTGGGGTGCTGCAGTGCTGCTCATATGGCCCGCTTAACATTATCAGGGCCGGCAGGCCAATCCAAACAAGGCTAACATTGCTTTGCTGTTAGGAAGGAAAATTAGCCATTTTTGCTTTGTTGTTAGGACGGAAAAGTAGAATGCTTGTGTACCAAACTTTGGTACCATTGATTCCTTTACCAGATGACTGCTGTTGAATTGTTGATGATGATGGTCAGCACTCCGCGTCTCTGCTTCAGCTGCATGCCTGCATTGCGTTAGAATAAAGGATAGGTGATGTAACTAGTCTTCGCATGTCAACATGGATGTTAGTGCCATGATTGGCTTCTCCTTTCTGCCAACTTCCATCTGCATTACTTTTTAATTTTATATTATGAGCACAATTTGCTCTTTTGTATAAACTCAATAGAATAATTGAGACCACAACATGTCATTCATGAATCACGAGGTCTGATGCAAAAGAACTAATCTGAATCAGCTCACAGGTGAGCTAATCAGAATGAAGAAACCCAATTCCTAGAGCAATTCAAGAAAGCTGTCTCTAGTCTATCCATCAAATCCACACACTGTCTCTAA
The DNA here is from genome assembly GCF_000263155.2 of Setaria italica. NCBI lineage: Eukaryota > Viridiplantae > Streptophyta > Magnoliopsida > Poales > Poaceae > Setaria > Setaria italica. The sequence goes on along the minus strand of NC_028453.1, from coordinate 27,973,293 downwards.
TTTTAGGAACACACACTGTGTCCAATTTTAGGAAAATTAGCAAGCTTGCTTGCTTGTTTAGAAGCATCAATTGAAGGGTTCGTTAAAAAGGATCAATTGAAGGGACCTTGCCAGATGAAGAGTTGACTATAATGAGTACTACTCTGCTTCAGCAGATCTTCTCCCGACTCCCGTCAATGTTTGAGACTTCGTTTGCATGATTGAATCCTCTTTTCTGCAAATCTCCACCAGGATTACATTTATAAACATAGCTTTCAGATATGCGCTTTTTTCTACAAACTGTGCTGAATCAAAGCACGCGTGCATTGAATAATTGATGACAACAAGACGTTCATGAATCACGAGGTCTGAGCCCAATGAACTAGGTGAATTACGAAAATCTGACGTCTTCTGCACAAATCCTTCTCTGCAGAGCTGCAGCTCACAGGTGAGCTAATCTGAATGAGGAACTAAAATTTAACCAAAGCAAATTTATGAACCCTGCCTCGCCTGAAATCTATTCTATTCTATCCTACAAATCCACACACTGTCATGGCATGCAAAATGCAATAAAAAATGAAACGTCGTGCCAAATTAACCAAGAAATTACATCCTCTGCCTCACACCGGCACTATCTTCCCCTGCTCCACGCCGTCGACGGCAGCGTCCGCCGCCGATGCTGCCTGCCCTTCAGAGTGCGCCATGTCGTACGTGGCGTGCACGCCGAAGAGCACGTAGTAGACGAGCATCGCCGCCGTGCAGATGCCGAAGCGCATGTACGCGAGGGACCCGAGCGAGCCCATCAGGAAGAGGTTGGTGGCGACCGACATCGCTGGCAGCCACGGCATGAGCGGCACGCCGTAGACCTTGGGCGCCCGCTGCTGCTTCGCGCACAGCGCCAACCCCCCTGTTCCGGCCACCCACAGCGCGCCGAACACCACGTACCCCGGCCACCGCCGCGCGTAGCCGGAGTTGTAGTACACGGACATGCCGATGGAGGAGACGAGGATCAGCCCCAGGAAGGCGAGGAACGTGCGCAGCTGCGCCGGCGAGGTGGCGCCGGCGACGTAGTAGCGGCGGACGAGGAGCGCGACGGCGACGAGCGCGAAGATGAAGAGCGTGCTGATGGAGGAGACGGAGGCGAGCACGTCGAGGCTGGAGAAGAGCGCGACGCAGGCGGCGCCGAGCGTGACGGCGGCGGTGGCGTAGATGGGCGTTCCGGTCTTCGGGTGCACGAGCGCGAAGTAGGGCGGGATCATGTGGGTGCGCGCGATCTGGGTGGTGTAGCGCGCCTGCCCGAGCGCGCCGACGAGGAGGCCGCTGGTCATGCCCTTGAGCGCGCCGAGCGCCACGACGTAGCGCGCCCACTTCATCCCTGCGGCGGCGAACGCCACCGAGTAGGCGGCGTTGGCGTCGATCTCGCTGTAACGCTGCATCCCCACGAGCGCCAGCGACATGGCGCAGTAGACGACGGTGATGGCGGACATGGAGGAGATGAGGCCCAGCGGCACGTCGCGCCCCGGGTTCTTGGTCTCCTCCGCCATGGTGGCCACCATGTCGAAGCCCGTGTAGGACCAGTACACGACGGCGGCGGCGCGGAACACCCCCGCGGCGCCGAAGGGGAAGAAGGACGGCGCGAGGTTGGCGGCGTCGAAGTGCGCGAACCCGCCGCCGAGTACGAAGGCGATGATGGCGATGCCGACGACGGACGCGATCGAGTTGATGGTGGACGTGAGTCGCGCGCCGGAGACGGCGAGCGCGGAGGTGGCGCAGAGGACTACGACGGCGATGGGGTCCAGGAGGTTGAACCCGTCGGCGAGCGCCGGGACGTGGATGCGGAGCGCGTCGCTGTCGCGGCCGATGAGGGCGGCAAGGTAGGAGGTCCAGGAGCGGCCGAGCCCCGCGGCGCCGACGACGGCCTCGAGCAGGATGTTCCCCGCGGCGAGGAACGCGGCGAGGTCCCCGAGCTCGACGCGGAGGTAGGAGAAGGAGCCCCCCGCGGAGGGGATCTCGGTAGCGAGCTCGGCGTAGCAGAAGGAGGAGAGCAGCGCGGAGAAGCCGGCGGCGGCGTAGGCGAGCGGGATGGCCGGGCCGGCGTCGAAGCGCGCCTCCTGGCCGGTGAGCACGAAGACCCCGGACCCCACGACGGAGCCGAAGCCGAGGAAGGCGAGGTCGACCCAGGAGAGGCAGCGGCGGAGCGGGTTCTCGCTCTGGGCGAGGAGCGTCCCGGCCTCGACGGCCTCCGAGGAGCGGCTGGTGACGCGGTCACGCAGGCGCGGCCCCGTGGACAGGAGCGCGCCGCCGTACGTGCGCCAGCTCCGGAACGACGGCTCCGGGAAGAAGTCCCCCTTGCTCCACCGCCAGTACCGCCGCCCCGGCCCCGCCGCCGCCGGTTCTCCTCCCTCCGCCGCAGATGCCATCGCGGTAAGCGAACGGAGATAGATTGGTTGGTTGCGTGTTAGCTGAACCCCAGATAAGCCATCGCTGATCTCGCTCGGCTATCATAAAGATTGTTGCTTTGCGGTTTGTTTGCTGGGTTTTGCAGGTGCGGGGAGTTCGAGAGAACGAGGGAGATAAATGAGTTGGTAAGGCGCGTGGATAGATGGCGACTGGTGAGGTTGTTGCCAAGCCAGCCGCATTTATCTGCAAATCGGGCGCGCGTGCGATCGCGGGATTCTGCGAGGGATCAACTAAACGAGCGGATTCATTCCGGGAGAAGCGGAGGGAGTTGAGGTACGGCGATGCAGAGCAGAGTGCGGTGATCTCCATCCCACAAGCGTCCGCGTGCCATGAACCTCTGCTTTCGTTATCTCGTGGCACGCGGTTGGTGGCTTCTGTTCTGCACGCTCTTGTTGTGCGTGCCCGTCTCGTCCGAGTCCCGACCGACGCCGAGTTTTTTTAGCGTGGACAACTATGGTAGTACAACGTACACACAAACACACACTTCGCCTACACACGCCTCACGTACATCCATATGCACCGCTAGACCTACAAACTACATACACAAACAGTGACGTAGTCAGAAATGCAATATAGATACACACACAAACAGTGATGTAGCCAGAAATGCAACTTAGAGGGACCGGTCAAACATGACCGATAGATTGTTACGACTAAAATGTTGAGAAATATATAAACAGAAGAGGAATATTTCAACTAAATATGCAGATCTAATTACTTTTTCATTTTAGTCTTACTCTACGGGTCTTTATATCATTGAAGTCATCAATAAATGTGTCTGTTGTGAACTCCATTGCAATCTCCTTCTCAATGTAGATTATCAAGCAATTTCTTAGAAATTCATCACCCATTTTATTTCGAAGCCTTGTCTTAACAAGTTTCATTATCGAGAATGCACGCTCTGTAGTTGCAGTTGAAACTGGTAGGGTTAGAACAAGACGAATCAACCTGTAAAGGAAAATATTTAGGCCCTGTTTGGCATGGATCCAACTTCGAGTGAAGTTGCTCCACTTCAGAACTCCACATGGAGCCAGCTCCGCTCCAAAACTTTAGAACAAAAATGGGGTGTTTGGATTGATGGGTACTCTCAGCTCCAAAAAAGATCGATTTCAGTGTGGATTGCCATTGTTGCCCTCCAATTAAGGCCCCACTTGTCATCCTCTCTATCCCATCTTCTTCTTCCCCTTTTGCACTGCACTGTGCCGCACACGGGAGACCCTCCACGGGCGGCGGGCTGGGCGGCGACGGGCGGCGGGGTGGGTGTAACACCTGGTGTTTTAGCCATCAAAAGCAATTCAGAAGAATTAAAGGCAAGTTATGAAGAAAAAGAGAAGAAATTGGCTAAAAGTCAAATTCGAGTCAAATTTGACCGAAATTTGAATTTTGAATTCGAAATTCAGAAAAATTTGGAAAAATATGGAATGGAAGGATAAGAGTGTCTAAAACTTGGAGATCAAGATTGGAGATAAAAACCTGGTCCTAAAACATCCCAAGAAAGCCAAAGGAAAATCAAAATAGAAGTGTACTGTTCACCGTCCGAAAATAGGATTTCAGAAAAACAGCACAAGTGTCCATTTTGGAAATTGTTTTCTACCAAATTTTCCAAATAAGTGGACCAAGGTAACTATACAGTATTGAAGTATAGACTTTGGACAAGTATACCAGGGTGTTGTTGATCAGGAACTACAAAGGGAACAAATTTAATTTAGGGCCTAAAGTTGGCACTTTGCCAATCTCGGCTGAGTCACTGAAGCTGCCAATTTTCCTAAGTCTGAAAACAGTGATAAATAGCTGAGTTTGGAGCAAATTTCAGAAAAATGTAGTGCAAAGGGTATAAGTGTTTATGGGCAAAATGGAATCTTTGAAAGTTGTAGAACATGAATGGATGGAAGTTGGACTAAAAAGAATGAGTTTGGGTCACTGAAAGTGGATCAACAGATGGAAATATGGCCATATAGGGTAACTGACGAACTGAACTTAATGTTTCATAGTGTTTCAGTTAAGCAGAGAAAAGAAATTCAAATTCAACCATGTTGGGATGCTTATCTCGGGCAAGAGCAAAAATAAAACTTGGAGAGTTCAAGTTTATCCGCAACTTTGCTTATAGGACCTTGGGACCGTCGGATGCAAGATTGGCCGTGGGGAGGGTCTGAATTTTGTGACGAAGGCAAGCAAAGGGGGAAAAGGAACAGGGCAGAGCATGACGTGTCGCCGCCGGCGCTCCTGCCCCGCTGTCCAGCTCAACAGCTAGGCCACCTCCGCGCCACGCGAGTCTATGGCTAGGACACGGTGTCGTCCATGCGCGCGGTAAGTCTCTTGAATAACTACCGCTCCCGCCGCCGTGTTTACCGTCTGTTCTTTTGCCGCCGCCGCCCCTCTCTGTCACTCCGCCGCCGTTGAGCAAAATTCCTCCACCACACCGCATCTCTCGTCGATTCCTTCCATCCACACCTCCACTCACACCCCACCAGCAACCCTAGCATCTTGTTGCCCAGCCCCTCCGTCGGCGTGCCCTAAACCACCATCATCTTCGTTCGCCACCGCCGCATCTCCTGCTCACGGTGAGCACCTTCTTGCCGTCTCTATTTTTCTTTGTGGTAAGCCGTAGGTAGGCGCTTGGGGTGCCAGGAAGCTTTAGAAGTAGTCGCCAGAGTAGGCTGCGCCGTCGTCGTGCTTAGTCACGGCCGGCTGATAGCTCCGCCGCCCGCCGCCGTCGAGAGGATGGCTCCGGCCACCTCCCGGGGAGCTATCACCGCGCACGGGTGCGCTAGGGCATGGGGATGCTTCCCCGGCCTAGCCCCGTCGCCGGTGGGGCGCCGGCCGGCGAGCCGCACCACCCTCCTGCCGCGCTCGGGTTTTGGCGCGAGAAAGAAGAAGACTCTGGTGGCTGCGGGCCCATGCGTCAGGGGAGAAAGGGGAGGAAGGAGGCCGGCTAGGCGGAGAAGTCTGGTGGGCCGGGGTCTGGTTGGCTCAAGCTCCGGTGCGAGGAAAGGGCCAGTAAGGGAAAAGGCTGGGGGCCTGTAGAGTCCAGCAGGCCGATGGGCCAGTAGGGCAGGCCGAAAGTTGTGCGAAAGAAAGAAAGGAGGAAGTTGGGTCGCTGGGCCGAATCAAGAAAAGGAAAGAGGAAAGGAGAAGAAATCGGCCCAGTAGGGCCTGGCCAAGGAGGAATGGCTGGCGGGTAGAGTGAATAGGAGAAGGGGGTGGGTCCGAGCCGCAGGCCCAGCGTAAGAGAGAGAGGGTAGGGTAAGGATGCATGAGAAAAGTAGGCCGGGGGTTTTTCCGGGAAAATTTAGATTTCCTTTTGTAGAATAATAGATTAAATTCGGTTATCACCATTTAAATCACAGAAATTTCTAGGGGTGTCCAAAATTAGTGAAACCAATTTTGTTAGGATTGTTTTATTTTCATTTATGCATTAAAATTTTTATACCCTAGGGAAATAATAAAAAAATTAGGTATTTGTTTAATGCCTTTTCTTTAAGGTATTTAAATAAATACTTAATCTTTATTAAATGCATAAAATATGGAATAACATTTTCATAATCACAAATTATTGTTAACTTATAGGAAATTAGGTTTCAAGACTAGAAGATAATTACAACATTTTCTAGAAATAAAAGAAAAAGCCTAAGGTAAGGTTAGTAAAACAAATAAAAATGGTGGGTTAATCTTTTCGGGTTTGTGTGTTGGCTTGCAACTTCATCATGATAAATTGTATAGTCCCTTTGTTGGCTTGCAACTTTATCATGAAGGAAAGTTGTATAGTCTTGTATTCAAAAAGTTGCATCACTAACCCCTGCATATGCTTTATCATAGACACCGAAGCACCGGAAGGGGATTTCTCGGAATTTTTAGAAGGATCTTCGGAGTTCGAAGAGATCATTGAGTTGGTCCCCTGCGAGGCCAATCCTTCAGACAGTGCTAACTTTTTTGCAGAACAAGGCAAGCCCCGGTGCATTATACCTAATTATTTTGGAGTTATTATTTCATGTGTCCAATTATCGGTTATTTTCTTTATGAATGCACTAAGTCTAGGAGTTGATTGAAACCCATTCTTGTGCATTATCATACCTTGTTTTAAGGACATCTTTGCCACTTGTTCAAACATTTAGTAAACTACCCATGTCTAGAAATGCTTAGTCGCTTAAGTAACTTGTTTACCGAACCTTAAGGTAACATGTTGGGTCATACATGCTAAATTATGGAAGGATAGCTTGAAAGTGAAGAAGCGGACATAAGCTAAGGATGTAGTTCTGTCTGCTAGGTTAATTTGGCTAAGGCCCGATCGTTGTCTTAACCTTTGATCAAGTGAATGACACCTGGTTACTTGCTTGTTATGGGACCAGTAAAGCCCGGTAGGTTAGTAAACCCTCTGATCGGGAATACTTCGTACCCGTGCTTGACGTGCTGGAGATTGGCAGGGGTGTAGCCTAAAACTCACATGGAGATCAGGCCAGACGTGGGGTCCTATGTGGGGGTGCGTCCCTGGGTCCGGGTAGTCTTATTCCCAATCCTTGGTTTTGCTAATCGAAAGGTCGTTACGTACTACCTGGACAGTCGTACATAACTGGTAATCAAGGTACTCTCCTTCAGGATATAATTTGATCCAGATCGCCACAATTCTCGGTTATGAATGCACTTGATCACTGTTGAGCATCGTAGTATAAATTCATGAATGCAACATCTTTCCACTAATGTTTTGGTGTATGACTTAATACCTTGTTGCTTGTAAATAATCATTTTTGTCATCATTCAGAATGGTTAGGTAATAACTTAATTAGAATAAAAGATAAAGTTAAGGACGCACTTGTAGTAAGCTCTTTTGGCAAAAAGTGTGTTAGCCAGTACACCCAAAAAGCTATCATATAGTTCCAGGAAAGGCTATTATATTGGTTAGTCAGGTAAGTCTTGCTGAGTACCCCGTACTCAGGGTTATCCCTTGTGGCTGTTTTCAGAGGCACCGCAGGACTCCACTGAGGAGGAAGCCCTGAAAAACTAGGGTATTGTTACGAGTCTCGCAATACCCTTAGAAGAAATCTTTGAATGCTCATCTCCCACCTGAAACCATTTATGTTTAAATCCTAGAATCTCTGTCTGACATGCACTGTTAAGTTTGTTTCAAACTACGTCTTGTAATAACTCGTATCTTATGTATGTATGTAAAAATATAATATTTGTTGATGTTTTCCCATCGTGGAAACAATCCTGGTGTATGGCTATGAGACGTGAAGTGGATCATTCGAGGAGTCCTAGGGACACTCGATGGACGACCGGACTTATACTGTTTTAAGTGCGTTTTGGATAATTGCTGTATCGACAGCGATTAGGCGCATTTAAACTAGTTTAAGTTGGGCGGTTCCGCCACAGTGGGCTGGGCGATGGGCGGTGGGGCTGGGGGTTGGGCGATGGGCGGCGGGGCCGGCCGGCCACGGGGGCGGCGACGGGCGGGGCTCTGGCGGCGAGTGGGGCTCGGGAGAATAGAATGAAACGTTTTTTGTGTAACCAGTGGCATTGGTGGGTAATTACCCACCAACTCCACGAGGAGGTTCAAAAGAGAGGTTTCTGGAGCAGCAAAAGAGGTGCTCCAAAACTCCACCTCCATTTGCACTACAGCTCCATGGAGTTGGCAACTCCATGAAGTTTTGGAGTTGGGGTGTTTGGCTGAATTTTTTGATGGAGTTGCTGGAGTTTAGGAGTGGAGCCATGCCAAACAGGACCTCAGTACTATTTAGATAAAAAAGTAATAATAGTAAGAGGATAAGTAAAATGGGAGCAGCATGTTATATAACCTGTCGATCAAATGATAGTCATCCGATTTTCCAGTTTCCGCTAGCCGATGACATAGCTCAGAAATAGTTGACAAATTCTGAAATTTTGGATTTGTGGGCACATTAAGTTCGAAATGTTGTAATTGTTGTCTCAAGTTATTTCTTTCCTATTCAGTAAAATCAGCAGGATAGAACTTTTAAGCTAGCAAACAAATATCATCAATTTTAAACGATCTGAATGAATCCCTAGGATCCAAAGACGAACACAGAACAAGAAGCTCTGTAGCTTTTTCACTAAACATAGAATTCAACTCATGTATTTGTTGATCAACAACAACCATGAAAATGTCATATCTGTAGTGATGCTCAACTATTAGCTCATCCGCTGCACAAGATCAAATATAGTTTGCATAGAAGCCATTCATATTTGGAATTTGTATTCCTTGTTTATTGCAAAATGATGTCACATCACTAAGAAGGCCACTCCAACCATTATCTCTTAAATTCTGGAGCAACTTTTTGGTAGTGGCAACATCATCCATAGCATTGACTATATCGTGAGATTTTTGTTGTAACTTTTTGCAAAGTAGGTCTGTGATACCCATGAGTTCTTTCACAACATGCAACATAAAAACAAAGTCAAATGACATCCTTAATGTAACAGCACCAACAGCCTTTGCTCGTCCAGAAGCTGTAGTTCCTGAACCTTTAGCGGTAGCAATACCTTTTAGTACCAAGTATGTAGGCTTGTATAGTTTCAAAAGACTGCAAATTGAATCATAGTGCGAGCTCCATCTAGTATCACCAGGACGATGCAAGGTTCCAATTTGGTTAGCACCACTTTTGGTTTCAAGCTCATTAAGCTCAATTAGATACTCCATTTCAACAACTTGATTGTCATGCAGGTCATTGTTTCTTTTGCTGGAAGACAAAACAGTATTGACAATAAAAGCTAAATGTTCAAAAAAAATTATGAACCTCAGTTACTTCTTTGGATGCACCAACAAGAGCTAATTGTAATTGATGAGCAAAGCAATGAACATAATATGCATAAGGACACTCTTCCATAAACTTTGCTTGGAGTCCATTCCACTCTCCTCGCATGTTACTAGCACCGTCATATCCTTGTCCACGAATATTTTGAACATCCAATTTATGGTAAGCTAAATCAGAGCACAATTCTTGTTTAAGAGTTGCAGAGCATGTATCATAAACATGAATAAGGTCAAGAAACCATTCTCGGATAAAGCCTTCTTTATCTACAAAATGAACAACAACTGCCATTTGTTCTTTTCTTGACTCATCTCTTGATTCATCAACAACCAAGCAAACTTAGCATCTCCTATTTCATTACGAATTGATTTCTGCAGATTACAAGCCATAAGATCCAAGATTTCTTTCTGAATTTGTGCTGAAGTGTATTTAGCATTCTATGGGGCATTACCTAGAACCACTGCTTTGACCTCATCATCATATGAAGCTAGAAATTTTACCATTTCAAGAAAGTTACCTTGGTTCTTCGAGTCTGTAGATTCATCATGTCCTCTGAAGGGACAAGCCTGGAAAGCTAACCATCGGATTGCATTAATTGATGTTCTAAGACAGAGTCTATTATTCTTGATATCTTCGTTGGTTTGCTTCTCAACGGCTTGCTCAATATGACATGGCTAATTCTTGAAATTCTCGTAACACTGAACATTGTATTTATGAGCTGAACCATAATCCTTTCCCATGTGAGTCAAGAAGGCACATTCTTTTCCATTATTGACTTTTTTCTAGCTTCTAAACCCTTTCATTGCGAAAGTGTCTAATCCTACTTTTCCAATTGGCTTTTTAGAAAATAGAAAGCATGGAAAGCAAAAGGCTGCATCTTTTTTAGGTGAGTACTCTAACCAAGGGAAAGATTTGAACCAATGAGCTTGAAATCTGCGTGGGTGTTTCTTCGAACCCTAAGAAGGGTACTCATTCTTAAGAAATTGGTATGGACCATGCTTCATGTACGCTCTGACAACTTGGTCTTGTTCATCGGGAGGATAATCCCAAATTTGTTGACATAAACTTGGATCTTGTTCCACCACTAGGACACTAACACCTTCAGGATTGATTCTTTGAACTTCAGATGGTGATTGCCTTGGAATTTCCTCTGCAACCTCTTCATTTTCTTCCTCCTCTTGCTGTGCCGCAGGCTAGCTAGCAACTTCATCTATCTCAGAGTCAGCATCAATCTGTTCAGGGTTTTCAGGTGCATTAGGCACACTATCTTTCCTTTGGAAAAAAGAATCAAGTGTCTTCCTTTTTAGTACCATGATTATCCTTCAAAAAAAATAATTGCTTAATTAGCATCTATGAGCTATTGAACGAACTAGATCAAAGTAAAATTAACCAAACAAAATTATCAATGAAGTGTCGAAGTGCCACTAGTTACCTTGGCAGTGTAAACTACAAGAAATAAAATAAAGATCTTTGGGGCCACCGGCCGCTGTGTCTTGGTCTTGAGATTTTGTCGGTGTCTCACGTGATTAGGCGATGAGGCGTCGATCTCCGATGCTAGTGAGCTCGTCGCCATGTCCGATAGGGTTAGAGATTTGGAAATTGGGGCCTGGGGAGACAAGAAAGCGACGAACAGAAATGAAATGATGAGTCGCCGAGTCGGAGTCTGTCGCGATCCCTTTAGAGCCCTCGGTGGTGGTGCGATTGTCTCCAGGCTGCAGCAGGCTGCCGCAAACAAAATAAAAAGGCGTTGTTGCTAAGCCCATTTAAGCAATATTTTAGTCCATAATCACATAAACTGCAGGAGCTACAGAAGGGGGTAAAATTTTTTTTTGCCACATTGGGGGGGGGGGCATGGCCCCCTAGCTCCGCCGTTGCACACAAATGACGAAGTCGCACAACACTTCATAGATGATGGGCATGTCACAGCTACCATTATGGCTCCACGCATACGTCCAGAAACTGCAGAATTAAATTTAGGAATAAATCCCGGTGCAACACTCGAGCCGTCCTCGTAGGGGATCGAACTCGGACTTTCATGAATTATTTTGGTGAAGGTCTAGGTATGAAATAGCTTATCTCTGTCCGTACGAGAGCCCATCACCGACGCACCGGCACGAGAGGGCGGCGCCGCTGCATCTGGCATCTTCTCCGATAGGAGGACCCCACGCGGAGCATGCACACCATGGATCGCGCGCATGGGAAATAACCCCTAACATGTGCCGGACCCGCACCCTCTCCACCTCCCCTCCGACGGTTGGGCCATAGAGGTTAGAGTCCTGGTCTCTCCATGAAAGGAGAGTGGAACTAGGTATCAACTCGACCACTCCCCCTGCTCCTGCATCCGCATCCTCATCCCCTTCCACTTCCGCCCCTTTAGTCCCACATCAACCACCATCCCCGCCGCTGCAACCAAACCCTAACCCTAACCCGGTGAACCCTTTGTGTTCAGGGGGGGGGGGGCGAGATCCATGCCAAACAAATCCTTCGGGCGGCAATCCTCAGGACTCTGTTTGGGGAGATTTTGACAGGGACCTCCCTATCATGCTCGAACACCTGTGGAAACAGAGCGAATTCATAGGTAAGTGCCAGGAAATTTGAGATCCGGCTACAAAATCCCCTCACACCAGTCGTGAATCCATGTCTTCTCCCCTTTGCGATGTGGATTCAAAGTGGTTGACCCTTGGAGGAGATACTAGATCTATTGTGCAAGTGGTGAAATCTAATCCGAAACAATTTCAACATATGAATGACAAGGGGAGCTTTGGGGCACAGAGAGCCCCTAGGAGTGGGGAGCGACTCGTGCGTGGCCCAGGAGGCAGTAGAGGAGATGAGTTACAGAATTTCGAAGGCCAAGCAAATGTTGGTCAATGGGGGGATAGGAGACGAAATTTTAGAGGAGGAAGGACCTCAAACCAACAATGAAGACAGAGAGATTCAGAGGGAATTCAGAATCAAAACTTCAACAGGGAGCAGTAGTTTGATCTTAGAAACAACCTAAACTAGGGGAAGGGGACAGAACAAATGAACAGAATGCAAAAAGACAACATGGGAAAGGAAACTTTGAGCAAGAAGGATCTTTGCACTCAGCTAACAAAGAGGTATTTGACACAGAGATAGCAGAAAACTCTGGGAGAAGGGAATATCAACTGAAGAAAGAAGAGGAAAGAAAGGTTGCAGAAGTTAAGATCAATTTGGGGATCTGTGGCAAATGTGGAAAGACTGGTCATAAGGCAGAAGATTGTTTCAAACCAGTGATCTATCCTAGATGCAAGAAAGAAGGGCACCTGCCAAGAGTGTGCCCAGAAATCATGCCTTGGGAGTGTATCGCACCCTTTTGTGGATTTGCAGCCCTAGGGCAGGGATTCCACATCATACAGGATGATGACTATGGTGACACAGCTAAGGATACGGCTAACTTTGCACTTATCACCATCACACAGGGAGAGGCAACTACAAGACAAGTGGAGGGGGAGTTCAAAGCCAAGGCTGGTCCTAGTTCAGCATGGAGGTGGTACGCAAAGAAGGTTCTGACAACAAATTTCAAATGAAATTGCCATCAGCTAGTAAGGTGGAAGACTTGTCCTTCTTCACGGGGATGCAAATGAGGATAGTTCCACGGGTATCTTTTAGAGTTGAGTATTGGAACCCCTATGCTAGTGCCAAAGCTGAACTCAGTACAGCTTGGTTTAGGATCTTTAGGATACCTACTGAGAGAAGAACTGAAAAGAGGGTGTGTTATGTTGGCTCATTGGTAGGAATACCCTTAGAAGTTGACAAAACCAACCTCAAGAGTTGGGAGTATGTGAGGGTCAAAATTGGCTGCAAGAATGTGATTAAAGTCCTGGCTATGGTGGAGGATCTTTTAGACCTGCACTTCTATGACTTCACTTTTTAGAGAGAAGTCCCTACTAAAGGAGTTACTAACCCTGCTGGAACTAGCTGGACAAGAACAGCCGATAGGTCAAATAAAGAGAATCCATCCCCCAAGAAACCAAGATGGAATGGCAGAGGACATTCACACCAGAACAACAGCACCAACCTTTAGTCTGCGGTGGGTACTTCGAACCAACAACAGGGCAAACAACATGCTGGAGGCAGGGAAAGCAATGAACAGATTGACATAGAAAGTGATGGAAAAACCACTGAGCCAGATACAAGAAAGAACAAGCTAGATATGCCTGCAGATCCTAAAACAAATTGCTGTCACGAAGACAAAGAGAGGGAAAGCAGTGAAGAAGAAAGTGAGGATTAGGGGCTCTGTTTCAATGACATTGTTTCCCCTAGCGGAGAACACTTAAACTTTGGGTCATTTCAGCAGATGGAAATTAGAAATATGTGGAATATGCAGATAAATGAAAACATGACTGTGGCAATAGATGAGTACGGTACTAACCTGCATAAGAACAAATTTGATCCTCTTGCAGTCATCGAGGCCAAATTTGCCAAGTCAGCAGGGAAAGAGACTGAGGGGAGTGGATCCTTGAACAAAGGGGAGAGCTCACAGAAAACATATCTCTGACAGTGATTCTTGAAGATACCGTAATACAGAACTTAGATGTAATTATCCCAGCAAGTTTCTCAGTCTCAATTTGGGAACACAAGAAGCTCCCATGGTTGACTGGTCCAGCCAAGAAGACCAAAATGATGTGGCCATACAGGGAGAAAAAGCTAAAAATATAGAAAAGAGGGAGACCCATCAACAAATATCACCTGACTAGAGTAAAATAGTTGATGAGGAAACAACATATGTTGGTGAGGGGGAGGCAAACAAGATACCCAACTACATTCCTGTTAACTTAAGTATGGGGGAAGATGATACAATCCGGTATGAATGTGAGGCATCTCAGAAAGGTGACGTGCAAAAAGTGAATCAACAGCCAAGACAGAGTGATGGGTTGAAGAAACAGGGGCTTGGAGGCCTAAAATTGCTGACAAAGCAGACACTAGTGGAAATCGTAGCTTCGGTGATGAATGGATTTCGTCACTATGAAGGACAAATTTTTCACAAAGGAAGTTTTGCGATGAATTTGTGATGAATTCCAATCTGTCAAAAATTGAGCGTCAAGTTTGTTCTGCCATGACGAACTGGCCGAAAACATACGTCACAAAACTGATTTTATCCGTGATGGAAAAAATTTCATCACAGAACCATTTTCCATTCTATGATGTGCCGCAAAAACATCATAGAACATCTGGATCCACATGTCCTGGTCCACGCTTGCAGGTGACATGGCACCGTCCACGCTGGCAAGTGATGTGTCGAGCAGCACATGTTGCAAAGAGGACCACCACGTGGCTAGCTAGCATAAGGCCATGTGTCGAGATGATGCAAGTCCACATGTCATTATTCTAAGCACCCACATGTCTCCGTCTCATATTGACACATGGCATCTTTTCAATCTGTCCACGTGTCATCTTCCCATTTGTCCACGTATCATTTTCCGTTTGTCCACATGTGCTTTCCTGGTGTGTCCACATGTCATTTTCCTATTGGTTCGCGTGTCTTTTTTACATATCCATGTGTCAATTCCTTAGTGTTCCACGAGTCATTTTATTATTGTTCCACGTGTCATTTTGCGGCTATTCCGCGTGTCATTTTCTTATAGGTCCACGTGTCAATTTCTGATCAGTCCACGTTTATATTTCTGTTTATGACACGTGTTTTTTTCTGTTTTGGCCACATGTTAGTTCCCGATTAGTACACATGTCAGTTTCTTATTGGACCACATGTCCATTTCGGACCACCACGTGTCCGTTTCTGGATGTTACACATGTCCATATCATGCATGTCCACGTTCATACAAAACCATTTACCAAATGATATAGCAAAATTCGCAGAAAGTGCACTACAATTAAGTTACAAACAAAACAAGTTTATGACACCACCACAATTAGTTAACTGACAAGTCAGAACCACATAAGTTCATAATGTTGGAGGTATGCCCTAGAGGCAATCATAGAGATGATGATATCTGATTGTATCCATGATTTTTATATTGTGTTCATTCAATATCCATTAAAGGCTACTTGAATTGATCTGCAATTATGTGAATTGTATGTGGAACTCTTTACTTGTATGGTTATTCTAAAAGTTGTCCCTAGTCGGAGTTCATGTGTGGACACACATGAATATTAGACTAGTACATGTATTAGTTGATGACTATGTTTCACAAGTCATGGACATGGAGATGTCACACTAATAATGTAGGCATATGTAGAGACATGTGCTAGGACTGACCCAACGCGAGAAGTAGTTCTCTCTTTACACAACAAGTACGCTTTATCCTTAGACCTGAGATTGTTCCCTGTACTCAAGATGTGGATCGACTTACTTAGGGGCTATCAAATGCTACACCGTAACAGGGTAGTTAAAAAGGTATCTTTCGGGTTTGTCAAGAAGCATGCTGTGAGGCATGGTCAATCAAGATGGGATTTGTCCCTCTCTGATTGAGAGTGATATCTTTGGGCCCCTCGAGTGATCGGATCCGGAAATGCATGGCCATGCTATGTACGGTTAAGAGTTAACCTACAAAGGGATTCTGAATCACAGGATCGAGAAAGAGCGGTCGGCTTGAAGCTAGACCAAATATCATGAGGCAAAGGGAATAGCATGTACATGATGTTGTGACGGTTCATCTGATATGATCTTCGTGTGCGTATAGGAGTTGGCACATCTTGCTAGAGGCTGCTACCGACTATTGGGCTGAGTAGGAGTAATCGGGCCATGTCTATACATATCCGAACCCATAGGGTCACACACTTAAGGGGCTAGAAGCCCAATTCGGATATGATCCGAGTTGGATCAGGTTTAGAAGTACTAATGGGCCTCGGACCCAGAGGCCCATCAGGAACCTCTATAAAAGAGGGGTGGGGTGCCCTAGGGTTGAATCCCTTTGGCCAAAAACACATCTGCTGCACCTCCCACGCCCTCGCCCTGTTGAACCTCACAGACCTAGCAGTCCAGCTTGCGACGCTTCCTCCCTGCACGTGTGGATACCTTGGAGGTGTTGCACCTGCAGCACTTGGACGAGCCACGATGAGTCGACGATGAGCCGACGACGAGCCGCAGCACGAGGACGACCTTGCTGCACATGGACGAGCTGCTAAGGAGCTGCTCGACGTCGATGTGATCAACTATGTGTTCGACTACGCTGATCGACTTCGTTGCCTTGACGTGATTCTACATCTTCCGTACCAGTGCGTTGAGTGGTAATCCCGTGATCCATATACGACATTTCTCCTGGTTTACACAGTAGGAATTTTTTTTATTTTGCGCTAGTGTAGCCTACCTCATATCCCATCACATAACACAAGCACCGGAGATCATAACAGAATAGCAAGTAGTGCTGAAAACAGTTCCACACACATAGGATTAGGGCTGAGAAGAGATACTAGGGGTGTTCAGGTTCAAAATCTTCATAAGGATGAACTATCCAGGGGCTGAGAAGCGATTCCAAGGGCGTTCAGCCACAGGTTCTGCCCACAGAAATGTAAAGGCACGCGAGGCAGAGTCCCCATAGTAGCAGGCTGCAATGATAGCACGATCTCCTCATCTGTGTCATCGTCCTCGGCCACCATGAGCCGCCGAAGGTGCGGGCACGCTCGTCCAGCCTTATGCCGCCGGCTGAATGCCCCTGAGATGACAGCCGCCACCGTTTCTTCGATGGGACCATCAGCGCCTTGTTGTGCCACCTCCCACCACTTGGTGGGGCCTCATCCTAGGTCGAGGAGGAAGCCTGGGGGCTGTCACTATAAGTGCCAGCCTTCACAACAACCTTCCTCGTCTTCTCCTCCTCCAGGTCCTTTAGCCTCCCGGACAACCTTTCTTTGGTCCTGGGATGCTTGGGGAGGGGAGCGATGGAGATGAAAGCCTGGCCTTCCCCAATCAAACAAACAAGAGGCACATATTTGTTGGCAGACATATGTTCATCACACCCAATGGGCGCATATGCTATCCTAGCAAAATAAATTCCAAAAGAACAAACTTACCTGGACGAGGATTCTCATGGTTGAAGGGCGGCGGACACCCTAGGTTCATCATCCTCGTACCACTGGCGAAGAACTTCTCCAAGCGGTAGTAGAGGTCCTCCTTCCTCGCCAGTTTGGGCGCCTCCCGCGTGGTGTCGATGTCACCGGCGGACTCGAACGCTAGGTGGTCGTGATCCTTCGTCGGCTGTATGCGGTGCGTCGTGAAGATGATCACAACCCCAACTCCGGTGAGCATGTAGTCCTTGTGGTCCTTTATCAGGGCTACTTGCTCCCGCACCTGCCCTATTTTGGCGGAACCACCCAAATTAACCTGAATAAAATGCACTTAAGTCGCCTGATACGCGATCATACACTTTAAGCAAGTCAACTTGGTCGACCGTCGAATTTCATCCGATAAACCACTTACACAGGATCGAGAAGCATTGGTCACACGAAGGTGAGTAGCACAGAGATTACAACATTCCCATCACATTAACGTAGTTCAACAAATTATTACATCAGAGTTTTCAAAATTCAATAAGTTTGCAAGGTTCAACCAGACGAAGTAAAACAAGTGGAAGCTAAATGTTGATACACAATATCATGACGAAGCTGATCATGACATCAATAATCCCTACCCTCGCCGTTTGAGGAGGGATCCCACTCGACTGTCCAGCCCGGAGGGAGCTGGGTAGGCCAAGTGGTGCCAGCATTGGAGCCTTCCGTTTCAGGTCGGCCTTGAGGGCCTTCATGCAATCTTCCTGAGAAATTACCATGTTCACCAGTTCATTGTAGGAATCCACCTTGATGTTATTCAGCCTTTCCTTGAGCTCCAGACTCCAGCCTCTGTGAAAGTGGTCCCTTTTCTTCTCATCGGAGTCCGCATGGTAGCCTGCATAACGACACAGGTCATTGAAAACCTGCGCATATTGCAGGACGTCGCGGCCTCCCTGGGTGAGAGCCAGGAATTCATTGAGCTTGCGCTCCAGGAGACCCTTAGGGATATGATGGCCCCTGAACGCCATCTTGAACTCCTCCCAGCTGACGACGTGGTCGGCCGGCTGCATGGCGTGGTAGTGATCCCACCATAGGAGGGCAGAACCATGCAGCTTCTACGCGGCGAATCGAGCCTTGTTCTCATCCGGGCAATGGGTGGTGAGGAGGGAGAACTTGGACTCGATGGCACGAATCCAGGTGTCGGCATCGAGCAAATCCTCCGTCTTGTGGAATAGAGGAGGCTGTGTCCCTAGAAAGTCCTCATAGCGAGCAACATGAGGTTGCTGATGAGCTCTTCCTCCCTGGGGCTGCTGCTGTTGCCCCTGGGCAATGTGCCTCAGCAGCTCAGTTTGAGCAGCCAAGATCGCCTCTAGGGTGGGTGGAGGCGGTGGAGGCACTTGCCTCTGCTCGCTGCTACTGGGAATAGAGCCGGAGCGGGTGCGGTGCACCATTTGCAAGATTCACCTTTCCATTAGTCACATAATCCCAAAAGCTTGTCCAATCATAAGGAAAAATTATGTGTTGAATCTTTAAATGCTAGTCTTGCCGATAGTGCGAAAACAACAGTCATATCTTTTATTGAGTAGGTGCATATCTCTTCTTCGAAGTATACAAGGTTCTCATCCTTATTTGAGGGTTAGGACACATCGTACACAACCACTTCCATCTTACGCTTATTGACCGAAAAGGAAGGAAAAGGGGTTGTTTAGTTGATTTAGTAAGTTGCTGTCCGGGCTGATTTTTCAGCAAGCTGAGCAGTGGGGTTTTGGCTCTAATGCGAGTTTCATAGATCCAAAGGAGCTGAAAATTTACGAGCAGTTAGAAAACAAGTTTCCGCACAACTTTGGTATTCAAACTTTGGATCAAAAATGAGTGGATACAGGGGTAAAACTGAGGAGAAACAGCTACTAAATTTCTGCCATAATTTTTCTGACATTACAACTAATCGGTAGCAATGGCAAATCCATACATGGAATCAGTTTTTTTTTTCAACACCCGAATACTCAACTCAAGCTAACCTATTACATCACTAGCCAAAAATATAGGTCGCCAAAGTGTACAACAAAAGAGACTGCTGACAACAAGCCGATACATCTAAAAGTCGTCAAGGTTGCCTACGGAGGCAAAGCTGAGTGCAGGAGAGTGACCGTTGCCAACTCGAGGTTGCAGAGCGGCCTCCTCAAAGTCCATACTCGAAAAGCCCTTGATCTCCTCGGGCTCCTCCTCCTGAGCCATAGGCTCATCCTGCTGCATCTCTAAGGCGTGGATAGCATTAAGCTCAACGTGGTGCTCCTGTAGGTGCTCGTTGGCGTTCGCCAGCTCCATGTTCACATCATAGAACTGGTCGGCCAACATCTCCATATCATGCTCCATATCTACTATATCCTCCTCCAAACTAGAAATCCGGTTCTGCATATCCGAAAAATCTGGACATCCTTTTGTACTAACTCAAGTGACAAGTCCACCATGCCATTCTGCACGGTAGTGAGGGCAACCTGGTTGGCCATTGCCATCCCAATCACAGTGGTCATTGCCCTGCTCTGCATCTCAATCATCCGGTAAACCACATTCATGCAGCAAGCGGAAACAAAGATCGTGCACTGTGGGTCCAAAACACCTAGCAAGTCCATGTGCTCCATGTGGTCCAACCAATCCAGATCTCTCCTATCTCTGGTAGGAAACAACCTAATAGGGTCTAACACAATCTCCAGGGGGTGTGCCCTGCAAAACTGTGTCAGTGCCTGCAAAGCTGCAAACTCCCACGTGTCCTGCAACGTGTGTCCCTTAGACACAACCTCCAAAAGTGGCCACTGTGGCTGGTCCGGGGGTGGGGGCACCTTCACGTGCACGCAGCTCCGAGGAATCCCGTGGTCCTGGAACGCGCGTCCCGCGTAAACAGGCGGTGACGGGTACCCAAAGGAGCGTAGGGTGTCCCACAGTATGGCCGGAAAACCCTCGTAGTGGAGGCACCTCGAGTGGGTGGTGCCATCCACACCAACCGCAATGTACATGGGGTGAGCCATCTGTAACAAAAGGACAAGTGAGAAACGGAATCAACACTCGGAAATCAAAACAGATTTCTAACAGTTAGAGAAAAGTTCATAACTCAGCAAGTACTTATCCAAAATTTCTCAAATGTTTCCAGCATGTTCTTTAGGTAGTGTGTAACAAGTTTGGTATTCAAAGGTAGAGCTAGAACAGAACCTAACAAGGTGATAAGCTCAGATTTCCATTAAGTGGTACATGCTGGAATTTTTCAAACCTGAGCCAAAGTAAACTGAGCATAACTCCAAAACTAGCGACCTAATGGAGCTGAAATTTTACCAACAAGTTCTTTATTAAGTTCTGAGAAACTTTGATTAAGGGACTCCTAGCAGAAAAATTTGTTACGGTGGTGGTCGAAACAGTAAAACTTCAGCTGGTGAGCACTCAGGGTTAACAGCCAAACAGGGGGTCACAAAACTGATCATAACTTCCAACCTAGGTGGTAGCATTTTATGAAAATTTTACAGAAAGTTATTTAGGATATTTAACACAACTTTCTTATATAAAGTTTCTGGAGTTATCATTTGGAGCAACCTAAAATATTTTTTTATCAAAACTTGCATGGCGGAAAAAGGACAGCTAGGAAATCCTTATCGCGGTGCATTACTTTTACGACATACATGAGCTCGGATTTATTTCTTTAGGTTGCAATTTTTATTTCCCAATTCATGCATGTCCTAGTCATCCTCACAACCAAAATAATCACCAAAAAGCTTTGGACTTACATAGTTAGTGCCGGTGGCAAGATAACAATACGACTCTCATTATAATAACTAGTCGAGTTGCTAGGCATCGTTTCATACGTAAACGTGGTTAGTGTACCTGCAGAAAATCACATCACATCTTGAACCTTACCTTTCATGCCAGCACTCATGAAAGCGTCCCCAATCATTACCGTTCACTAGAGAAATGACACCCATGCGTTTAATGCTGCATGGACAGCGCAACAACCGTGGAAATATGTTCCTTTGAATAGAACCATATAACCCTTCACATTCTCGTGATGCGGAATCGTGCACATGTATGATAGATGTGGGCGAACAACCGTGATGATAGGCTCGTTGGAATCGAACTATACCATCCTTCGCATGAGTTAACATACGGAACTTGCGCACATATAATAGACGTGGGCGAAAACAACCGTGATGATAGGCTCGTTGGAATCGAATTCCCATCACCCTTTGCATACTCGCGACAAGTGCTGGAAGTCAGTAAATAACCAATAATTACTAGCCACCTTAAATGATCCAAAATTCCCCTAGGGCTTCTCGTACTAAACTCATCCTTAACGAACTTACGAATTTTTTAACTAGTTTCTTGCAAATTTTATTCAGAAAAAGTGTTTTAAGGTCTGTTGTTCTCCGTACCGTGCTTCAAGCTCTGATACCACTATGGTGGAACCACCCAAATTAACCTGACTAAAATGCACTTAAGTTGCCTGACACGTGATCATGCACTTTAAGCAAGTCAACTTGGTCGACCGTCGGATTTCATCCGATAAACCACTTACACAGGATCGAGAAACATTGCTCACACGAAGGTGAGTAGCACAGAGATTACAACATTCCCATCACATTAATGTAGTTCAACAAATTATTACATCAGAGTTTTCAAAATTCAACAAGTTTGTAAGGTTCAACCAGATGAAGTAAAACAAGCGGAAGCTAAACGTCGATACACGATATCATGACGAAGCCGATCATGACATCAATAATCCCTGCCCTCGCCGTCCGAGGAGGGATCCCACTCGACTGTCCAGCCCGGAGGGAGCTGGGTAGGCCAAGTGGTGCCAGCAGCCAAACTATTAACATCACCTGAAAAGTTAAGCCACAACAAGGCTGAGCAACTAATACTCAGTAAGACTGACCCGTCGGGTGATAACTACTTTCACCAAAACCTAGACATGCAAGGCTTTTTTGCTTTGAGTTTGCTTTGCCAAAAGCGTCTATAGTCGGTCCTTACTTTCAATATTTTAGCTCAAGTTCTACGTTCATTAACCAGTCTAGATTAGCATCTTATACTAAACAAGCATAGTTTCCAAACAATTAAAGAACAAGCATCAAGATTTATATCATCATCATGTTCCATCTTTACTTAGTGCAGAATAGCGATCAAGTAGTCCCAAACTGCGAGAGGCAGACGAATTGATTCGAATTTATTAACCATGCATGAAGAAGCTAATCTCACAACATCCGCGCACCACGAAGGGTCGCTTCATTTGGCACGTGTGAGGGCCAACTTCCTTTGGCATGCAATGCTCCACAATCCCAGCCTCTGCCGTACTATGACCGCACTTGCACCCACATGATGCATCATGGGAACGACGTTCCAAGGACAGCCTGAGGGTATGCCGCGTATGCCACGCCCCAGTTCAATCAGGTGCTAGGCTTCCCCATCCCATACTAGGTATGAGATTAGTACTTTCAAATACTTGATCACGAATGCCGATACGTTTCAACCTTAGTCCATTTTCATTTAGATAGACGGGGCAATCCATCAAGCACCGAACATGAGCCCGGCCCCGTCCATCGTCCTTATAGTTGCAGCGTAAGTAAACATTTAACTCCTATAACTCGCGAGTGACAGGAAATCACTCGACTTTTACCAAGACCTATTAAGCATTGCAGCTACTCGACCTTAGCAACTAGTATTCAGATCAGGGTACTAAGTTTATGCATCTACGGTTTCAATAAACTCCTACAAACGTAAATGCACAATCATAAGCATCAACAACTTGCATAAATTTAAAATAGGAAGATCATGCACTGGGGCTTGCCTTCAGGAAAAGTTAGTGGTTCCTTGGGGTCTTGATCTAGCCCCGGCTCGCCCTCCAAGTGATGAAGCTCCGCGGCGGGTTCTTCCTCTGGTGTAGGGTGGAGCTCGTAGGTTCCGTCGGCAAGATTAGCTTCTACACGACACGCATGTGCAAGAGTTTAGTTGTATTCATGCGTGTACCCAAACGATGCACGGCATGGCTTAAGGTAGAAAGGAAGTTGCCTATAGGCCACATTCACCTCGACAAGGTTGTAACTCTCTTTAACTTCATAAAGAATGGTGGTCAGTTTAAACTTGAGGTTGACTTTGGTGGTGACTGTGTACACATTTAGATCCTTACAACTTAGAGTTGCACAAAGAGAGGGGGAGGTTGTGGTTGGGGTGGTTTAGGTGCATTAGGAGAGTTACTTACTTATGAATGTTTTTATGTACCTCTTCCAAAATCACTTATTTAGCGTATTAGGATTTGTGCTTCTTTTTATTCCTTTAAGTCGATTATTTAACCAAAAATGGTTTCATAAACAAACAGTAGCCAAAGGTACTAAGAAAATTACAGCACCTCACTTAAGTCATTAATAAGCTACTGTAAAATTATGGAATCCATTGGATCACCACAAAGAGAATTACACGCATTTCATTATTGAAGGTAGCATGCGCTTAACTATTTCTATCTCCAAACCTATCGTGATTCTGGGGTGGAAATTTTACCAGTATATTGAAGGTATGTTACTAGAGCTTTGGTGAATTTCTCATGATTTTTGAAGAAGGACAACTTTGTTCCCTATTTATTTTCTAATTAACATGCTTAACAAGGAAGGTGGGTTTCTTTCTGATTCTGAGCACAACCCATCTTTTTCATGTAAACTATATCTCAAAACTGAGCTACTCCAAGTAGTTTCATATTTTTCTCAGCTTTGGATTAAAACTTATGTAAAAAGTAAGATTTAACCCTAGATTCCAAATATAAGGCTAAAACAGGAACTTTAAGTTCTACTCCAGGGCCCTAAATATTTTTCTGAGCTTCTAATTATTGAAACATTCATCACAGAGTTGGATTTACCTATTTAGTATTTTTCTTGTATTTACTATGATTTAAAAGGCCTAAGCAAGAAATAAAATCATAGGATATTATTTACAATAGTAACATGATAAAACTTATTTTTGTCAAAAACTAGACAGAAGAAGGATTCCAACAAAAGTGATTTGGCATTTTTATGATTTTTCTATGATTTACTGGGTATTTACAAAGTTTAACCCTTTTTCTACCAATTTTTAAACTAAAACCATGGCAAACTTGCACTCTACCCCCTACTTCTATGGTTAAACGCGTAGGGCTCCCTCAATTTTGTGCCCAGGCCCCTGGAAAGACCGGGTAAGACGCAATGTCATCCCTAGGGGTGCGCACGGCGGTGGCGGCAAAATCCCTAGCGATTCGCTAGTGGGGATCGAGCAACAAGTTGCCGGAGAGGCTCAGGAGCTCACCTGAGCTCGACTTGGTGGAGTTGGGGCGACGGAGATGGTCGGTGAGGGTCTCAACACGGCGGCGGTGACTGCGCTTGGCGGGTGGCGGTGCGGGCGGCGTTCCGGCACACCGGCGGCGTCGGGAAGGCAATGAGCTGCTCGGGGACATGCGCGGAGGGGTGGCGAAGCGGGCGGATTAGTTGTCGGAGCGCGAGGTGGTGCGGAGGTGGGAGCTCCATGGGAGCCTAGCAACGGTGCAGAGGAAAAGCAAGGGCACGACGTGCGGGAGGTGGCAAAGGGGTGGCGCTAACGGCGAGCTCGGCCCTTTTATAGGGTAGAAGTGGAACAGAGGGTCAAGGCGGGGCTTTGGGTGCGGGAGGATAAGGCCGGGGGAAGGCAGGTGCACGGGCGAGGCGGCCATTGGCTAGAGGCACCATTTGCCAGGGAAGCGGAGCTCCGGGCGCGCTCTTGCCGTGGTTGGCCACGGGCGAAGCATGGCGTGTGCATCCGGTCTGTCGGGCGGGCGAAGCGGAGCGCCAAGGCTTTGGTTGGGTGAGTGGGCGAAGGCGTGGGACGACGGTGGCGTGGTGACTTTTCTGGCGAGTGGGCAAAACTCCAGCTGGGCAGAGCGGATGTGCGGCAGGGGTGAGGGATGTGCTTGGCCGGCGATTGGCCAGCACGGCGCTCGCCCCGTCTTGTCGTGGGCGTAGGTTGGGCGTCGAGCCTCCCGCCCTGTCGCTCCCCCGCCGGGGATAGGACGCCGGCGAGCTGCCGGTAGAGGGCGGCCACGCGGCGGGCGGCGCATGGGCGAACATGCCCGGGCGCTTGCGTCGAGGCAGCATCGGGCAGCAAACTTGACCGGCTTTGGGGGCTCTCCTCTCAAGATTTTCAAACTAAACATTCGAATACCCCTTAAGCAAACTGGTAGAACTATGGTCGTAGTTCAAACCTTATTAAAAGTGTTTGCTCAGATTTTGAAAGGATTTGGAGATAACTTGAACCAAAGTTTGCAAAAAACCAAAGTTTTCAGACTTAGGCATTTCAGCCGAGTGGGTGAAATTTCAGGAGTTTGGTTACCTTTGACTCAACTTTTGGGCAGCTTCCGAGTGGAATTAGAGCAAGGTGCTATTGAAGGAGTTGCTCTTCAATCTTAGGACTTCAAATTCTATTAAGAGTTTTTCTTGAGTTTAGTTCAAAAATTTGGAGGAACACCTTCGCCAAGAGGCGCACTCTGGACGGTTCCCAGACTTAGAGCTGGAATGCCCAGAGAGCTAAGTTGACTATTTTACCCGACTTTGACCAAGATTTTGAGGAGGCTTGGTTTCGATTTGTACCTGATTTAGTGTAACAAAGTTGGAACACACTCAAGGGACTACAACTTTTATTAAAGGCCTGACTTGAGGTTAGATGTGAAATTGTGAGATAACAGGTTGCAAAGTTGAAGGAAAACTTGAATTCCAGGACTTTGGTTGTTTGTAGGGTTCTATAATACTCCTGTTTTGATTCTTGTTTTTGACCTTCTCCCACTCCAAATTAGCCAAAGTGTCTTTAACAAAAGTTGTTTAAAATTAAAAGTTTTACCACTCTTATTTAGGCAAAAATTTAAGTTTGCATATAAAATCTCAAGTTTAATTTTAAACTCCAAAAAGAGCTTCTTAGGGTCAAAATGGACATTTCACCTCTTTTGCTTAGTGACTAACCACTTGTTTAGGTTTGAGTACACCTAATTAAGGTAGAGTTGTTACACCTATCCTCTCCTCTGAGATAGATTCGGTCCAGCAATCCTTCACCTTGGGGCGGACATCGATGTCACAGGGGACGGCAGGATCATGGTTGGTGGTATAGAACCACTCATTGTGCCAACCCTTGTTTGTGGTCGGAGTTGGAACCGAAATGTACTCCTGGGAGATTTTCTCTCGGAGTTGGATTACGGCTCCACCCATGACATTGGGCTTCTCACTGCCGGGGTTGGGTTTGACATGGAAGAAGTAGCGGAAAAGATCAAAATGGGGCTCAATGCCTAGAAATGCCTCACAAAGATGGATAAAAATCGAGATCTGGAGGATGGATTTGGGATTGAGGTGGCAAAGCTTGATCCCATAGAAATAGAGGAGACTGCGAAGAAAAGGATGCACGGGGAGGCCAAATCCCCATTGGAAGAAATACTCAAACACCACGGTCTCATTGGTCTCGGGAAATACAAATTCAATTATGAGTACAGAGTCGTGAAGCATAATTTTGCATTTAAGTATTCCAATTGAATAAATATGAGTAAAGGATCTATGGATGAAGATACAAAAAAGTTTATTTCCAATCATAACTAAATCTTCTTTGGTTTTGTTTAAAAAGGAAATGGAAGCCCAATAGCTAAAAAATGATGGTTTTGGTTTACTAGAACCGTGAGTATATTGTTTCAGCTCGGTGGAAACCCAACTCTTTTCCTCAGGATCTCTTGAATGAAATTAGGGAACGAAGTAAGTAGATTAGATAGATATTTAGGAGAATTTATATCTCCTACTCTATAGGGATCATCTAGAAAGCAGAGAGCTTTGGTTCCATTCAGACAGAAAAGCTGACATAGATGTTAAGTGGTGAGAATATCCATAAAAGAGCCGAATGAAATCAAAATTTCATGTTCGGCTTTGAATTAGAGACGTTAAAATAAATCAACCAACGTCGACTATAACCCCTAGCCTTCCAAGCTAACGATGCGGGTTCGATTCCCGCTACCCGTTCCATTTTGTAGAAAAAGACTATTCCATTTGTTTGTCTAGACATGGTAGAGACTTGTATTCAACCTTTTTCGTCCACCTGTTTTCGGCTTTACAGAGCGGAGTAGAGCAGTTTGGTAGCTCATGAGGCTCATAACCTTGGGTTCGATTCCCGTCTCCGCACTTAGTAGTCTGTATAAATGGACTATTCTATTTGTATAGATATGGTAGAGGGCTATATCCAACCCAACTCTTTTTTTATTCTGCAGGCAGGCAGAAAAAAAATGAAAGAAAAGCATAGCCTATACCCTTTAAAAACCGTTTGTCTCTAGTTTGTCTCGGTAGGATAAGATAGGAAGGGGTACAGTACTAGACTAACAACTACTTAATTTAATAGAAGTAGTTAAGTAGTCAACTAGACTTCATTTTTTATCATAGTACCTTACTAAATACTAAATTAAGGTGGCGAGCCACGAGAATCGAACCCGTATCTTCTCCTTGGCAAGGAGATGTTTTACCACTGAACTACGCTCGCTACATTGAACTACGCCCGCTACGGCCTATATTTTATACGGTATATCCACCTGGGTCGACCGTCCATGTCTGGGTCGACCGTTTCATTTTCTATTAGAGTTTTCTTTTTATTAATTGTCTGTATTCTAATGGCAACAAAATTTCATAATAATGAAGGAGAAGAGCTAATATAATAATTCGGAATGAAAATAGCATTTTAATGTGTATCAAGATCAGAATTTTTTCAAAAAAAGGGCCTTTCTTTTTATTTATTTTATATCGGGCTACTAAATACTAAACAAATTCAAGAAATGAGAGAATTCAGAATAGCTACCGGAAAGACTAATCCAATCCATAATGATGTACCGGAAAATACAACATTTTTATTATTTGACCAACCATCAGGAGAAGCAAATACAAGGGGGTACACTAATTACTAAGACTGAGGAAGTCACAATTAATGCAAAAACAGCCAATTGGAAAGCAATAGTCATATTTTAAATCCTCCAAACTACCTTCAAATAAAGTTGACTACATATTTCTATTTGATCCCTCACTTAATCAAAATTGTATGAAAATACAAGAAGTAGGAGGGGTTTAATCATGAATCCATGGATTATTCTCTTTAAAAATTTTTCCTTGCCGCTTTTATTTGGATATGGAGTTGAGGGGATTTACCCTTTATTTCACAAACGGATATAGCAGATTCTGTATCCGTGTATACAGTATGCAGAGATATATCGAAAGTGGACTTGCATCTGAGAGATGTTTATCGGAGTTTAGTAGATCATTTCTGTCGTTGTCAAGATCAGCGGATCTAGACTTTAGACTAGTAAATTTCTTTTATGCGCGTGAGCCTCAGATGGTTGCGCGGGAGACACGGAGTTAGACTGGTTCGGGCAAGGGAAGCCCTACGTCCAGTATCGAGGGTGCTCGTGTTGCCCACGCGGGGGTACTGTAGTAGGGGGTTACAGATTGGTGAGAGAGGGACAGGTCCCAAGTCTCTTTTGGTTTTGATGTTCTTCCCCAGAGTGGTAGTGTACAATGGTGTACTAGAGAAGAGGCGGGTTTGTTGATCTGGGTCCCGATCCCCTTCCTCCGGCTCCAGGTTCCTCCTTTTATACCGCAAGGGGCCGGCCGGAGTTACAAATGGGATCGGGTAAAAGGTCTGTAAGAGTAAAGAGTAAGATGGTAAAAAAGTACGACAGGGAGGAGGGGAGAGGTCTTTAGGCGCCCGATGTCCTGCCGACCCTGAACGCGTGCCGTCGTGCATGTCGGAGGGGGCGGTCGCTGGACGCCAAGTGTTGCTGCTCCCGTAGGTAGCTACTTCGATGTTCGTAGGTACCAGGTTAGATCATGATGAGGCGGTTTCGTCGTCACCCCGCCGTCCATTAGGGAGGACGGTGGATACCGCTGCTCCAGCGATGGCGTGTATAGAGGGGGAGCTTCACACCTGTACTGCCGTTTGCGCGGGGCCCGAGGGCGTGCGGGACCCGAGGACGGGGCCGCTCCCTCCTTTGCTTCGGTCGCCGCAGGTCATGAGTACCCTGCGACGAACAGGAGCCGGCCGCCGGTACTGTAGCTCGCACAGGACGGTCGTGCACGGGTACTTGCGCCGGGTTGCGTGAGGGGCGCGGTCGCCCTGCGCTCTGCCAACTCTGCGGTGCATTTATGGTGAGGCCGACGGGGGGACCCACAAGATTTGTCTTGTCTAGGCGGACCGCATCCGAGGGGGTTCCGGGACTTGTGGGCCCCAGTGCGCCCGACTCCTTCGCTCGGGGTCGGACGAGGCGGAACTTTCGTGGCACAGGGTCGGACGCCCCCGACCCTGGGGTCGCGGTCGGGCGAGGCCGAAAACCTTGCGGAGGGGGGTCGGGCGTCCCCGATTCTAGCGCTTGGGTCGGGCGAGGCGGAGAGTTGATCATGCTTTGGTGGGCCTGGGCCTTGATGTTTGTTTCTTTAAGCAGCGTGTTTAGGGGGTCGTTAATATTTCCCCCCAACAGTAGCCCCCGAGCCTGTGGTGGAGCAGGAGTGCTCCTCCGGAGGCTCCTTTCGCTGTTTGCCGTCGGTTCCTGTATTATGGCGCGCTTGTTTCATCTTCGCCATGCTCGAGAGAACCTGTCAGTTTGTGACCACACGTGTGGCAGTTTTTTGCGAAGCTAGCCCCCGAGCTCCTGCTCGTTGCAGGAAACCGATCGAGAGGCCAGGTCGACTTTTTGATCGTTGCCCCTCAAGCGTCCGTTCGCTAGGACGGAGGGTTTGAGCCGGGCCACGTTATCCGCGTAGGACGAACCGTGGTGCTCGTTTGAGCTGCAAACGGGTAAGTTCAAGTGGAGTCCCGGTCCCCGTTCGGGGGGGTCCAGCTCGGGCCAAGCTGGTGGCGTACTCCAATTTCCCGTCGGTCAGTTCATATAGTTCTCGGATCCGTTTGACCGGATCTGAGGGCTCATTGCCTTTCCCCATGGAAAAACCATGAACTTTACACTGAGCGGGACTCGAACGTGAGGTTGGGGCGCCCTTGGCGTTCGTTCGCCTGGGTGTTGGCCGCTAGCGGGCCCGTCCCTTCTCACCCCTTGCTCGGGGATGTCCTGGGGCAGCTGTCGAACCCGTGTTGGGCCAGCTTTCGAACCCCTGGACCGTATTGGTCCGTAGGGGCGTTTTCAGCCCCGTATCCCTTTCTTACCTCCCTGTGGGCCTTGGACCGGAGCGGAGCGGTTGATGCGCCAGGGCCGATCGTGGGGAGCGTCGTGGGTGCGATACCCGGGGAGCGGAGTTATGGAAGCGTCGTCCCGCGCATCGAGGAAGATAGGATGTTTTTTCGCGGCCGATCGTGCGCGCGATTTTGGAAAAGGAAGCGGGCGTGGCGGGGGCGTACCTAGCGCCGCATTTATGGCGGCCGGGGCGTCGATTTGGCTTCCCCGGTACTCTTCCTATAAAAGCAGAAGCACGCCGCGCCGGTTCCTCTCCTTTCGCGCTCAAGCCTTCTTGCCTTCCTAGCTCACCTGCGCTCGCCTCGCTCGCCTCGTTCCCGCCGCTTCTCGCCGTGTGTATTCGTCTTCGCCTCCGTCAGTCCCCTTCTTCCTTCGGTGATGGCCTCCTGGGGAGTTTCTCACTTCACCGCCAACCGCGCCGAGGGCCTAGTGCGAAAGGGGCTCCTCTGCGAGAAGACGGCGGCGGACGAGTGGAGGCTGCCGGGGCCGGAACATGTTCCGTCGCCGCCCGCCGGCTACGTCGTCTCCTTCGCCCACTTCCACGAGCGGGGGTTCGCCTCCCCCCCAAGCCGCTTCTTCCGCGGGCTCCTCCACTACTACGGGCTCGAGCTCCAGCACCTCAACCCCAATGGGATCCAGCACATCGCGGTGTTCGTCGCGCTGTGCGAAGGATTCGTGGGGATTGAGCCCCACTTCGAGCTGTGGAAGTATTTCTTCACGGTGAGCCTGTACCAGAAGGTGGGGAAGGCCGGGGGCCAGCAGCGGTCGCCTCCGGTGCCGATTGGGTGCACCGGGATCCATCTCCGTCATACTCGCTCCAAGGAGTACATGACGGTGAAGACCTCGGTGTCCCACAAGGGGTGGCACAATCAGTGGTTCTACGTGAAGAACTACCCGATCTCCCCCTTGCCGGCGTTCTCCGGCCGCACCATCGACGCGGCGCCCGACGTGTGGGCGTACGGGCTGGTGGAGAAGGAGAAGAGGAAGATCTCCGACCTGCTGCAGGCCATTGGGCAGCTGAAGCGGGAGGGGCTCACCGGCGCCGGGGTCATCGGTGCGTACCATGCTCGGCGGGTGGTGCCGCTGATGCTCCGGGCGCGGCCGCTTGGCGTCATGTCCCCCGACATGCCGACCGAGGGCACCGTCCTGGCGACAGGCGCGCTCGCTGCCTCCGAGATCCGGCAACGACTCCGTGAGGCGCTGGAGGACAAGGATGTCGACTACCCGATCCCCGGGCATCCGCCGATGCGCCCGGAGCCGGGCTCCATAGACCTGGTAAGGGGTTTGGGTCACCACCTCTCCCTCCTGCCGTCGCGTTGTTTTGTTGTTCTTATGCGGATCCTCTTTTACGTTTTGCAGGGCATGCTGACCCGGGTCGCGGACTCCCTCCCGCCGGTGCCGGAGGATGCCGCGCAGAGGGCGCGCAACCGCCTCCAGGCCGAGAAGGATAAACGCCGAAGGACAAGGAGACGGAGAAGCGGCGGAAGAAGGCCGCCAAGGAGCTCCAGCGGCGGCAGAGAGGGGTGGTCGCGTCCGACGACGACGACGACGATGACGAAGAAGACGAAGAAGAAGAAGAAGAAGAAGAAGAAGAGGAGGAGGAGGAGGAGGAAGAGGAAGAGCTATTTGCCCCCCGTTCGGGGGCTTTGGTGATTCGTGACGCACCCCCGCAGACGGCTGCAGGAGGTGCGGCGGCGGGAGCGTCCGTCCGGGATCTGGCTCCCCCGGGTCCTAGGGCTGTGCCCCAGGGGTCAGCGCAGCGCGTGCTCCAGGAGCCGGTGCAGACTGCCCCTCAGGGGTCGGCGCAGCGCGCGCCTCAGGAGCCGGTGCGGCCTGCTCCTCAAGGGGCGGCGCAGGATGTTCCCCGGGGGTCGGCGCAGGGCCTCCCCCAGGAAGGGGCGCGGGATGCTTCCTCGGGGCCGGCGAGGGATGCCGCCCTGGTGTCGACACGGAGTGCCCCTCCGGGGCCTTCAGAGTCCGCCCCCGGTGCCGCCTTGGGTCCGGCGCGGGGCGCTCCCCAGGAGTCCGTTCGGGGGGCTCCTCGGGGATCCGCGGGGGCTGCCTCCTCTGCCGCGCCTGGAGGTGGAGTGCAACGGGGTGGCGACAAGCGGCCACTGCCAGATGCCCTGGGGTCGGTGTTCGGCTCCGAGTCGAAGCGCGCGCGCCGTCCCTGCGCTTCGAGGGCGTAAGTTAACGCTTCCTACGTGTCATCCTTCCTTTCCCTTTCCTTTTGTTTCTGTTGACGCCTGACCGTCGACGTGCAGTACTTCTCCCCGCGGCGTCACCCTGCAGCTGGCGCCCAAGAAGATGCTGCGGACGTCGTCCTCCTCCGGGGGGCGGGCCGTGACCCCGCCAGCGGCGATTGGCGGGGTTCCTGGTGTGGCCACGGGTCCCCCGGCGGAGGTGGCCGCTGCGGAGCCGGTTGTCGGGACGGCGGCGGAGTCAGCCGCAGGAGGGGGAGCGGACTCCACTCCGCCTGCGGCCCCACTGATCGCCCCTCCGGCTCGGGTCGTGATTCCCCCGGGCCCTCAAGCCGGGGAGGTGATTGACCTTGACGCCGATGAGGCGGAGGAGGTGGAGACGGCGGTGGGCAGGACGGATGCCCCCGCTGCCATGGCGGGGTCGGAGACAGAGGGGGCGCTCGCTCCCGAGGACGCGGCGGCGATAGAGGCAGCGGTGCCGGAGACCGAGGTCTCCGTCCCGGTCGCTCCTGCGGGGGTGACTCTGGCGGCCGAGGCGAAGGTGCCCACAGGGGTGCCGTTGGCGGGCTCGGCGGCGACGATCGTGCAGCCGCCGGGGCCGTCAACGGATTCGGCGGTTTCTGGCGTCGTGATGTCGTCTTCGACGGCGACGTCAGAGTCGGCCCTTGTTCCACCCTCGGCTTCTCCCATCCCAGGGGCGTGGAGAGGTCCCGTCCTCCGCTGGACGTCTCGCGACGACCTGCCGAGGCGCCTCTATGCGCTGGATGACGCCGCCGAGTGGCATAGGTGGCAGGCGGTGCACGGCGGCGTCGCCCAGGCTCAAGCGGCCCTGACCTCGGTGTTGGGAGCTTTGGCCAACACCGTGGTCCCTGGTAGCCAGGTATGTTGTTCCTGCCGCTTGTCGATGAGTTCCTTCTCCTTACTTTTTTTCTTTAACGGTATGCTGTTTTGTAGGCTCTCCAAGAGGGCAGTCGGGAGAAGTCTGACTTCCTCTGACGGCAACGAAACCTCTGGGAACACTATAACACCGAGAGGGAGCACTCCAGGGATCTGGCCCTGCAGCTTGGTGCCGCCCAGGGAGCCGTTCGCGACCTGGAAGGGCGTGAGCAGGCGGCGCTAGAGGGGGCGCGGCGTGCCGAGGCCAGGCTCCACGCCGTTGCGGAGAAGGCCCGCCTCGACCTCGAGGAGTTCCAGGCTGCCATGGACAGGTCCCGCCGCGATGCCGAGGGGCTAAGAGCCGCGGCTACTGAGCGGGCCCACCGAGACGCCGAGGAACTGGCGCGGCTGAGGGGGGAGAATGGAGCCCTCCGCACGGAATGCGACCAATTCCGTTTGCAGGTGCATGGGCTCCAGTCCGCCTTGTCCCGCAGCGTCGACCGGGAGCACGAGCTGAAGGCCCAGGCCGACGGTGAGGCTCTTTCTGCTCCTGCGTTTTTGTGTCGTTGGTGTTTCGCTTCCTTTGACTTGGTGGGATTTCTTGAGCGGCTCCTGCAGATGACCTCGCCAGGTTGCGGGTTCTGCTCGACGAGGAGCGCGGCGAGCATAGCGCCCTGCGGGATGCGGTCCGCGTCATTTGCGAGGACTTCGGCGTTGCTCCGGAGGAGGGGTCGAGCTCGCTGCCGGCTCGTGTCCTCGAAGTGCGCCGTCGCCGCCGCGAGATTGCCGTGGACGCGCTTCACCTTGGTGTGCGGCGCGCCTTCGGGGTCTTCGGCTCTCACTATGCCGACATTAATTTTGTCGGGATGTGTGTTGGGATACGAGGTAGGCTACACTAGCGCAAATCAAAATTTCTACCGCGTATAACCAGGAAGAACTGCCGTATAAGGATCACGGGATTACCACTCGACGCACTACTAGTGCGGAAGATGTAGATATGCGTCGATGCAGAGAAGACGATCACGTAGTCGTACGTAGTTGATCAACGTAGTCGTACGTAGTCGATCACGTCCAGCAGCTCCTCAGCAGCTCGTCCACGCGTAGCAAGATCGCCTCCGGTACCGCGGCTCGTCGTCGGTTCGTCGTGGCTCGTCGGCGGCTCGTCGATGGCTCGTCCAAGTGCTGCAGGCGCAACACCTCCAAGGTATCCACACGTGCAGGGAGGAAGCGTCGCAAGCCGGATTGCTAGATCCGCGAGTTGCAACAGGCGAGGACGTGGGAGGCGCGGCAGGTGTGTTTCGCCAAAAAGGTGTAAACCCTAGGGCGCCCCCACCCCTCTATTTATAGAGGTTCCTGATGGGCCTCTGGATCCGAGGCCCATTAGTACTCCTAAACCTAATCCAACTCGGATCAGATCCGAATTGGGCTTCCAGCCCCTTAAGTGTGTGACCCTATGGGTTCGGATACGTATAGACATGGCCCGAGTACTCCTACTCGGCCCAATAGTCGGTAGTGGCCTCTAGCAAGACGTGCCAACTCCTATACGCACACGAAGATCATATCAGATGAACCATCACAACATAATATACATGCTATTCCTTTTGCCTCACGATATTTGGTCTAGCTTCAAGCCGACCGCTCTTTCTCGATCCTGTGATTCGGAATCCCTTTGTAGGTTAACTCTTAACTGTACGTAGCATGGCCATGCATTTTCGGATCCGATCACTCGAGGGGCCCAGAGATATCACTCTCAATCAGAGAGGGGCAAATCCCATCTTGATTGACCATGTCTCATAGCATGCTTCTTGACAAACCCGAAAGCTACCTTTATAACTACCCTGTTACGGCGTAGCGTTTGATAGCCCCTAAGTAGGTCGATCCACATCTAGAATACATGCGACAATCTCAGGTCTAAGGACAAAGCGTATATGTTGTTTAAAGAGAGAACTACTTCTCGTGTTGGGTCAGTCCTAACACATGTCTCGACATGTGTCCACATTATTAGTTCAACATCTCCATGTCCATGACTTGTGAAACATAGTCATCAACTAATACATGTGCTAGTCTAATATTCATGTGTGTCCTCACATGAACTCCGACTAGGGACAACTTTAGAATAACCATACAAGTAAAGAGTTTCACATACAATTCACATAATTGCAAATCAATTCAAGTAGCCTTTAATGGATATTCAATGAACACAATATACAAATCATGGATACAAATGGAATATCATCATCTCTATGATTGCCTCTAGGGCATACCTCCAACAGTCTCCCACTTGCACTAGAGTCAATCTAGAAGATATCTAATACCCATAGCTCTTACATGCGCATCATGCTTAGCCTGCGGGAGTGGTTTTGTCAACGGATCAGAAATGTTCAGATTCGTGTGTATTTTGCATATCTTGATCTCACCCCGGTTAACGAAGTCTCGAATGAGATGAAATCGCCGCATTACGTGTTTGTTCTTCTGGTGGTTCCTTGGCTCCTTTGCTTGCGCAATTGCCCCATTGTTATCACAGTAGAGATTCAATGGGCTGGACGCATTCGGGAACACACCAAGCTCAATGAGGAAATTCCTTATCCAAACACCTTCCTTCGCGGCTTCCGAAGCCGCGATGTACTCAGCTTCTGTCGTAGAATCGGCCACCGTCTCCTGCTTGGAACTCTTCCAACTAACAGCACCACCATTTAGCGTGAACACAAATCCTGATTGTGACTTTGAATCATCTCTGTCAGTTTGGAAACTAGCATCGGTGTAACCTGTTACAACGAGCTCCTCCTGACCTCCATAGACGAGGAACATATCTTTAGTCCTTCTCAAGTACTTAAGAATGTTTTTCACCGCTGTCCAGTGACTCTCACCTGGATCAGATTGGTGTCTGCTTGTCATACTTAGCGCATATGAAACATCTGGGCGAGTACTTATCATTGCATACATGATAGATCCAATAGCCGAGGTATATGGCACTCTACTCATGCGATCCCGCTCATCAGCAGTCGAAGGACACTGAGTCTTGCTGAGATGTATGCCATGTGACATAGGCAAGAACCCTTTCTTTGCCTCTTCCATGCTGAACCACTTCAACACTTTGTCAATATAAGTACTTGGCTCAAACCTATAAGCCTTCTCGATCTATCTCTATAGATCTTAATGCCCAGAATATATGCTGCTTCCCCTAAGTCCTTCATCGAAAAACTATTTTTCAGTGAAGTCTTTACGGACTCAAGCATAGGAATGTTATTTCCAATCAGTAATATGTCATCCACATATAAGATTAGAAATACTACAGAGCTCCCACTAACCTTCTTGTAAACACAAGACTCTTCTTCATTCTTGGTGAAGTCAAACCCTTTGACCACTTCATCAAAACGAATATTCCAACTCCTAGATGCTTGCTTCAATCCATAAATGGATCTCTGAAGCTTGCATACCTTTCCAGCATTTTTTGGATCGACAAAACCCTCGGGCTGTATCATATACACGTCCTCAGCTAGGTTTCCATTCAGGAAAGCTGTCTTGACATCCATCTGCCATATCTCATAATCGAAATATGCAGCTATAGCTAGAATAATCCGAATTGACTTAAGCATCACTACGGGCGAGAAGGTCTCGTCGTAGTCAACTCCTTGAACTTGTCGAAAACCTTTTGCGACAAGTCGTGCTTTATAGATGTGAACATTTCCATCCATGTCCTTTTTCTTCTTATAGATCCACTTGCACTCTATGGCTTTAACACCATCAGGCGGGTCAACCAAGTTCCAAACTTGATTGTCTCCCATAGACTATATTTCGGATTGCATGGCACTCTGCCATTTTTCGGAGTCTGGGTCCATCATTGCTTCTGCATATGTCGCAGGCTCATCATTGTCCAACAATAATATTTCCCGCATTTCGCGGAGCCTTGCCGACCTTCGTGGTTGTGGCGGTGCTTCTCTTGCCATGGGTATCTCAACTAGTTCTGCTACGTTAGCATCACTCATTGATTCTTGCCCGATTGGCTCATCTTGAACTTCTTCAAGATGCACTGTCTTTCCACTCTTTTCTCCTTTGAGAAACTCTTTCTCTAGGAAAACCCCGTTCCGAGCGACAAACACTTTGCCTTCTGATCGGTTGTAGAAATAATATCCCAAAGTTTCCTTTGGATATCCCACGAAAATGCACTTATCCGACTTGGGTGTGATCTTGTCCGACTGAAGTCGCTTGACAAACACTTCACATCCCCAAATCTTTAGAAAAGACAAAGTGGGAACCTTTCCAGTCCATATCTCATATGGTGTCTTAACTACGGATTTAGATGGTACCCTATTTAGTGTGAAAGCTGCTGTTTCTAGAGCGTATCCCCAAAATGACAACGATAGGTCCGACTGGCTCATCATTGATCGAACCATGTCTAACAAAGTTCGATTATGTCGCTCGGACACACCGTTTCTCTGAGGTGTTCCAGGCGGCGTAAGTTGTGGAACAATTCCGCAACTCTTTAGATGATTGCTAAACTCGTGGCTCAAATACTCGCCTCCACGATCAGATCGTAAGGCCTTAATTTTCTTGCCACGCTGATTTTCAACTTCATTCTGAAATTCCTTGAACTTTTCAAAGGTTTCAGACTTGTGCCTCATTAAGTAGACATAGCCATATCTACTAAAATCATCAGTGAAAGTTATGAAGTATTGGAATCCTCCTCTAGCTGTCGTGCTCATTGGTCCGCATACATCACTATGTACGAGTTCCAACAAGTCTACTGCTCTCTCAAGAAAACCTGTGAAAGGCGTCTTGGTCATCTTGCCTAGCAAGCAAGCCTCACATGTCTCGTATGATTCAAAATCAAACGAAGTTAGAAGTCCATCAGAATGGAGCTTCTTCATGCGCTTTTCACTTATATGACCCAAACGACAATGCCACAAGTAGGTAGGACTCAAATCATTAGGCCGAGGCGTTTTAGCACTTACATTACAGACAGGTGAACCATCAAGATTTAAAACAAATAATCCATTCACAATGGGTGCAAAAGCCATAAACATATTATTCTTAGAGATCACACAACCATTGTTTTCACTCGCAAATGAATAACCATCCTCCATCAAGCATGAAGGAGATAAAATGTTTCGACTTAAACTAGGAACAAAATAACAATTATTCAACTCCATAATAAATCCTGACGGGAGGTGGAGTTGCATCGTCCCGACGGTCAAAGCAGCAACTCTTGCATTATTGCCCACGCGGAAATCAACTTCTCCTCTTTCCACGCTTCTACTTCTTATCATTCCCTGCATCGAATTGCAAATATGAGCAACCGATCCGGTATCAAATACCCAAGAATTAATAATTGTATATAACATTAACAACAAGCGTACCTGAGGTAGAAGTACTCTTACTTCCGCCATTCTTCAAGGAAGCTAGGTACTGCTTGCAGTTTCTCTTCCAGTGACCAAGTTCATGACAGTAAAAGCACTCCTTGTCTGGAGCAGGTCCAGGTCCAGCTTTAACCTTGGGCGTTGGGTTTGGCTTGGATGTTCCAGCCTTGCCCTTCTTCTTCCAAGAATTGCCCTTCTTCTTAAAGCTAGGCTTGTTCTGTATTGCCATCACATGGCTGGTACTAGCGCTTTTCTTGATGTCAGCCTCTGCTGTTTTAAGCATGCCACACAGCTCATTCAGACCCTTCTCCGTCCCATGCATATGGTAGTTCGAGATGAAGTTCCCATAGCTAGGCGGAAGAGACGAAAGAATGAAATCAGTGGCCAACTCTTGGCCCAGTGGGAAGCCCAGCTTCTCCAACCGTTGAGTGTAACCAACCATCTTGATTACGTGTGGTCCTACTGCTGCGCCTTCTGCTAGCTTGCTCTCAACAAAGGCCTTAGACACATTGAACCTTTCAGTCCTGGCCTGTGTTTGGAACATGTGTCTAAGCGCCACGATCATATCGTGCGCCTCATGGTTTGTTTCGAACTGCATCTGCAGCTCGGGTTCCATGCAAGCAAGCATAAGGCAGCTTACTTCAAGGTTAGCCTCACATGCCTTCTTGTAAGCATTCTTAGCAGCAGCGGGTGCATCATCAGCAGGTTCTTCTGGTAGTGGGTTGTCTAGAACATCTTCCTTTTTCTCAGCCCTGAGAACAATTCTCAGGTTACGGATCCAATCCGAGTAATTTGTTCCATTCAACTTGTCCTTCTCAAGGACCGAACGCAAAGCAAACGGTGTAGTGCTGCTAGGTGCCATTTAATCTACAACAAAGTAATGCAAAATACACTAAGACAAACGTATCCATGATAGAGTAAATCATATTAAACTAGTTTAACAGAATCTACTCCCACTAAAATCAATATCCCTCTATTGAAACTTAGTGATTCAGGATCCACAACTAACAAGTCCACTAGTGAGCTTTAGCAACACCGCTAGCAAACAAGGTAGATCGGTAAGCAACTTTTGCTGATCATATCACATATGACTCCTGTTGTTGGGTGACATCCCCATGTCTCGGCGCCCAACCGTTATGCCCCAAGGTCCTTAACCGTTAAAATGACCTCGTTAAGCTAACCAACCCTTATGCGTGTAAGTGTCCGACACAAACCCGTCTAGTCAAGGAAAACTAGTGGTACCCTAATTTCATAGACCCACCACTAATTGTACAAGACATGGGACGGTGCAAGTTTTAGTTGGGAGGGCATACTAACTTAAAATTTGCGAGGGATCGTTCTACTTCTAACAGCATGCAGAAAGTAAAACATAAACAGAATAGCATTCACACAGTTGTGACACAGTATAGCCCGTTTTCATATGGTGATCTCCATCTCCATAGAACCTGTTCACCATGGTGATCTCCATCTCCATGTTCCATGTGCGCCATCCTCCTGGTGATGAGTCCTCCAAGAACTAGAGCATGCTATTACGCCTAATAGCTAGTAAAGAATCTTAGTAATGAAGATTACATAGTTGCTTGGATCATCACAGATTGGTACGCAGACCATTAAATACAATAAAGTGACAACACATATGGCTCCTGCCGTGTTACCGTACACGTGACACGCAGGTCACGAATAAGTTACACACATGCATCACATACACAAGGGGGCCATACTGATCACAAGATACATACATACATCCTGCAAAACAGAGTTAGGCGTCCTAACATTCCAAACTTCGGAGGCCCGAAACTCCATCTTCCAAGCTGAATTTGGGAAATCTAATTTCGCCAAAAACGGCAAAGCGGTTGAAATTCATGTGTAACTTTTTCTGTAGATCAATTTTCGTATAGAAATCGCCTCGATCCGAGATCGTACCGAAAAGTTACGGCTGATTTACCGAAGCATACGCATACGGCAAAATCCCGACCCCGGCAGTAGATCCCATCTACTATTGCACATCTAATGCGCCTGGCGTATGACCCTGGATTTCGATTTGAGCAATCATATTGATCTTCCCACACTGCAACTGGATTTACGTGTATCACTTAACTCCGATGGCGGAAACCGACCGGTAGGAGTATGTCGTTACACTACCATTGCAGCAAGGGCACGAAATCAGGACATAGATCAAACAGAGAACTCGCATATCTCCATATGCACACATCCCGAATCCAAAACTAAGCAGCTACGGCTCTGATACCACTGTTGGGATACGAGGTAGGCTACACTAGCGCAAATCAAAATTTCTACCGCGTATAACCAGGAAGAACTGCCGTATAAGGATCACGGGATTACCACTCGACGCACTACTGGTGCGGTAGATGTAGATATGCGTCGATGCAGAGAAGACGATCACGTAGTCGTACGTAGTCGATCAACGTAGTCGATCAAGTCCAGCAGCTCCTCAGCAGCTCGTCCACGCGTAGCAAGATCGCCTCCGGTACCGCGGCTCGTCGTCGGTTCGTCGTGGCTCGTCGGCGGCTCGTCGATGGCTCGTCCAAGTGCTGCAGGCGCAATACCTCCAAGGTATCCACACGTGCAGGGAGGAAGCGTCGCAAGCCGGATTGCTAGATCCGCGAGTTGCAACAGGCGAGGACGTGGGAGGCGCGGCAGGTGTGTTTCGCCAAAAAGGTGTAAACCCTAGGGCGCCCCCACCCCTCTATTTATAGAGGTTCCTGATGGGCCTCTGGATCCGAGGCCCATTAGTACTCCTAAACCTAATCCAACTCGGATCAGATCCGAATTGGGCTTCCAGCCCCTTAAGTGTGTGACCCTATGGGTTCGGATACGTATAGACATGGCCCGAGTACTCCTACTCGGCCCAATAGTCGGTAGCGGCCTCTAGCAAGACGTGCCAACTCCTATACGCACACGAAGATCATATCAGACGAACCATCACAACATAATATACATGCTATTCCCTTTGCCTCATGATATTTGGTCTAGCTTCAAGCCGACCGCTCTTTCTCGATCCTGTGATTCGGAATCCCTTTGTAGGTTAACTCTTAACCGTACGTAGCATGGCCATGCATTATCGGATCCGATCACTCGAGGGGCCCAGAGATATCACTCTCAATCAGAGAGGGGCAAATCCCATCTTGATTGACCATGTCTCATAGCATGCTTCTTGACAAACCTGAAAGCTACCTTTATAACTACCCTGTTACGGCGTAGCGTTTGATAGCCCCTAAGTAGGTCGATCCACATCTAGAATACATGCGACAATCTCAGGTCTAAGGACAAAGCGTATATGTTGTTTAAAGAGAGAACTACTTCTCGTGTTGGGTCAGTCCTAACACATATCTCCACATGTGTCCACATTATTAGTTCAACATCTCCATATCCATGACTTGTGAAACATAGTCATCAACTAATACATGTGAGAGTTTCACATACAATTCACATAATTGCAAATCAATTCAAGTAGCCTTTAATGGATATTCAATGAACACAATATACAAATCATGGATACAAATGGAATATCATCATCTCTATGATTGCCTCTAGGGCATACCTCCAACAGAGTGAGGGGTACTGCGCCGGCTACACCGACGCCGAGCTGGACAAGATCGACTCCGCGGTGACCGCGCCGGCGGAGGCCCTCGCGAAGCTCCTGGAGGATGAAGCCGTCCCCCCTGCCGACCCTGAAGCTGCTCCTGCCGGCCCTGAGGCCGCCGCCGCCGCCGACCCTGAAGCTGCTCCTGCCGGCCCCGAGGCCGCCGCCGCCGCCGACCCTGAAGCTGTCGCTCCAGCCGACCCTGAAGCCGCCGCTTCAGCCAACCCCGGAACCACTGCTCCAGCCGACCCTCCTGCCAATTAGCTGTGCCGGGCTTGCGCCCGAAAAAAGTTTGTACTTAAGTCAGTCGTTTTGAACTCGTTTGTGCTGGCCATACGGGCCTGTTCTTATGACTTTTTATTTTGCGCTAAGGAAACCGTTTCCCTTTGTTATTCCTTTGGTCTTGAAAGCTTTTGGATGCGTTGCCGGGTGCGTCAGTAAGTTTTTGATGAGCGAAGGTACCGTAGCCGCTGGGGCGTAGGCTTTTTCGTAGTCCAATCGCAACTTGGCTGAGTACCGTTCACGCATCCTTATCTTTTTACGTCCAAAGGTTTTCGAAAGGGAGTGTTCGGTTTTTTGAAAAAAGAAAAATGTTTTCTTTTTAGCGGTGCCCAGCGGCTGGGGTCAGGACCCCTGATAGCCCCCGAGGGGTGTGCGATCCTGGACCCAGGCCAGGGTCGGATACCCCTGAGCTTAAAATGAAAGGATCTGAGCCAAAGTGGCTTAGGGTTTCTTTTTACGCAAAAGAACAAAACTGGTAGCCCCCGAGGGGTATGCGACCCTGGAGCCAGGCCAGGGTCGGATACCCCTGAGCTTAAAAGGACCTGAGCCAAAGTGGCTCAGGGTTTCTTTTTTCGCAGAAGAACGAAACTGGTAGCCCCCGAGGGGTATGCGACCCTGGAGCCAGGCCAGGGTCGGATACCCCTGAGCTTAAAAGGACCTGAGCCAAAGTGGCTCAGGGTTTCTTTTTTTGCAGAAGAACGAAACTGGTAGCCCCCGAGGGTTATGCGACCCTGGAGCCAGGCCAGGGTCGGGTACCCCTGAGCTTTAAACGAAAGAACGGAAAAGATGGCAAGACCATGCATAACTTGTAAATGAGAGCTATGGGTAGAAGCGCCTTAGCTGTTCTATGTTCCAGGCATTGCTGAAGATTTGCCCGTCGGGAGTTGCCAGCTTGTAGGTGCCTGGCCGTAGCACCTGTGCGA
This sequence comes from Setaria italica, assembly GCF_000263155.2. Taxonomy (NCBI): domain Eukaryota; kingdom Viridiplantae; phylum Streptophyta; class Magnoliopsida; order Poales; family Poaceae; genus Setaria; species Setaria italica. The sequence goes on along the minus strand of NC_028453.1, from coordinate 27,929,669 downwards.
CGATGAACGGGCCTTCCCATGGGGGAGTCAACTTGTGCCGACCCCTGTTGTCTTGAACGAGGCGGAGCACTAGATCTCCGACGTTGAAGGCGCGGCCTTGTATCCTGCGGCTGTGGTAACGCCGTAGCGCCTGCTGGTACTTAGCTGAGTGTAGCAGGGCTACATCTCGCGCCTCGTCGAGTTGGTCTTGTGCGTCCTCGAGTGACGCCTGGTTTCCTTGTTCGTCGTATGCTTTGACCCTCGGCGACCCATACTCCAAGTCGGTGGGCAAGATGGCCTCTGACCCGTAGACCATGAAGAACGGGGTGAATCCTGTCGCCCGGCTGGGGGTCGTCCTCAGGCTCCAGAGGACTGCTAGGAGCTCCGCAACCCATCGTCCGCCGAACTTTTTAAGGCGGTCGAAGATCCGTGGCTTGAGACCCTGAAGTATCATGCCGTTGGCTCGCTCGACCTGCCCGTTCGTGCGGGGGTGCGCAACTGCCGCCCAATCCACTCGAATGTGGTGGTCGTCGCAGAACTGGAGGAATGTCTTTCCGGTGAACTGTGTACCGTTGTCGGTTATGATGGAGTTCGGGATCCCGAAACGGTGGATGATGTCGGTGAAGAACTGTACCGCCTGCTCGGACTTGATTTGCGCCACGGGCCTTGCTTCGATCCATTTGGAAAACTTGTCGACGGCGACAAGTAGATGGGTGAAGCCCCCGGGCGCCCTTTTGAAGGGTCCGACGAGATCCAGCCCCCAGACCGCGAACGGCCACGTGATGGGGATGGTTTGTAACGCCTGCGCAGGCAGGTGGGTTTGGCGGGCAAAAAACTGGCATCCCTCGCAAGTGCGGACTACCTGGGTAGCATCCGTGACCGCGGTTGGCCAGTAGAAACCTTGTCGGAAGGCATTGCCCACAAGCGTCCTTGGCGCCGCGTGGTGACCACAAGCCCCCGCGTGGATGTCCTGGCTCAGCGCCTTCCCCTGTTCGATCGGGATGCAGCGCTGGAGGATTCCAGTGTGACTTCGCTTGTAAAGCTCCTGGTTGATGATGGTGAAGGATTTCGCACGGCGCGTGATCCTGCGGGCTTCGGTTTTGTCGGTCGGGAGCGCGTCGCGGATAAGGTAGTCGAGGTACGGGGCTCTCCAATCGGTCGTGGGGTCGGCCCCCGCCGCGGGGCCCATCTCGATTTCCATAACCACGGGGTCGGAAGGCTTAACTCCCAGGGCTGGGCCGGGTGGGGCAGCGTTGATTCCCTTGGGATTGGTGCTCGGGTCCAGGACAGGTGGCGTGCTGCCGACCTCCCCTGGCTCGGATCCCGACCCCAAGGCTGGGCATGCCCCGCCGACCCCTGCTGGCTCCGGGTAACGGATCGAAGGCTTCAACTGGTCGCTAACGAAGACGCCGTCGGGGACGGGCATCCGGCCGGATGCCACCTTTGCGAGCTCGTCGGCGGCTTCGTTGAAGCGCCTTGCGACGTGGTTGAGCTCCAACCCGTCGAACTTGTCCTCGAGCTTACGTACCTCGTTGCAGTAGGCGGCCATTTCAGGGTCATGGCAGCTCCATTCTTTCATGACTTGCTCGACGACCAACTGGGAATCGCCTCGGACGTCTAGTCGACGAATGCCAAGCTCGATTGCGATGCGGAGCCCGTTGAGCAGGGCTTCATACTCAGCGACATTATTGGACGCAGGAAAATGGAGGCGGATCATGTACCTGATGCGTACGCCCCACGGAGAGACGAAGACGAGGCCTGCTCCGGCGCGGGCCCTCGTCAGCGACCCGTCGAAGTACATCGTCCAGTACTCCTGCTCCTCTGTTGCCACCGGAGTTTGTACCTCTGTCCACTCAGCCATGAAATCGGCAAGTACCTGGGACTTAATGGCGGTGCGGGGGACGTAGGTGATACCCTGATCCATAAGCTCGAGCGCCCACTTCGCGATCCTTCCTGTTGCATTTGGGTTCCGGATTACTTCACCAAGCGGGAATGAAGAGACGACCGTTACCGGATGGGAGGTGAAGTAGTGACGCAGCTTCCTCTTCGTGATGAGGATGGCGTAGACGAGCTTCTGGATCTGCGGGTATCGTGACTTGGATTCGGACAATACTTCGCTGACGAAGTACACCGGGCGTTGCACCTTAAGAGCGTGCCCCTCCTCCTCCCGCTCCACCACTAGGGCCGCGCTGGCCACCTGGGTGGTTGCCGCGACGTAGAGTAGAAGGGTCTCGCCGTCGGCCGGCGGAACTAGAATTGGGGCTTTCGTCAAGAGATCCTTGAGCCTGTCAAGTGCCTCCTGTGCCTCGCTGGTCCACTCAAAGCGGTCGGATTTTTTCAGGAGCTGATAGAGAGGAAGTCCTCGCTCGCCGAGGCGCGAGATGAAGCGGCTGAGGGATGCTAAGCATCCCATGACGCGCTGCACTCCCTTCATGTTCCGGATCGGCCCTATGTCGTTGATGGCCGCTATCTTCTCCGGGTTCGCCTCGATGCCGCGCACGGAGACGATGAAGCCTAGCAGCATGCCCCTTGGGACCCCGAACACGCATTTTTCGGGGTTAAGCTTGATGCGCTTATCCCTTAGCCTTTCGAAGGCTAGCTCCAGGTCGGGAACGAGCTGATCGCCCTTCCTGGATTTGACAACGATGTCGTCGACGTAGGCCTCAACGGTCCGCCCGATGAGGTCTCCGAAGCACTTAAGCATACATCGCTGGAAGGTAGCCCCCGCATTTTTGAGGCCGAACGGCATCTTAACATAGCAGTAGGGGCCAAAGGGGGTGATGAAGGAGGTAGCGAGCTGGTCAGCCTCTTTCATCGCAATCTGGTGATAGCCGGAGTATGCGTCGAGGAAACTGAGAGTTTCGCACCCGGCGGTTGAGTCAACTATTTGATCTATGCGTGGCAAAGGAAACGGATCCTTTGGACACGCTTTGTTGAGACCGGTATAGTCAACACACATCCTCCATTTCCCATTCTTTTTCGGTACAAGAACAGGATTGGCCAACCACTCGGGGTGGTGTACTTCCTTGATAAATCCGGCCGCCAGGAGCTTCTGGAGCTCTTCGCCAATGGCTTTGCGCCTTTCTTCGTCGAAACGGCGCAAGCCTTGCTTCACTGGCTTAGAGCCGGCCCTGATGTTCAAGGAATGCTCGGCGACTTCTCTCGGGATGCCTGGCATGTCCGAGGGCTTCCACGCGAAGACGTCGCTGTTCGCGCGGAGGAAGTCGACGAGCGCGCTTTCCTATTTGGAGGATAGGGCCACGCTGATGCGCACGACCCCTCCATCGGAACAACTGGGATCGAGGGGGACTTCTTTGATGCCTTCGGTGGGCTCGAAGGAGGTACCTGACTGCTTGGCGTCGGGCTGGTCCTCGATCGTCTCTTCGAGTTGGGCCGCCATGTCGCCCGAGACGGTGATGGCCGCGGCATACTCGCAGCACTCGACGTCGCACTCGTATGCCTTCTGAAAGGTTGTGCCGACGGTGATGACCCCGTTAGGCCCTGGGAGCTTGAGCTTGAGGTAGGTGTAGTTGGGGATCGCCATGAACTTCGCGTAGCATGGCCGTCCCAAGATGGCGTGGTAGGTTCCGCGAAACCCTACCACCTCGAAGGTGAGGACCTCCTTCCTATAGTTGGAAGGGGTCCCAAACGTGACGAGCAGGTCGATCTGCCCGAGAGGCGTCGCCTGCTTCCCTGGCACGACGCCATGGAAGGGTGCCTTGCTAGGACGGAGGCAGGAGCGGTCGATCCCCATGGCGTCGAGGGTCTCGGCGTAGAGGAGGTTGAGGCCGCTGCCCCCATCCATGAGTACCTTGGTGAGGCGTGTCGTACCGACGATGGGGTCGACGACGAGAGGGTAGCACCCCGGATGCCGGACGCGTCCCGGGTGGTCGGACCTATCAAAGGTGATGGCCGGTCCGGACCAATCGAGGAAAGCCGGGGTCGCAGGCTCGGCCGCGTAGACCTCCCGGCGCTCTAGCTTTTGCTGGCGCCTGGTGTCGTATGCTGCGGAGCCCCCGAAGATCATGAAGCAGCCGTCCACTTTAGGAAAGCCGTCTTCCTTCTCCTCGTCGCCCTTCTTTTCCTCGTCGGGTTTCCACTTCCGGTCACCTTTCACCGGATTGCCCACAAAGAACCTCTTCATGAGGTTACAATCTTTGTAGGCGTGCTTGACGGGGAACTCGTGGTTCGGGCACGGCCCCTCGAGCAGCTTGTCGAAGAAGCCGGGAGCGCCGTCGGGGGGGTGGTTGCCCCCGCTTGCGCTCGACCGCGGCTACGAGCGGTGCCTCGCGTCGCTGCTTGCCCTTCTTCTTCTGCTGCTGGCGGTTGGAGGTGCCTTCGTCGGCGTCTTCCTCCCGCTTCGCCTTGCCTTTGGAACGATCGAAGATCGCTCCAACTGCCTCTTCACCAGAAGCGTAGCTAGTGGCGATGTTGAGGAGCTCTTCCGTGGTTCGCGGACCTCGGCGCCCTAGCTCGTGGACGAGGGGCCGGCAAGAGGTCCCTGCTAGGAAGGCTCCTATGACGTCGGCGTCGGCGACGTTGGAGAGCTCGGTGCGCTTTCTGGAGAAGCGCCGGATGTAATCCCGGAGGGACTCATCCGCCCCCTGGCGACAGCTCCGGAGATCCCAGGAGTTGCCAGGGCGTGCGTACGTCCCTTGGAAGTTTCCTACGAAAACCTCCTTCAGGTCATTCGCGTTGCGAATGCGTCCTGAAGGGATATGTTCTAGCCAGGCTCTCGTGGAGTCTGCCAGAAACAGGGGTAAGTTGCGGATGATGAACAGGTCATCGTCCGCCCCGCCGGCTTGACATGCAAGCCGGTAATCGCTGAGCCATACTCCAGGGTTGGTCTTCCCCGAGTATTTGGCCACGCTCGTGGGTTGCCTGAAGCGCGGCGGAAAGGGCGCATTCAGGATGCGCGTGGAGAAGGCCCGAGGTCCGGCCGCTCCGGGCCTCAGACTGCGGTCTTCCCTGCTGTCGTAGCGCCCGCCACGGTGGACGTGGTAGCCTCGATCTGCCCCGTCCCCCCTGTCCGCACGGGAGCGTCTCCGCGCGTTCAGGGTGTCGCGGGCGTCTCGGACGAGACCGACACGTTGGTGGACGGATCGGGCCTCGTCTACCGCGGGTGGCGGTGTTCGTCGGGCGGTTGCGGCCGGATTCGCCGCCGGTGGGGGTTGATGGACAGATTCCCCCCGTGGTTCCGGGGGCGCGCCATGCATTGCCCGGCTGGCGTCCTGGCCGTGTCGTCGAGACGCTGAACTTTCCGTCTGCTGGACGGCGGCGCACTCGAGCAGGTTGCGCATCTCTTGGCGTGCCCGTCGCTCCTCGGGCGTCGCTGGCTCGGGGAGCTGTCGGAGCAACACCGCCGCTGTGGCAACGTTCTGGCTAGCGCGGGCAAAGAGCGGCGGACGTTCTTCATCCGCACAGATGCGTTCCTGGACGTCGCGCGCTCGTTGTCGCGCTCCCCCCTCGTGGTAGGGGTGCTCAACTTCTTGGCGAGCGCCCACGTGCGCTTCCGGTTGCAGAGAGCACTCTGGGGCCCTGGGTAAGGCCCCAGTTGTAGCCGCGGCACGTGAGGGGAGGGCCCGTTGCCTCCCCTCGGCACCATCGCCGTTGGACCCCTCGGAGTGCGCGTCAACCATCAGGCACTCGCGTGAGGGGCGAGGGCTCTCATTACTGGAGCCGGTGTCGGAGATTGTCCTTGCCACGCCCACGAGCTCGTTGCTCGCCGGCGATGTGGTCAAGGACCGCGCTAGGAGGCGACCGTGAGCCCCCGTGGCGTTGCGTAGCCCGAAGAGCCATCCTCTTGGTGAGGCCCCTCTGGAAGGCGTTCGGCCGCTCGCCGCCATCCCGGCAGCGGGACCGGGGGCAGCGGAATGAGCGGGCAGGACGTGGACAGGGATCAGCTCAATCCCTTTCCCGGTGGCCAGGAAGTCCAGGCTCCCGAAACGAACCAGGGAGTCCGGAGCAAAGCTGCTATCGCGATTGGCCATCTGAGACTTGGAGATGTACGCGCAAAGGTCCCCTACCTGGCGCGCCAACTGTCGTTGTCAAGATCAGCGGATCTAGACTTTAGACTAGTAAATTTCTTTTATGCGCGTGAGCCTCAGATGGTTGCGTGGGAGACACGGAGTTAGACTGGTTCGGGCAAGGGAAGCCCTACGTCCAGTATCGAGGGTGCTCGTGTTGCCCACGCGGGGGTACTGTAGTAGGGGGTTACAAATTGGCGAGAGAGGGACAGGTCCCAAGTCTCTTTTGGTAATGATGTTCTTCCCCAGAGTGGTAGTGTACAATGGTGTACTGGAGAAGAGGCGGGTTTGTTGATCTGGGTCCCGATCCCCTTCCTCCGGCTCCAGGTTCCTCCTTTTATACCGCAAGGGGCCGGCCGGAGTTACAAATGGGATCGGGTAAAAGGTCTGTAAGAGTAAAGAGTAAGATGGTAAAAAAGTACGACAGGGAGGAGGGGAGAGGTCTTTAGGCGCCCGATGTCCTGCCGACCCTGAACGCGTGCCGTCGTGCATGCCGGAGGGGGCGGTCGCTGGACGCCAAGTGTTGCTGCTCCCGTAGGTAGCTACTTCGATGTTCGTAGGTACCAGGTTAGATCATGATGAGGCGGTTTCGTCGTCACCCCGCCGTCCGTTAGGGAGGACGGTGGATACCGCTGCTCCGGCGATGGCGTGTATAGAGGGGGAGCTTCACACCTGTACTGCCGTTTGCGCGGGGCCCGAGGGCGTGCGGGACCCGAGGACGGGGCCGCTCCCTCCTTTGCTTTGGTCGCCGCAGGTCATGAGTACCCTGCGACGAACAGGAGCCGGCCGCCGGTACTGTAGCTCGCACAGGACGGTCGTGCACGGGTACTTGCACCGGGTTGCGTGAGGGGCGCGGTCGCCCTGCGCTCTGCCAACTCTGCGGTGCATTTATGGTGAGGCCGACGGGGGGACCCACAGGATTTGTCTTGTCTAGGCGGACTGCATCCGAGGGGGTTCCGGGACTTGTGGGCCCCAGTGCGCCCGACTCCTTCGCTCGGGGTCGGACGAGGCGGAACTTTCGTGGCACAGGGTCGGACGCCCCCGACCCTGGGGTCGCGGTCGGGCGAGGCCGAAAACCTTGCGGAGGGGGGTCGGGCGTCCCCGATCCTAGCGCTTGGGTCGGGCGAGGCGGAGAGTTGATCATGCTTTGGTGGGCCTGGGCCTTGATGTTTGTTTCTTTAAGCAGCGTGTTTAGGGGGTCGTTAATATTTCCCCCCAACAATTTCATATAGCTATGTTCGATTTGTAGGAATAAAATAGGGATTAGGCTGTGGAGAGATGACTGAGTGGTTGATAGCCCTGGTCTTGAAAACCGGTATAGTTCTAGGAACTATCGAGGGTTCGAATCCCTCTGTCTCTCCTTTTGTTTATTGAATACATTTGTTTCTTTCTATGTTTTTGTTTGTTCTGCCCGCTTATATCATTTTTTCATAAAAAGCATGAATGGCTCGGCTAGATGAAATAACCGAGCCAGAACAGAAAAAAAAGTAGAACAGGTAGAAATCAAAACATCTTAGTTAAGAGGGGTCATGTAAAGAACAAGTTCCAAATCACGATCAATTCCCTTTTCAAAGCCTGCTGCAGCAGCTCGGGCTCTCCCTGCATGCCACAAATGGCCCACAAAAAAGAAGAATCCTAGAACAAAATGGGAAGTCGCTAACCAACTTCTAGAGAGACATAATTAACTGCATTGATCTCGGTAGCTACGCCACCCACGAAATTTAAAGAGCCTAAAGGAGCATGGGTCATATATTCTGCTGAACGTTGTTCTTGCCAAGGTTGGATGTCTTTTTTCAACCTACTCAAGTCCAAACCATTGGGGCCCCTTAGAGGTTCTAACCACGGAGCACGAAGGTCCCAAAAATGCATAGTTTCCCCTCCAAAAATAACCTCTCCCGTTGGGGAACGCATTAGATATTTACCTAAACCCGTCAGTCCTTGGGCACACCCTACATTACCTCCAAGACGCTAGTCTCTAACTAGAAAAGTAAATGCTTGAGCTTGAGAATCTTCTAGCCCAGTAGGTCCGTAAAACTCACTTGGATAAGCCGTATTATTGAACCAGACAAAACAACAAGCGATAAAACCAAAAATGAATAAAGCACCTAAACTATAAGACAAGAGCTTCGCCAGACCATACAAACGCACGGAGAGCCCATGCAAAGGGTTTGGTTAAGATATGCCAAATTCCTCCAAGTACACAAATGGAACCCAACCATACATGTCCCCCAATTATATCTTCTAAATCATCCACACTAACAATCCATACTTCTCCCCCAAAAGGGGGATTTTGTAAATAACCAAATATAACACCGGGACTAAGGGTCAAATTGGTAAATTTTCTTACATCCCCCCCGGGGGGCCAGGTATCATATACGTCGCCAAAATAAAGAGCCTTGAGTACTAGAAGAAAAGCACCTAGACCTAACAAAATTAAGTGAATACCCAAAATTGTAGTCATTTTATTTCTATCTTTCCATACATAACCAAATATTGGAAAAGATTCTTCAAGAGTCTCGGGTCCCAGAAGCACGTGATAAATGCCACCGAAGCCTAAGAATACGGAGGACATTATGTGAAGTACTCCAGATACAAAGTAAGGAAAAGTATCTAGAACTTCTCCCCCTTACCCTACTCCTCAACCTAGAGTAGCTAAGTGCGGAAGTAAAATTAACCCTTGTTCATACATAGGCCTTTCTGGTACGAAATGGGCCACTTCAAATAGGTTCATTGCTCCGGCCCAGAATACGATTAATTCGGCATGGGCTACATGAGCTCCAAGTAGTTTACCGGACAAATTGATAAGTCTAGCATTCCCAGCCCACCAAGCAAAGCTCGTGGTTTCTTGGTCACGACCAGCTAAAATGAAAGTTCCATTAAAGAGCGTTTCCACATGGTAGAACCTCCTCAGGGAATATAAGATTTTCATGAGGCTGATCCTGAGCTGCCATCCACGCACAAATACCCTGGTTTAAAAGAATATTTTTGGTGTAGAAAGTCTCAAATTCAGGATCTTCCGCTGCACGGATTTCCTGGGAAATGAAGTCATAGGCATGTAGGTTCAGAGCCAAGCCAACTACGCCAATAGCACTCATCCATAAACTGGTGACGGGTACAAATAGCATAAAGAAATGTAACCAATGTTTATTGGAAAAAGCAACACCAAAGATTTGGGACCAAAAGCGGTTAGCAATGACCATTGAATAAGTTTCTTCATCTTGAGTTGGGTTAAAAGCGCGAAAGGTATTTGCACCATCACCATCTTCAAATAGAGTGTTTTCTACAGTAGCCCCATGGATAGCGCATAGCAGAGCTACACCTAATACTCTGGCAACTCCCATCATATGAAATGGGTTCAACGTCCAATTATGAAATCCTTGGAAGAAAAGGATAAATCGAAATATAGCTGCTACGCCAAAACTCGGCGCAAAGAACCAACCAGATTGTCCCAGTGGATAAATAAGGAATACGGAAACAAAAACTGCGATTGGACTAGAGAATGAAATTGCATTATAAGGCCGCAATTGAACAGACCGAGCAAGTTCAAATTGACGTAACATGAAACTTATTAGTGCAAAAGCCCCATGGAGAGCGACAAAGTCCACAGACCACCTAATTGACACCAACGAGTAAAATCCCCCTGTGCTTCCGGGCCCCATAGTAGCAACAAAGAGTGTGCTAAACTATTGGCAGGAGTGGAAACCGCCGCGGTTAAGAAATTTCAACCCCCTAAAGCGAAATAAGCACAAGGAAAGAGCAATAGGCCAGACCATCCTACAAAAACAAAACGGTCCCTTCGTAACCAGTCATCTATAATATCAAATAGATCATTTTCTTCTTTAGTAACTCTACCAAGGGCAATAGTCATAGTGATCCTCCTATTCAATTACTTCAACCATTTCCGAGCACCTCATATTACTTCCAGGGCATACGATAGTTTGATTATCTGTGGATGATTTATTTCTCGTTCAATGCCCTTTTTCAATGGTCTCCAAGATAGAAATTTTGCATTTTTATCTATGGGGTCACAACCAAGGTTGTGGTAAATCCACGAATTTCATTCAATTTATTTTCTTACACTATAGAAATAAAGAAATAAACATTTGAATTCAGCATTATTCCATGATTCCTATTTCAAAGCCTCTCTTTTAAGGGAATAATAACCCTCTTTTCTCATTCGCTCTCTATTGCATGGGTGGAAGAACAAAAATAGGATTCCGAAAAAAAAGAAAGATATTGAAAAGCAAAATTGACTTTTGAAACCCTTTTTATGTGTAACGGAAAAAAGTTGTGATTTCTTCTTATTCCTATAGAACGTCTAGTAACAAGAATATGAAATCGTAAATAGCGAAAAATTCTTGCCTTGCGCGATCTAAGTCTAAGGAAATACAAAAAATCCGCTTATACACCAATTTCATCCACATCGAATTTATATATCAGAATAGCGGATAGAGGCATTATTCAAGGGGTCAGGTCCACTTACTTTATCTTTCTTTCCAATTTTATTGTGGATTTGATAAGAACCTTTTTTGCTTTGTGGATAAATAATTAAAAAAGAGTTATAACCTGCTTGTTTTATTCTAACAAATCCTATATGGAACTGCCCGTCGAAGAGAAAATTTATCTGATTGTCTATCATCTCAGCCCAGCCTATATCGAATTTTGGAAAGAAAAAACAAGAATTTTCTTCTTTTTTTATTAACATTAAGAAAAAAGAATATAATTAAAATGGAATTGGCAATATAATTTTTATGCACTTTTGAAATGAAAGAAAAAGGAAGGATTTTTTGCAATCGTTATTTCTTGCCTCCGTCATATCACGAAAACCTTTCGATTTAGAATGAGGAGAGATGGTTGACTGGACTAAAGCGGCGGATTGCTAATCCGTTGCACAATTTTTTGTACCGAGGGTTGGAATCCCTCTCTTTTCGCCCCCTCGGATCATTTGGGACTTTCAAATTGTAAGGAATTCTGACCCCCGGATTTTCTCATCGATAAATGTACGAAATAAATCCAATTTGTAAGAAAAAATTCCCACAAATTTTGGATTTTTACTCTTCACGCCCAGGATTACGTCCTGGGTCATTAGATAAGAATCCAAAGATAAAGAGGGAAATAAAGTATCTCACTACTGTATAAACAAAAAGTTTGAGAGTAAGCATTACATAATCTCCAAGATTTTTTTGTTAAGGAATAGATTACCCATTTTTCCTTACTACAGAGATCCACTAGGATGGGTTTTGTTTATTTTGACACCTAAAAATGCTAAAATCAATTCTTAAAATAATTGCAAGAATTGCTTTATAATAAGCACTCTGATCAATATAAAAAATTAGTTTAGGTATTGTGTGGGTACCTAAAGGTACCTGCTCAACGTAGGCGCAGGGGGTAGAAAGGCGGATCCAAATTTATTGCTGCAGCTATACATTCAATGTAGAAGAATTTAAATTTTAGAATCGAAGGTTCATAATATAAGACTTCTCGGCTCTTATCCATTTCCATTTTTTTAAATTTTTTTGGAATGAATACATCATTCAATTCAATTTGGCAGACGGAATAGTAAAGATTTCATTGAAAACTTATAGCGGCTTGCCAAACAAACGCTAATAGAAAAAAGAGTATAGGTATGACAGGCATAACATCCACGATTGGGTTGAAAATGGCATAAGTTTCGGGTAATTTGGCGAAGAAAAAGCTAGTCGGACAAAGAACATAATTAAAACAGATACAGGTTAAACTAAGTATATTAGGCATAACAAGCATTTTGTTCTTGTAGAGTAGATAATTGGATTTTGATTGAGTTATTTTTTTAAGGGAAAAAAGCAAAAGAAAAGGTGGATTCCAAATCCTTTTTTCTTCGGACTTTCCCAAACACAAAATACCTCCTTGTATTCGCATTCTCAAATGAGAATGGAAGAAATTCGAATTTCATATAATATCTTAATATAATTCCATGTAATGATCAATGCATTTTTTGGATTCTATATTATCCGCATGTCTAGAATCCTAGCAAGAAAATATCCCTCATTTTTTAGGTAATTGAAGTGGGATTGATGAATAATATATTAAAATAATAGTGTTTATTAGTGTTGCATAAAACGAAATGGGGCGTGGCCAAGTGGTAAGGCAGCGGGTTTTGGTCCCGTTACCCGGAGGTTCGAATCCTTCCGTCCCAGATTTTTTCTGATGAAGCAAAAGATAGAATCGTATTGTGCCATGCACGACATAAAAAAAGTTTATTCTAGTTTCAGCACAGGCCTTAAAACTTTTGACCAAGATCGGCGTGAGAAAAAAGAAAAGGGTTTCCATTCTACGCATAGGGACTCGATTTTTCTATTTTAGATATTATCTGATTTGCAAATATCCATTTCTAAATCAATGGAATGTGAGGATTAGAGATAAATTCATATATTCTATTTACTCGACTTTCGAATTGATTGAAAAAAATCGTACTTTTCTTTTCTTATTTTTTTAGTTCTTTATTTTACTTAAAAGAAACAATGCTATAAGTAAAAGCAAAGACCTTAATTTTACTTTACAAAAAAAATTCTTTCTTTTGTTATTCGAGTCGAAGTAGTGGGAGAATTTTATAACTCTCCCAAAACTACCAATCTTTTCATTGGCATAGCTTATTTGGTTAATAGTTAATTATTTTTGTTACAGAAAAATATATGAATTAATTAAATTAATTCAACTGGAGGTTGATAGTTTATTTGTTGGGGAAGAGTCGATCCTTCTCATTTCAGGATTGATCATCTTGAGTTCTCTGTTGAGAATGGAAATGAAATAATAAATAAGTCTTAAGCAAACTATTTTATTCTTCTTTTTCGAACTATGTTTCATTCATATGATAGAATATGAATTTAAATAAATTGGATCTTTGCAGAGTGTTCCCTGATAAATATTATTTCTTTTATCCATATTTCTCCATATATAGCAAGTTTGAATTAGTATACAAAATCAATGACTATTCATGATTCCTTCCATATTGGATCAATTCTTGATACCATTTTGCAATGAAATTAGAGGAATGTTATGGTAAAACTTCGTTTAAAACGATGTGGTAGAAAGCAACGTGCGACTTGAAGGACATGATCGATTGTGGATTTTTCTATCCATCATTTTCCATAGTAATGAAAATGCTCTTGGCTCGACATAGTCTGTTCTATTTGTCCCGAACCTAATTTGCGCTGGGTTGTTTGTAGGTAAATAGTACACGATGGAGCTCGAGAGGACAGAATTTCTTTTTTATCAAGGGAAAGAATCTAGGGTTAGTGAAAACTAATAAATTAGACCAACTTTGTCAGTCTATCGTTAATATAGAAATAAAAAGGTTAAAATAAGAAAAAATTCAAATTTTGGAAGATTGGAAAAACTTTTTCGATTAAAAGTCTATCTGAATCAATCGTTCATATTTGATTTCTATAGAAGAGTGAAATGCTTTATTGAAGGAAATAAGAAAAAAGAAAGGGTATGTTGCTACTCTTTTCAAAGAAAAAAGAATAGGAATTTCCAAAGTAATGTCTAAACCCAAGGATTTCACAAATCAAAGATAAAGGATTCCAGAACAAGTAAACACGATCTTCAACCATCTCAACAATAGAATTAGATCAGAATAAGGAATAAAGTAAATTTGTTCGAGATGAGATAAAGAAAAGAGTTTAGAGACGACTCAAAAAATTTTGAAGGGTTTTTCTTTTGAAGTCTCTCAGTCAAAATTAGCAAACTTGAGTCATGAGTATAAATGAAATTTGTTTTTTCTTTTCTTTAAGGAAATTAATGCAAGTCATAACCTAATTTCTATCTACTTATATTATAGATAGAAATTAGTATTATAGATAGAAATTAGAATCATTTTCTCGAGCCGTATGAGGAGAAAACCTCCTATACGTTTCTAGGGGAGGGGTTGTTTATCTACATCTATCCCAATAAGCTATCTATCGAATCGTTGCAATTGATGTTCGATCTCGAAGAGAAGGAAGAGATCTTCAAAAAGTGGGTTTTTATGATCCAATAAAGAATCAAACTTGTTTAAATGTTCCAGCTATTCTCTATTTCCTTGAAACGGGTGCTCAACCTACAAGAATAGTTTATGATATTTTAAGGAAAGCAGAATTCTTTAAAGATAAAGAATGAACTTTGAGTTAATTGAAGAACTAAATGAATAAAAAAGTAGGAGGGGACGCTAGTACCTCTTAATTTCTTAGACACAACCTCTTTCTTAGTCTTATTTTTTTGTTGCATTTATGTCGTGCCAATCCAACAAAAGTCCTTATTTTATTTCCTTTTTGTATCTAATTGCATTGTATTTCCATTGACAAAGGTCTATTAAACAAATAGAATTTGTAGATAGCTGGATCTCTTTATCATCACTCCATATTAGGTATTTCTATCTACACTTCGCTCAAATGATAGGGTTGCCCCCCTTGCATGTACTCTCTATAGAAGATTTGTTTATTTAAAGATATAAAAATTGCTAAAAAAATGACAATTTTGCCATTGTGATTGCGGCCGCTCCTTTTTTACCCGTAGTGAAATTGCACGGGATCAGTTCATTTTGGTATTTGAGTGTTTTTAATGGGTGATAAAATCTTTCTTTTTATGTCTTGCTAATTCAATGTTTTGACAGGAGCGTCCGGTGTAATTCCATTGATTTTTGGATTTCGATCGTGTCTAAGAGATCCTATTTTAGCTGGGTTGCTAACTCAATGGTAGAGTACTCGGCTTTTAAGTGCGACTATGATCTTTTACACATTTGGATGAAACAACAACTTCGTCCAGACTCTTGGTAGAGTCTAGAAGACCACGACTGATCCTCAAAGGTAATGAATGGAAAAAATAGCATGTCGTAATACAATTAATTTCTTTTTTTTTGAATAATTTTTTTTGATTTTCTGGGTCTAGTGAATAAATGGATAGAGCCTGGCTCTAATTCTGATAAAATAAAAAGCAACGAGCTTAACTTCTTAATTGGAAGGATTCCCCGATCTAATTAGACATTAAAAATGTATAAGTGCCTGATGCGGGGAAAGGTTAGGTTTTCCTATGAGTGGACCCTTTACTTTTTTTTTTTAGAAATCCTAATTATTCTTGATTATGGATTGAAAAGGGATGTTATGAATTGAATGTGTAAAAGAAACAGTATATTGATAAAGAGACTGTATTCCAAAGTCAAAAGAGCGATTGGCCCGCAAAAATAAAAGATTTGTTCTTGTTTGTTTTCTAATTAGAACAAACATAAACTAATTGGATAGAAAAGGAGCGGAAAAAGATCTATGGATTAGACTTCCTTTCTTTCCAGGGCTTGTATTATGCAACACCTTGTTCTGACCATATTGCACTATGTATCATATCATCATTTGATAAACTGAGAAATGCTTTTTTTCTCTGATTCAAGTAGAAATACAAATGGAAAAATTTGAGGGGTATTCAGAAAAACAGAAATCTCATCAACAAGACTTCGTCTATCCCCTTCTCTTTTAGGAATATATTTATGCATTTGCCCATGATTATGGATTAAATGGTGCCGAGCCTGTGGAAATTTTTGGTTGTAATAACAAGAAATTTAGTTCACTACTTGTGAAACGTTTAATTATTCGAATGTATCAGCAGAATTTTGGGATTAATTCGGTTAATCAGCCTAACCAAGATCGATTGTTGGATCACAGCAATTATTTTTATTCTGAGTTTTATTCTCAGATTCTATCTGAGGGGTTTGCGATCGTTGTAGAAATCCCACTTTCGCTAGGGCAACTATCTTCTACGGAAGAAAAAGAAATAATAAAGTTTAAAAATTTACAATCTATTCATTCAATATTTCCCTTTTTAGAAGACAAATTTTTGCATTTACATTATCTATCACATATAGAAATACCCTATCCTATCCATTTAGAAATCCTAGTTCAACTCCTTGAATACCGGATTCAATATGTTCCATCTTTGCATTTATTGCGATTCTTTCTCAACTATTATTCGAATTGGAGTAGTCTTATTACTTCAATGAAATCGGTTTTTCTCTTGAAAAAAGAAAATAAAAGACTATTTCAATTCCTATATAACTCTTATGTATCAGAATATGAATTTTTCTTGTTGTTTCTTCGTAAACAATCTTCTTGCTTACGATTAACATCTTCTGGAACCTTTCACCAATTGAGATTATTGTAGGCCTGTAAAAGCATCTTCTGGAACCTTTCACCAATTGAGATTATTGTAGGCCTGTAAAAGCTCCTGTCTTGAGACCCTTGGCTAGTTTCTTCGAATACCTACCAAGGCTCGGGAGCTGGCAGGCATATGTTCATCTCTGGAGAGATGAACATGATATTGCTTAAGGCTCATTTTTGACCCTTGGCAAGCTTATAGTTTTTTCCATATGCAACAGGGTAAGACCAAAGAAAGGGAGCATTACTGGTTGTGGCCATGCAGCATGATCATTGCTCCATGTTCCAACATCAAAGCAAGCATCTTTGAATGCCGTTGGAGCAAGTCGAGGACGACTTGCAGTCAAGAAGGGGAGAATGATGAGGATATCACTACTCGGATAGAACCACATTAGCAACTTTTGATTCATAGGTAAAACAATTCTTTACCATGGTTGTATTTGATACATTTGATAAATTGATGCTGCACCATGATGTATGTTCGTTGTCATTTTTAGAAATACATACGTGGATCAAAAAGAGTGTTAAACATACGTGGAAGGTATGGAGGACTAAAGAAGTTGATTGGGGTCAAGTCCAAGTATTCCCAACATCCTCCACTAGGCCACAACGTCACTTTTGGCCCAAGGAAAGAAAGAGATCCAATCCAACACGTTTTGGGGCTGGATTCGGACTACAACACTGCGCCAACTTGTGACAGCCGCGACAACCTCATCCAGGCTCCGTTTTGGTCGTTCGAGTACTCCTTAGAATCCTTATGAAGTCTATTTTCAAATGGATCCGGATTCAAGTCCATATCTTTTCTGAGGCAGCCACAATGACTAAATTACTACTAAGAGGTTTTCTGTCCAAAGGCGCTGCATCGCCTTATTTTGGCCTGATGGGCCGTGTATCAAGTTGGGTCCATTAGAAACACATCCTAGGGTTAGAGCACAACCCCAACACCCCTTGGTCATTCTCTTAGGTATCAATAAGGATTAGAGCCGCCATAAACAGATTGAGTTTTGTTTAGATCAAGTTTAGCTCTCGCTACTTGGTTGTAAGCGTGCGTGCTGGATTAACCATCCGTCTTCTTGTCTTCGGAACCCCACCATTATTGAGATTGAGATTGAAATCTTCATCTACATCTTATAAATTCAGTACTTGTTATACTTGTTCTTGCTAGTTCTTCGATTGCTCGCAGGACGAGTGCCCTAGTGGCCGGGTGACGCGCTCCACAAGATCGCGGCAACCATTGGAGGAGGTATATCGGTTGCTAAGGTGCAGCTTGGAAGGCTATAGTCGGGCCTCTATCCACCAATCGAGTTACCCCACGCCCTCGTATTGAAAGATCGGGAACCAACCCTAACGGGTACATATCAGAGACTAAATTAAACAAAAAAATGCACCAATTCACACCGACATGCACATTACTAAAAATATAGCACAAAATTAAAGGAGTAATAACGCAACCTCAATTTTGAGGAACAAATTTGCAAATGTGATATACATTGTAAAATACAAAACATATTATGGATCGTCTAATACTGCTTCGCGTAGCACTGCCGGCTGCTGCTCCTCCTCTATGTGCTCGCAGCTCGCGCAGTCGATCGCCAGTACTGCTCCTTGTGCTGGCGCTGCGTCCGTCGTTCCTGCTCTGTGTGCCAACGCTGGCGTGTGCCGCATGCCGGCTAGGCCACTAGGGTTGGAAGCGACGAGCGAGCACGATTGCACAAGCATATATAGATGAGCGAATGGATGGGGAATTTGAAAATTGGAGATCAGCTGTCTGTAAGTCTGTTGTTTCTGAGAGTATGCAACACAAGAGACATAGCCTGGCGTGGGCGCCGGCGGAGAAAGAGAGACACATGCGCCGCGACTGTGTGTGGTGGGCGAGTGCGCGGAAGAATTTTTCTGAGTTGGAGTGCGCGCCGGAGAGCTACGAACATACGATGGGGTCCCTACGTCCTTCCTGGCTCACGCGTCAGTCCTTAGGCTGCTGCCTTGCTGCTAGTCCAGCCCAACAAGCAGTAAAATCATAGCCCTATTCGGCTGGACTTATAAGCCGGCTGAAAAACTGAAACGGTTGATTTGTTGTGAGAGAAAAATACTGTTTGGTAGCTGATAAGCCGGTTGATTGGTGGATGATAAGCCGGTTGATAAGCTGAAGTGAACAGGCTGCATCAGGCGACAGGTGCTGCGCAACATCTCCTCTTCGATGCTAGCTCGTTGCAGCTGACGCGACAGAAAAAAATGTAGAGATAGGGGCGAATAGGGGCCAGCAACGCTAGGGTCTGAGGTGAGGCCGGCGGGCAGCTGGGGCGGCCACCCCATCCTGCCTAAACGTAGCTCCGCCCTAAGGGGGTGTTTGGTTCCCCTCACTTATTTTTAGCACCCGTCACATCGAATGTTTAGATACTAATTAGGAGTATTAAACGTAGACTATTTACAAAACCCATTACATAAGTGGAGGCTAAACGACGAGACGAATCTATTAAGCCTAATTAGTCCATGATTTGACAATGTACTGCTACAGTAAACATTTGCTAATGATGGATTAATTAGGCTTAATAGATTCGTCTTGTCGTTTAACCTCCACTTATCTAATGGATTTTGTAAATAGTCTACGTTTAATACTCCTAATTAGTATCTAAACATTCGATGTGACACGTGCTAAAAATAAGCAAAGGAACCAAACGCCCCCTAAAGATATAATTATCTAGATACGTAGTAAAATATATGTATTTAAAAGTGTCAAAATGACCTAAATTTAGTATGGAGGGAGTAAACATCTATCCATCAAAGTCCTAACCAATCACAAACAAAGTAGCAAGACTGACCCGTGCCATGCATGAATACCAACTGGTTGAAATCCACCATTTTGATTGAAAACTTTGCTCGACGGTTGGGCGCTGCACATTTGATGCCCGTAAAGGAGCCGGTAGTGCCATAGCAACTGTTCTCCTGTTCCGAGGAAACGGGCATGCAGAGCATCGAATGCTCGTGCTCCAGGGACCACGCCCAGGGACGACGGGGTGCACGACAACGCACCTCCAACCGCTGCTCGTCATGTGACCATGTGGATGTGACTGCTCGGATCTGAATCTGATCCAGCCCTGTGGCATGTTCTTGGTTCCCAAGGCTCGTATGCAGGTTTCACTGCTCAAGCATGTTGGACACACGTACCATACGGCATAATGCTCATGTTCAAAGCCACCACTTTTACCAACGTTAGAGTATGCCAATTCGAAAGAATGACTCCAGAAAAGGAGAAGGTCGATCGGTTCTAAACATTCATGTATGTACCATGAGAAAAGATCTCAACCGCTTGATCTGCTTGACGTACTAGAAGGCTGTTGCGAGTCATTGTCAATGTCTTGGGAAAGGGATACTTTTGCGTATGAGTTGCTGCCCCAAAGATACCAGCAGTTAGGGCATGTACAACAGCATAGATGGTTGTTGTCTGTAAAAACTTACCACACCACACATAGATAGTAAAATAGATATCTTGTATAATGGTTCGTCTATATATTGTATGTAAACCGTAAACCTGTAAATTATGGTGATCAAGCATAAACATAATCTTTGTATACCATTTTGTTGCTCGTGTGAGAATACATTATGTACGCCATCCGAAGAATATAACCCCTACCTAAAGGACTGAAATATAATTTTTTTATTTTCATTCATATCCTTCTAGCTTTCCTAAGAGAACTTTCTTCAATTTCTATCTTCGTTAAGGGCAATAATGTAAAATGGTGAAGATATTTCTGCCGACTACCATGACCCTCCTGCCCATCTCTCCTGTTGACTCTCCTTTTCTTTTCTCTCCCGTTTGCATCTGGGCACGGCGACAGGCAGTAAGCGGTGGATTGGGTTGGCCGTCGCAACATCCGGCGGCCGGTACGGCTCAGCTTGGGCGGCGTGGTGCAGCGTCCGACGACCGGCGCGGCGCAACGTCCGGCGGCCGGCGCCGGCGCCGCTCGGCATGGGCTGCCAGCGCATGCGGCTGACTGGTGGTGCGGAGCAGGCAACCGGCGGCCGCGACGAGCACGCTGAGGCAAGCTACTCCACCATTGCTGATTTTCCCCACGCTGAGGCCGCGCGCACCGGATCCACGCCACCGTCGGCGACCCGCAGCAGCTCCTACAACGCGCTCGGGGAGACGGCGACTTGCGTTAGGAGCACGAGCGCGTGCCGTAGATGAACGAGACGCCGGCAACTCCCTCTTTCTTCAATTAATGAACGCCACGGAGGCTGATTCTGCTGACCTGGACACGAATAGACGGGTCCTTTGCACGTGCCCTTAGGAAATACTACTATACCAGTCATTAACACTAGAGGGTTGGAACTTGGGACGGATTAGGATCGATGCAGTGGATCGCGGATAACGGATGCTACAGCGGATGTTAAGTCCAAATAGATTGCGGATAATGATGCTACAGCGGATGTTAAGTCCAAATAGATTGCGGATAATGATGCTACAGCGGACGTTAAGTTCAAATAGCGGAATTAAAAAAATAGCCAAAATTTAAGAGCATATATGAATATTAACATCAAGTTCACTTTAAAAAAGTTAAAATTTTAAGTTAGCAATTACATTTCATGGTAAGAATCACAAATAAATAGATATAATTAAGATGTATGGATATATATTAACATTAAATTATCATATTTATTCAGTATCTAAATAATTATTTTAAACATTATTATTACCATTTAATTCATATTCACATATCACTAGAGTTATAAATATAGCAAATAACGGCCTAATATGAGCAATAGCGGCCGCTAAGTCCAAACATGCTATCTTGTGTCCGCTACTGCTATAGCAGGCGCTACAGATACTATTTAGTACCTTGTCTGCAACAATGATCTCTTTAGCATGGCTAAAAGCACGGCACGAAAATTTTAGGCTGTGCCATGCTACTATGCTAGTATCTCAGCACAATGGCTGATATGGCAGCAATTGTTGTGTGTGTACTCAAGGCCTAAGGCGTCAAACACGTACGGGACAATAGAAGCTGAATGATCCGTTTTGTTTATTTTCTTATTTTGCTATTAAACTATATAGACGTTGCACGGCGCGACAGAGGCACAAACGTGTTATTAACCATGCTTCAATGTTATGGCATGAACCTAACTATTTCTGTTGTATAGCCAGTATAGCAAGTTTTTCCCAGTCTTTTTGGATTGTTTTCTTGCCTGTTTAGGCATTTTACTCTCTACTCTTCTTCTATGTAAATAGAAACGATCACTATCTATCTTGTGCTCCGTTCGTTCGAAAAGAAAAATGTTATGGCATGGTTGGGCTGAATTATCCATGTGATTTTTCGATGTAAATAATTCAACGTAGCGTCTCAGGTTGGTGGTACAACTTTTTAAGACGGTTGACCAACCGCATAGCCCATCACCTAGCATCGTACGTTAACCTCTATTTCAAATACTTTACACTTTTAAGTACATTATCTATTTGCAAATACTTGCGAATTCATGTTTTTAAGATATTGTTTTCTAGTATTTTGACTTTTACAAAATAGTATTAAAATGTTATGCAAACATGTAGAGATAATTTTTTAGGAACATTTTGGTAATTTCGTATGAAGAAAAGTGTATCATCTTGATCTTGGTAACCATAAACCATGCAGTGGTCAAAGAGTTATCAACTTCTTGGAAACGGAGGTTAGTAGTCCACTGTAACAGCCAGCGGGGCCATTATTGGGATCGGACCCAGGCCAGGTTGCTTCTTCGTCAGATCTACTTTCTTCTCACCCGCACCAGTAATGCACTCAATCTCTGATGATTAGCGCTCTCCCGTCTCCGTCTTCGTCCCCCGGCGATCACGATTCACAGTTGAAAAGGGAACCTGTCTTCTTCCCCCGTTCCCCGTCCGGTCCTCCGCTTATAAAACACGCCACCCACCTTCCCCAACCTTCTTCGCAAGAATCCAAGAAAAAGTAAACCAAACAAGCCCAAACAGGCAAGAGAGAACCAAACCAACCAAGAAACCCCCCTCAGCTCCCTCCTCCCCTCCACCACCACCGCCGTCGCCGGAGATGTCGTCGCAGGCGATCGAGGACCACCGCTCCGGCGCGGAGGTGCACGCAGGGCGGGAGCTGTGCGCGCAGAAGTCCCGCGAGTTCATGGTGGAGCTGGGCCTCCCCGACGGCCTCCTCCCGCTGCCGGCGCTCGACGAGGTGGGGTACAACCGGTCCACGGGATTCGTGTGGCTCCGCCAGGCCGCCGGCGTGACCCACACCTTCGACACCATCGGGAAGCAGGTGTGGTACGACAAGGAGGTGACGGCGTTCGTGGAGCCCGGGCGGATGAGCGGCCTCACCGGGGTCAAGAGCAAGGAGCTCCTCATCTGGGTCACCATCTCCGAGATCGTCGTCAGCCCCTCCGGCACCAAGGTCGTGTTCCGCACCCCCGCCGGGCTCGGCCGCGCCTTCCCCGTCACCGCCTTCCAGCTCAACCCGCCCGCCGAGGGGGACAAGAAGGAGGAGGGCGACGCCGGTGCCGCCACTAACAATTGATCTGCTTCCGGCCGGCGGGCGGGCGCTCGATCTGGTGGCGTCGTGGCGAGATCTGGCGGTACCTGTGTTGTGTCCGAAACTCTGTGAGCTGTGTACTCTCTCCTCTGTCCGCGGTGTACAATGGCAGTGGATCATGCAGGAATAAAAGGTGTCCATGGGTTCAGGATTCGTAATTATGCGTGGTCAGCAGTGCTGCTGTTTGATCTTGTACTGATTGTCTTGCCTGTTTCCTTGTCGAACTAAATTGCATTCCTTGCCTGTTTCGTTGTACCTGCCATCTCTGAGGCTGGGATTGTCGTTGTCTCATGGATCAGGGGCAGGGTACACGAAAAGCTATGAAGATTCAGAACTTTGTCTCATTGCCCGTTTCCTCGTGGAACTGAATTCCTTTTTTTTTTTTCTTGCCTCTTTCGTTGCTGCTACTGTGTTGTAGCAATGTAACCTCTGACTCTGAGATCATGGATTAGGGACAGGGTAAACGAAAACTTCTGAAGATCCGGCAAGACTTCACAATTGGCTCTAGAACTGAGTCTCTGTGCATAGTTTGCGTTGCGGCTCCCTGGTGGTCCACTGCTAAACAAACTAGCTCAACCTCGCAACAGTCTCAATCGCTGTTCATCCAAGGTGTCACGAGAATACGAGATCTGTTTGTTGCACTTGTCTATCCAAATGTTGGTTAGCATTTATAAACCTTTGATGCGTAGTTCTCGTAATCCTACCTAGATCTGGACACTTATCTACCCAAAGGAGTTGGCATTTAGACATTCGTCCGTAGTAGATTGGTACACCTGTCTATTACTAATAAGGGCGCTGCTAGCCCGGACGTCGAACATCCGGGCGTAGCATCGGACACTGGGATGCTACTATTAGATTAAAAAAAACTTCCGCTGAAACATTTGCTTAATGTTGCAAGAAACATCGATTTCTTTTCAGCAAACTGTCATTTCAACAAGAAGCTCCTCCCTAGTCGGACATACCCGCCTCGCGTCTATCCACAAAAAATGAGTTCATAACTCAAAATCCATATGCCATGATCCCCTAACAACAAAATTAGGCTAATAAACTTTTTGCAACATCTCAAACCAACAAGCAAAACATCACAATTTAACTGCAACATCTCAAAAGCAAATATTCAACATGAAAAATCAATCAACGAAAATCTCAGTCTATCAGTCGCACATGCGTGAAACATTAAAAACCATTACATGCAACATTTTCTTATAACAGTAGCAACATTGCAGATCTACTTGATAGACGATGCAACATTAAACTTATAACAGTAGCAACATTACAGATCTACTTGATAGACGATGCAACATTAAAGGTCAATTAGTGAAACATCTCAGGTAAGCTACTGCAACATTGAAAAGTCCTATGCAGATCCAGAGACCTCATCCATGAAGGAGCCTCATATCCATCATAAAGAAGCTCCCCGTCAGCGAGGCCGCCCCAACATCTCAAACCATCCAATGTATCGGAAAAACCGAACATGAAACTGGACATCTCAAAACCAACATTACAACATCAAAGACCATCTAGTGCAACATCAGCAAACACTAATCCCAACATCTCAAAAATACCAACTGCAACATCATAAAATTTCGGTACGTCGTGGCTTAGTGGTGCCTCTAAAGTCTTCTTCCTCCAGAGCACAATAGAATGCTCTCATGGAGTCACGGTGCATACATCCATCTTCCCCTTCCATGGACCTCCTCCCGGTAAGCACATGAGTAGCAGCAAGTGCATGGCTCGACCACTGGCATGGGAGCAAGCGACTCAGCATCCTGCGATCATATCATCAAACGACACGAATGGGAATAGCTCGTGACCCAGGTCGGCGGCGGCGGCGCCCAGCGGGAGCTCGGTGGGTGCACTGCTTTGACCTTTGGGGGTGTGGGGGATGACCCCTGCAATCTCACTAGCATCTAGCGTGTGTGTGGGCTAGATGCCTGGATGAGAAGGGGAGTAAAGGAACCAGAGGAGGGGAAAGTGAAAGGATAAGAAATGAATGCGTGGAGGCAACGTGTGGTGAACAAGCATAATATATTTTTTCCGTGTGGACCCGCGTCCGATATTTTCACCGTCCACCGGACGGCCAGCTGTAGCGTTACCCTACTAATAATATTGATTTGTTGCAATTGTGCGTGACATCTACCCACTCAATCTCTCTCTCTGGAAAACTGATCTCCAAAGGCCAAGAGGCCAAACAGCACTCCCAAGTCCCAACACTCTGTGTCGCAGCCTTAGTCAAAACAAGCACGCCCGCGGCCGCGCACGCAGCATGTGGAAGCGCCAGACGTGTCCGGGGACAGGAGTCCCGGGCCTCCCAAGTACTCCTTCAGTACGTTTTGTACCGGTATGCTAGAGCAGCTTCAGTATACTACAGAAATCGAACCGTGGATCAGAAAACCAAACCCTGCTCACCGGAGCCACATGGACATTTGGATGTCAGAGACTGTGAATGGAAAAAAAAAGCATCGTGTTCAAGCACAATGCCACAATGGTGGTTCCTTTTGCACGGTTCGTTGGACGAGCATAGGCCGCCGCAACACCCAAACAAAAAAAAATCAATCAAAATCTTACTCACAAATTAGTCGAGCTAGCACAAACACACAAAAAGCTCGGCGGACGAATCAAGCACAGCAACAGTAGATTCAAAATTTCCTCCGCCGTATCGACCTCCGTAAGTCCCCAACAAGGGAGATTGTTCATTTGTCACGTAAAAGCATCTCCAACAGCATAGGTAAAATTAGTGATCTAAAATTGGTTTGAAGTATAGGGGAGAGAAAAATTTCATATATAAACTTTGGTGATCCTAAGGTTTCTTGTAAAAGGATCAAGACACAGGAAAAATACTAAAAATTACATATTTTAATGAGGGCCTTTTGGCAAAAGATCATGTCCACGCCAAAAAAATCCCCTTCTTTGTCTCGTTCGATCCCTCTCACACCGCCATCTTCCTCCATGCATCCTCGCGCCCGGCGCCCGCCTCCTCCTCCCCTCCCTGCGTCCAACCCCTGAATTGACGTCGTCCATGCTTCCCCCTCTGCTCAAATCGATGTTGCCTTTCTCCTCAATGGCAAATCGACGAGCTACAGCCCCTATGACCTCCTCTCGCATCCATGGATGGCGACAAGGATGTCGGATGGGGAGATGAGCTCCCCTACGGCCTCAAATCAAAGCGGAGGACAACGATTTAGTGGTGGACGGCCTCAAATCGAATCAACGACGTCTTCCTCACCTCCTCCTTCCTTCCCCTTCGCCACTAGCCACCTCGGCCTCACCCACTGTCGTAGGCCATGCCGCTTGAGCTTCTCTCTGATTCGACATGTCGGATTCAGTGCGGCGTCTCTCGCTGCGGCAGCGGCGAGCAGGTCAAGCTCACCCGCGTGCCGGGGGTCAAGCTCACAGGGAGAGGAGGGGCACTGGCAGATGGGATGGCTCGTCGTTGGGGGCTTTCGGAGATGAGAAAGGGTGCAGGATGGTTGGCGGAGGGGCTGCTGGCAGAGGTCCATCGCCTTCCGTGTTAGCGCCGGCGGTCGAGGGCGGAGAGGCCGAGAGGGTGAGCCAGGCGCGGAAGCCTCCAAGTTGAACAGTCACAATCGGAGCAGTTGTCCTTCCCGCCGAAGCACTGCAAGTTTTACCAATCTAGAGTTAGGATCGTTATATTTGCATATAGGAGAGAGAAATTTAGATCATAGCCTAAAACATTAGGGATAGCAATCCATGTAGGTATACTGTTGAAGCAGTTTTTTAGTTGTTTTTAGGTATCTGGTAGTTTTTATGGATAGCAATCCATTTTACATAAGCTGTTGGAGATGGTCTAAGGCGTCGTAGGTTGTCGTCTTGGATTTTTTTTTGCCAAAAATAGATGGAGAAACAATAACAGACTTTGCTTTTGATTTCTTCCTACCGTTTATATACTATACCCCTATTATTGTAATCAGCATGTGAGCTAAGAATATTGTTAAAACTTGCTGTGTGCAGTTGCAGGGCCAGAATATTATCTTTTTCTAAAAACAAAGTCCCCAACATCCCAATCGGAGGTTTCACTTCATCTACTAGTGCCCCCAATCCAAGCTAGCTGCAGCAACAACTTAAACTGGCACAAGATTGGAAGGTGCACGCAGAGAGAGCTTGAGGGAGCATATGCCCCGTGAGAACTGTTACCGTAGCGGCCCAAATTCGCGTTGGAGGAGCACTTCTTTTAAGTAAACTCTGGATTATTATTATATCAAGCAGAAGTTCGTCCCAGAAAATATAGAGAGGTTCCTAGCGAAAACAAAAGGATAGCAACAACACGAGCATGGCCGGGTTCTCGTGCAGCGGCTATGCACGATAAGTAGTCGACAGTTGTGAGGAGAGATATTATTGGGTATTGTGGGCGATACTGTACAGCACTATTCACCTCAGTACTGTGAGTCACTGCTGACCATTGTACTTATCTGGACCTTGTCTCATTGCCTGTTTCCTCGCGGAACGGAATTGCATTTTGCCTTACCTCTTTCGTTGCTGCTACTGTGTTCTAGCCTCATATCTGAGATCATGGATTAGGGACAGGGTAAACGAAAACTTCTGAAGATCCTGCAAGACTTCAGAGTTTGCTCTAGAATTGAGTCTCCGCATAGTTTGCGGCTCCTGGTCCACTGCTAACCAAACTAGCTCAACCTCTTCATCCGTCTCAATCGTGTTCATCCAAAGTATCACAAGATCTGTTGTACTTAGGGATGAAAACGGATCGGATACAAACGGATCAAATATATACGGATACGAATACAAATACTTATTTTTTTCTTGGATCAAATACGGATATGAATAGTGTCAAAATGTGTCGAATAATGATACTCGTCCTATTCGCATATTAAATATTCAACTTTGAATATTCAGATTCGAATACGCACTACGGGAAACCTCAAAGTTGCCGAGTGTAATTACTTCGCCGAGTGTATTATTGCGGGCACTCGGCGAAGGACCGGTTTGCCGAGTGCAATACTCGAAACACTCGGCAAACATAATACACTCGGCGAAAACACTATTTGCCAAGTGCCACCAAAATAACACTCGGCAAACACCCACGGGGCACTCGGCAAAGATGGAGCACTCGGCAAAGTGATGAGCAAGTGACTTCCCTGTGCCGCAATGGGCCAGCGCCGTGACGGACGTTAGGCTTTGCCGAGTGTCGACGGGGGGCACTCGGCAAAGCTACTAGTTTGCCGAGTGTTGTGATGGAACACTCGGCAAACCTATTACTTTGCCGAGTGTCATCATGGGACACTCGGCAAAGTGGCGAGTATGCCGAGTGCTAGAGGGAACACTCGGCATACTTTAGGGTTTGCCGAGTGTTTTTCGACACACTCGGCAAAAGTAATTTTTTTCCCTCCTCCACCCTCCAAACTTTTTACACTCCACATGTATGGCATTTGGCACTGCATGGTAGAAGGTGGACTATTTTTTGATCTGTTTGCTATATTTAATCAATTAATTTCATTTAGAGTAATTTTTTGATTTAAGTCAAATTTGAACTGCAGGTGATTGGAATAATGGAATAATATGAGTGGAAAAATCATATTCATGTTAGTGAGTCCAAATTGAGGTCTCACCCAGAAAATGAAAAGAAAATTTCGAACATTTTGCTAAGGAAACACGACTACGAACGTGTGGCCAAATGATTGTTTAATTCTCAAAAATACAAACGAAGTTTGAAAATCACGAGATTTTGCAAGATGCTATAATTTCATATGCAGAGGCTGTGGTAAAAAATTGACAAGGTTTCGCACAAGTTTTGACATATGATGTTTAGAATTCGAAGCATCTCCGGAGAGGATTCGTAGAAGTTGGAAGGATCCGGTAAGATTTTGAGACGAATCGATACATGTATTTCTCATTGAGTCCCATTTTTTTTATAGGCTATAGAGAACATAGATTGGTTCATGTCAAATTTTGGAAATTTTTCAGATCCGTTTGGTAATTTTTATTCATTAATTGCACGTATATGAATTTAATAGATATAAATTTAATATGAGCTATAAATCCATGAAATGATGGAACAATATTACTTAAAAAATGAAATACGCAATGTTTAGTGAATTTGACTAGGTTTTTGCAAACTTTACATACTTTTAATTAATAAAACCAGTTTAACATGAAATAATAGTACCTATTTGCCGAGTGTCAAGGAATGGCACTCGGCAAAGAGCCTATTTGCCGAGTGTCAACCCTAGGACACTCGGCAAACGTCGTCGCGGTCCACCTGTCAGCCGCACTTTGAAATCCGAAAAAAAATTAAAAAAAAATTG
>NC_028453.1:27827700-27900596 GCF_000263155.2 Setaria italica | reverse complement strand
TGACCGCGGCAGGGACTGGTTCAGGGTCAGGGTCACGTTCAGGGAGTGGTCGAGGGAGGCGTCGAGGCAGGCCTCGACGTAGGGTTGAGGAGGAGGAGGAGGAGGAGGTGGTGGTGGTCTAGAGGCCTCGAGGGAAGGGTAAAGCGGCGAGGCCCCCGTCGCCTAAACCTGAGGTGGAGGAGGAGGAGGAGGAGGAGGAGGAGGAGGTACCTTCCGCACACGCCTCTGGGGATGAGGAGGCGGAGGAGGAGGAGCAGCAGGAGCAGGAGGGGGACGGGGAGGCATGGGATGCCCAGTCCAAGATATGGTTGCGAGGTCCCTCATCCCTCCCGAAGCGGCCGATACCTGAGCATTTACGCCCGCTGATTAAACCGGTTGGGACCAAGTAAGTAACTTTAAATATTGTTAATATTGTTCTTATGTTGACTTTTACAAAAACTAATAATTCATATTAATGACTTGTGCAGGAGTTGGATTAAGCTCAGTGGGGGTGACCACAACCGTAAGGCCAACGGGATCCTTTGCCTTTTGTGCAGGGTTCACTTCCCTGGCTTGGTGGTGTACGCCGGACAGCTGTAGCCGGCCTACACGTGGGACCACTACGTCGCCGCCCCCGACGTCCCTGATCGTCAACAGAGAAGATTCCCCAACATAGCGGAGCGGGTCAAGGCCGAGCTGTGGGTAAGTACTCCTCGTACTAAATTGCTCAATACATCACCTACTTTCGACATTCTTGAAATATAACTGTATACGCGTGTATATGCAGGACTTTCTATAGATGCCAGGAGGGGTTCGAGGTCAAGGCGAAGGCCGTCTGTGATGTAGCCGCCAAGAAGCTCATGAAGGACATGCATTACGAGGCGTGCATCCAGGCCATCATCGAATTCCACGCTCAATACAGACAGATGAAGGTTAGAAAAGAGGAGGCAAGAACAATGAACATGACTAAGGACCAATTCATGAGGGTAAGTAAAGAACGTTGATGCTTACTATTTATGATTAATTAGGCTCATTTTCTTTTTCATATGTCACACGCTTGATGATGTAGGTGCCTCTGTGGTGGTGTCGTGCGCATATGCCGTGCTGGGAGAGGATGGTCGACGTGTGGTTGGAGCCCGGGTGGTTGGAGAACCACCTTGCTTGCCAGCAGCGGCGTTTGCAGATGCCGACTGCACCACACCATCAAGGCAGCCTAAGCCTTGATGAATATAGAGAAAAATGGGTACGCA
Source organism: Setaria italica (assembly GCF_000263155.2). Lineage (NCBI taxonomy): Eukaryota > Viridiplantae > Streptophyta > Magnoliopsida > Poales > Poaceae > Setaria > Setaria italica. The sequence goes on along the minus strand of NC_028453.1, from coordinate 27,899,367 downwards.
ACTTCAATTCTTTATTGTAACGTTCAGTTCTACGTAATTTTTAATGATTTTGTATTTTGCCGCAGTCGGCGTCCTACATGATGGCCGACCTTGCTCCCAGCTCAAGGCATGGGTCCTCTCCAAAAAGGGCAAGGCGACGGCCGATATAGATTTCAACCCAGACGACCCGTCCGAGGCGTACAGCCACCCTAGCATACACAGCCGCGTCAGCGAGTATACAAAGATGGCTAGGGAGGTTCACGGGCCAGACTTCGATCCGAGCTCCGAGGACATTGATGGAGAAATCGTGATGAGGGTGGGAGGAGGCAAGAAGCATGGCCGATATTGGATTGGCGACGGCGTCATCGACACGACCTCTACTCCCACTCTCTCCCAGATCCGAGCTAGGAGCACAGACTCGAGCCCGGCGATACGGCCACGACCCACCGCTGCACAGTTCCAGATGGAGGCTCTACAGGTTCTTTCTCTTCCATTCATCGTTCGTTTGTTGTTATACTTTAGCTTTGCATTATAACATTGCAATGAAATATTGTAGGCCCAGGTGGAAGAGTCAAGGAAGAAACAAGAGGAGATGGCAGCGCAGATGGAGGAAATGCGGCGGAGGATGGAGGAGGAAAACTGGATTAGGATGGAGCAGATATTCCAGCACATGCAGAACTTTGCTTCGAGCATGGGACAGTCTTTGCCTCCACCACCGCCGATGATGTTCCCTCCGCCTCAGCCACCCACGACTACTCCTGTGAGTCACTTGACACATTGTGCTTAAGATTTAATACTTTAAATTTGACAACTTTAGATGTTAGCTCAGAATGTCCTATCCTATGTGCAGAATCAATCGGCGGCTTCGAATAATGAAGATCAAGATTTGTCGCAGTGGTCTCCTTGGCCTCCACGGAAGTAGACTTGGTTGTGAACAATGTGGAAACTAAATTGTGACAAGAACTTGGATTTATGGATTATTTCGTGCTTATGTTGAATTATGCCTGTGGTGTTTATGAATTATGCCTGTGGTTGTGAATTATGCATGTGATTGTTTATTACAAATGCCTGTGATATGTGTATTGTGAATTGAGAGGGGTCCGTTATACGTGGCAAAATGTCGAAAACGAGGGGGTTCTGGTCACTTTGCCGAGTGTAACACTCGGCAAAGAGGGGCCTTTGCCGAGTGTTTTGGCTTTAACACTCGGCAAAGGTGCATTTCCCAGGTGTAGGAAAGCTTGTTTGCCGAGTGCTAGGGACAAGGCACTCGGCAAACAAGGGGTCTTTGCCGAGTGCCAGGCACGAGGCACTCGGCAAAGGCCCTAATCCCCAGCTACCCGGGCAGGGTTGTTTGCCGAGTGCCCACCCTAACACTCGGCAAAGGGCCCGTCTTTGCCGCGTGCCCGTGACACGGCACTCGGCAAAAAAGCCGGCTTTGCCGAGTGCCCACTCCGTGACACTCGGCAAAGACCCGGTGTTTGCCGAGTGTTGGCACTCGGCAAAGACCCGGTGTTTGCCGAGTGCCTCCCGTCTAGCACTCGGCAAACCCGCCGTTACCCCCGACGCCGTCAGCGTGTATTTCGCCGAGTACATCTTTTCACCGAGTATTTTTTGGCCGTCGGCAAAATGTTTGCCGAGTGCTCGCGTTTTGACACTCGGCAAACTAGTCTTTGCCGACACAAAATTTGCCGTGTGCTCTTTGCCGAGTGTTATACTCGGCAAAGCCTTTGCCGAGTGTTTTTGGGCTTTCGCCGAGTGCCTCTGGCACTCGGCAAAGCTTCTGTTTCCTGTAGTGACGGTACGAATATTGAACGAATTTGGATACGAACTATCCATTCGAGTGTCTGAATTCCTTTGGTTATACGAACGGACGGATAATATACGTAGCATTTTCATCCCTAGTTGTACTACTTGCCTATTCAAATCGGCGGTTAGCATTTAAAACCTGGTGTGTAATTCTCACTTGTCTACCCAAAGAAGTTGTCATTTAAACATACGCCCCGTAGTAGATGGGCATACTTGTCTATCGGAAGTAGCAGCATTTGAATACTAAGTGTGGTCACATTTTTATATTATCAAATTTCTATCCATGTTTTGTAGGCCAACAACATATTGATCTTGTTATAGACATTTTTCTTAGGACACCCGCAACACTGTAAATATAGTACGCTATCTGTAATTTTGTCGACGTCATCCATAGACCAATGCTCCAATGGGCCTAGCTATAACTAGACCTGATCATTTTGTGGGCTGGATCACACTGGCTCAAAAAAGCTCGGTTCATTTCGGGTCAAAAATTTCAGCCCACAGCAGTCCCATCAGCATTGTCAGGCTGGGCCTAGATCGGGCTTGGGCTTCTTATTCTTTTTAGTTAAAAAATAAATGAAATTAATTGTTTGCGCAGCTTTGGGTCGGCCTGATTTTTTTGGCTTGGTTTTCGCTGACTACGCCCAACACCGCAGCTAGCGTGGGCGGACTAGAACCCACCAAGCTTGGGCTGGGCTCAAAATGCTTAGATTGTAAAACACATTATATTCCAAACTTTTGTGGGCCCATATCCTCTTGTGTTCCCATCCCTAGTTTCTTCTCCTCTCTCCATATTCCCCCAATCTCTCCATTGGTCCATCCCCACCCACTCCACTTGGCGCAGTCGAGATCCGCCCGCTCGTTGACCGAGCCAGCTACATCCCAACTTCCCGGCTACATCGGCGGCGCGCTCCGCCCACATCAGTGGCCCCACGGCAGCCACGCCGCCGGCTCACCCCACGCTGGTGCCTTGGTGGCTCCACCCCTGCCTCGCCATGCAGGCGCCCTGACTCACTCCGCCCGTGTTAGTGGCCCCACGATCAGGCCCCGGCTGCCTCTTTATGGTGAGTAATCAGAGACAACTGCGAGTTTCTTGTTTAGCATCGGATCGGGTTAGGATTTGGAGAAAATTGGTCGCTCTTGGTATGTAAAGATTCATTTTTGTGTTTTGATGCAGGGTTAGATTAGGGTTTTTGTTGAATTTTTTAGCATTGGATTGGATTAGGAGGAAAATATTTTTTTATTGAGTTAGGTTTTGTTTGGGTATTTGGGATTTTCACTTGCAATAAAGTAATTTCATTGGTTAATGTAGGCATTAGGTCTGATCTCTTCATCTTTGAGTTTCAGTAGGCATTTTCACTAACACTTTTCAATGATCATGTGTGCAGTGAATGTGTTTGTAGCCAAGTGGTCATTGTTTTTCTCTCTCCTTTTCTTTATTTCTAGTTGATGTAGCTAGCGAACTATTATTCTTTTCTATTTTACTACGTTTCTTCTTTTCTATTTTAGTGGAGTAGTGTACGACGATTGCAGGTTCATCTTAGTGACGACTACTAATTCCACTAAAAATGGCAAATGTATCAGTGATATGTTTAACCCTCATAGATATCATATTATGGTTAAGAGATATCCATATTTTTTCTTAATTGGTTATGTGTTCATTATAAATAAAAAAATTTCATCTATGTATTTCACCCCATGATACTATGAAGCGGTGGACAAGACATGGACCTTATAAGTGAAGCAAAAAGATTCCATGGCACACACATATTTAAGTTTTTTAACACTTTTATCTTATAGCTTTATTTTGTGTTATGTTCCACTTTTAGCATGTTTTTGTGTAACACTTAATTCATACATATTCATAGCATCTCTTATTTTTGTTTGACACACACATGGTTTTTATGCCTTGTAGTTACGTGTTAGTGTTACAACATAATACCATCTTTATAACATTTTAGGTGTACCATTAATTTATTTTACTATAATATTTTTAGCACAAATTTATAGGAAAATGGTATGTGAAGGTTGTAACACAGTTTTGTGTTCCTATTAATTTTTTATAATACAATGATGAATGTGTTATAAGAATTTCTTATAATATTTATGTTTTGTACTAGTGGGAGAGTTACACTAGTAGTACGTAAGAATTCACCAAGAGCGGGAGGAGATGGATAAGGCAAATGATGTACAAATAGAGGCAAAGGGGGAAGGCGTACTTGAAGAAGGCGATGAAGTGAAAAAGATACGAAATAAGGTAACTGATAAAATAAAGCTATACTATTTGATTTCTCGCTCTCTCTCTCTATATATATATTTGTTGCAACTCTTTTTGTTTCCATGCTGAATTTCTAGTTAATGCCCATGTATTTCAAAGGATTAAAAACATTAGTACTAAAACATTGTTGAGGCAACACATTTATGCCTTCTTAGCTCAAGGCTCCACAACTGAATTTCAAAATTTTAAGTAAATTGCTACAATGAGAACACATAAGTTGTAATCTAACAAATATACACAAAGTTTTCAAAATTTTGAGTAAATTGCTAGAATGAGAACACATAAGTTGTAACCTAACAAATATACACAGATTGATACACTGCAGAATCAAATACACAATTATACTACACTAAAGAGCAATTGCTATCCTATAATGTAATGAACGCATCATGCACTTTTTTATCCTTCCTTATGCACATAAGTTGCTACTTGATACATATAGTTTACCATCATAGCCGAACAATCTATAATGAAACTGATATATTTTATCCACAACAACACAAAATCAGCCTAGTTGCAATAGTTTTGAGAAACTAACAAGCTTTGTACTGCTCCTTCCATCCCAAAATATAGCTTTAGGTTTGTCGTAAGTCAAATTATTGCAGATTGACTAATCTTATATAAAAAAATATTTACACCTACAACGCCAAATAAGTACACCATGAAATACATTTGATGCACTAACATGGTGCCATAGATCTTGATATATTTTTATATAAATTTGGTCAATGCTAAGATACACAGTCCACCTGCATATTCACAAAAAATGAACATCCACGTGTTCTTGAAACCTTGCCATTGTAGGAATTAGTACTTTTGCAGCTCCTAGAATTTCATGGTAATATATGGCCATTGAGAATAATGAAAAAAATAGATATTTTACATGCCTCCAAGGACAGCTTTGTATAGGATATTGTGCTATCTTACCACTCAACCAAAGACTATTGTTCCCATGAAAGACAAATATAGTTATACTATAGATTCATTGTCTGTTTATTATATCTAACTCTTTCAGTCTCATAAATCGGGCAAGCACTTTTTGTCGAGAGAAGTGGCAACTACTCCCTCCGTTCCTTTTTATCTGTCAATCCCACTTCCCTAGAATTCAAACGTAATCAATTTTGACCAAATATATATAAAAAGTATTAATATGATACATAATTAGTATCATTAGATAGATTGTTGAATCTATTTTCATAATAAATTTATTTAAAAATATAAATGTTGCTAATATTTTCTACAAATGTAGTCAACCTTAAAAATATTTGACCAACACGCTTCCCACGGTGACAGATATTAAGGGACAGAGGGAGTATGCTGCAAATTGTGTTTCATATGTTTTGTGCACACATTTCTGTGACCCACTACACTTTTACAGTTGGGAGAAGGGTGATTGGAAAATATTTTAAGGGGACAAGGATAATGGAAAACTTGGTATAGTTAATAGTTGTTTGTACAATGCCACAATAGCTCTTACATTAATATTGTTTATGAAGCTAGTTTAGTTTTCTTCTATGTATACTTTGAACAAATGATGGACTCAGTCGGGGGATTTCAACCTCTACTAAATTGGATTGATCCTCTTTTTTTTTCTACACTTCCTTCAGTGCAATGGAACATGACTTCTGTGTAACAGTATGCAGATGTTGCTATAATGTAGAAACACTACGCAAGATAGGGCAGGCAAAAAAAATGCCATTTTGTGCTATGTACTGAAAAACTGAGTCATATTATATTGTCAGGTTTTCAATGTGCTTGTTGAAAGGAAATGTTTCATTATTCTAATTTACAGAAATGGTCCATATAATCATATAATATCATATTCGAAGCTCTTTTTTTTTGCAATGTGCTTGTTCAAAAAATGTTTTATTGTTCTGCTCTTCAGAAAAATGATCTGTGACACAAACAATCCCTAATAATTGCCTTTGTTGTTGCTATAATCTAAACTTTCATTTTTTTATATGCTCACTGGAGATAGATTTTCTTTTATCTTTCCAAAAATTATATATAAATAAAATAACTAATACCTTATAATTTGACAGAGAAATCGAGGTTCCACCACACATCCTATTGGCTTGTATGCGGTGCAATGCTATGAGTGTGACCAATGGCGTACAGTTCCAACTCAAGAAGAATTTGAGAAAATTCGTGAGAACTTCACAAAGGATAAATGGGTCTGCACCAAAAAACCAAACTGCTCTTGTAAGGATCCTGCCGACATTGAGTATGACAGCAGCCGCATCTGGGTCATTGATAGGCCCGGCATTCCAAAGGCTCCGCCGGAGACTGAGAGGCAAGTGGTTTTGAGAAGTGATTTATCTAGAATGGACACCTACTACATCATGCCAACAGGGAAACGCATAAAAGGTGCGAGTGACTTGGACAAGTTTCTGGAGGCAAATCCTCACTACAAAGGTCGCATGTCTGCTTCAGACTTCAACTTTGCAACACCCAAGGTTGTTGAGGAGACTGTTTCTGCCTGGAAGGCTGCTATGGCCAAGGAGCAGGAGAAGGCATCAGGCCCTTCGAGAGGGCAGAAGTGATCGGAGCTCTCAACTCTGCCTGTGCTATGTTTTGGTGATAGTCCGCTTTGGATCATGTCGCACTTATCTTTATCTAGTATCTTAATGAACTGGAGTTGCTTTAAGTTTTATCGCTGTGATGTTTTTTTTTTAAATTTCCGAAAGGGTGGCAAGAGAATTGCAACAAAATTTATTAGAAGAAGAGGGAGTGGATCCCTGTAACCTTGCTTCATGAAAAAATCTCTGAGATGGTTAATGTGAGCTGTAGACTTATTACCATATCCTTCAGTTATGTAATCCTCTAATACAGCATCCTGCCGTTTTGCTTTTTAGTTCCCGAGTATATTAGTGCTGTCCAAGCTAGGGTATTCCTACCAAAATAATTGCGTGCCATTTCATTTCATCTAGTACAACAAGGCCTCCAGATGATGGTGCACATCAACTTTCTGCTGAATCTAACATGCTGATATAGTGTAGCCTGTAGGCATGGACCTGTTACTGACATGACGTAGAGTTGTCTTTGATGATGTCGATGCTGCACTGGTAGCCTTCTCTCATGTTGTTGTCTCACAGCAGAACTTCCCTTCCAGCCTGACTGGAATGGAAGTAGCAGTAGGTGTTCTTCCTCAAGGTCGCCTTCCATGTTTTCAGTGTGATGGTACAACTTGTAGGGAGGCCAATCGAAATGTAAAGCGCCCGTCCTGCATTGTGGATTAAAATTGCTGAGGCCTTTGTCAAGAAATCAGGAAGCGCTTCTGCATGTCAAACCCTCTTGGTGCAGTGAATTCTAAAATGTTTTATTTGATATGCATATCTTATCGTGTTGGAAACGGAACGGGTCTAACTCAAGAGAAATGTTCAAGAATTATTTGTGTTTATTTAGTCTAGCATGTATGATTTGATCTTGAACTGATCCCCGTTACTTCACAAGCCTGAAGTCTGAAATACAAACATCACATTCACTTCTGTCCAATAGACAATATGCATGATTACATTTACAGTCTCGAAACCTACCTCTAGTGCTTACATGCATCAACATCAAGAGTTTACATGCATTCATATTAAGAGTGATCAATTTTTAAAGAGGGTTAGAACGAGCAAAATCTCTAGAATTGCATCTGCTTTTGCTCAAGAAGGACCAAGTGGCTATAGAGATACGAGCTAGTCTTCAGTAATGGCTGTGAGCAGGGAAGCCTCATGGGAGTCTGGCGCCTGATCATCTGCACTAACAGTGAAAACAGAAGAGAGAGATTGTGTCAGTTCAAACTTCAATCCACCATGAAAAGTATAGCTTCCCAACTCAAAACATCACAAGCTTGCAGTACCAGCATTTTCTGAGGGGAGGTTCATGCTCCTTCTCTTCCCCCTTGCTGCCATGAACAGAGTCGCCATTGTTCGTCTTGCCATCGTCCTCGGTGCTGTGGTTCTCATTGCCATTGGCCCCTTTTCGCTTCCTCTGTTTCCCATCTCATAGGCACGAACTGACCCTAACAGTTTTTCCCCTCTCATTTTAGAACTAGACAGAACAGATCACATCTTTCGCAAGTTCATACACGTACAGATCAAAGCGATGGGCAGTGCTCGGGGCCTGATCTCCGATCCGGGGGCCAAAACCGAAATCGCGGCGTCGATGTCGTGAACATCATCATGTCCAACTCGTGAAAATTTTAAACCTCGCCATCGTTAAACCACTGGCTCTAGTAGAATATAGAGATTAGCCTAAGCTGTTGATTTGCCGGAGGGATGCAGTTACGCACGCGCCCTATTATACTGCCACCGCCACTAAAAAGAATCATTTGTGCGTGATTGACACTAACCATGCCATTTGCCGCCAGTTTGTTAAACGACGGGGAGGGGGTCACGCCATGGTCATGCGCCTCCACCTCCCCCAGCATGTTGTTACCGTGCCTGCAGCTGCAGAAGCAGGCTAGCTTCTTCTTCTCCATCCACCAGGGTTTCTGTCTATATCTACTATCGCCTTTTCTGCGGCGGTGACGACATCCAGAGCTCTTGATGCGTCGCTGATTATCAGCACAGGGAGGGTGTGAGGAGATAGGACGATGGGGAGGCCGCCGTGCTGCGACAAGGCGAACGTGAAGAAGGGGCCGTGGACGCCGGAGGAGGACGCCAAGTTGCTGGCCTACACGTCTACCCATGGTACCGGAAACTGGACCAACGTGCCCCAGAGAGCAGGTCGGTCATGTCGCTGTGCTGGTGCACCGGAGGATCTGCAGTGACGACGATGTGTGAGCCATTTTGTGTTGTTTGGCTGATGATGGGATATGGGATACGACCGTGCAGGGCTGAAGAGGTGCGGCAAGAGCTGCAGGCTGAGGTACACCAACTACCTGCGCCCCAACCTCAAGCACGAGAACTTCACCCAGGAGGAGGAGGACCTCATCGTCACCCTCCACGCCATGCTCGGAAGCAGGTACGCTACAATCAGGCCTCTCTTTTTTTTTAATCATTTGCTTTGTCTGTAAAGGTAGTACTGTACGTAGTAATACTGCAGCATGCATTATCTTTCTCCTTGTCAATTAGGAACTACTCCATCCGTTGTAAATTATAGTTCACTTCGGTTTTATCCCAAGTGAAATTGTCCAAATTTAACCAAGTTTGTAGAAAATATGATAATATCTATAACATCAAATATATACACTATCAACACATATTTCACAGTGGATTCAATTTGGTATTGAGTTTGATGCTTTTCCCCCTAAAAGTGTGGTCAAAATTGGATAAGTTTGATTAGGAGAAGACTAAAATGAACTATAATTTGGGAAGGCAGTAGTAGTGTTTGGATCCTTAATTAGAAGCATTGTATGTAAGGACAATTCTTCGATCTATCTCATCGCAGTTTTGAAACAAATTATCACATCAAACAGTGTTTACGCACCCAAAATCTGAATTCTAAAATACACGTGCTAGTTCTCATCAGTTGAAAGAGAAAAAAAAAATTCAGATTCCTCGTTCACGACTCTTCCTTCTGCTCCAAAGTGGTGCACACATATTATATTTGACATCAAAACTACTGCCAGTACTTGCTTGTCTAGAAATGTGGCATCAAGATCGAAATCTAACAGATTATGAAGATCTAGTTGAAATTTCAATTGAATCCTAGCAACTTCTAGAGATATTGCCCTCTCCCAAACAAGCCTCTGCTAGCTATTGCATCTGTGCCGTTGCTGATGGATCCAATCTTGATGCGAACGAAAATGACATGACACCGTCCTGGAGGCTGGAGACCGTTGGAGCTCTCTGAGCGATAACGTTAACGAACTGTACGATCGAGCAGTAGCATACGCAATGCGTGCGCTCATGCATGCAAAGTTGATTGGAATCTCGATCTTCTTCGACGATCATTACTCATAGCCACACTAGCATTACTCTGCTATTTCCATTGCTAGGGGAGGTGATTCTGGTTTGCTATCTTGAATCATCACCAGCTACTGGATGAAATGCAGGTGGTCTCTGATCGCGAACCAGCTGCCGGGGCGCACGGACAACGACGTGAAGAACTACTGGAACACGAAGCTGAGCAAGAAGTTGCGGCAGCGCGGGATCGACCCCATCACCCACCGCCCCATCGCCGATCTCATGCACAGCATCGGCGCGCTCGCCATCCGCCCGCCGCAGCCGGCGCCCTCCCCCAACGGCTCCTCCTCCGCCTCCTCCTACCTCCCCGCGCCGGCGCTACCGCTCGTCCACGACGTCGCGTACCACGCCGCCGGCATCCTGCCGCCGCCGCCGCCGCACCAGCAGCAGGTCGTCATCGCGCGCGTTGACGCGGACGCGCCCGCGTCTCCGGCGGCGGACCACGGCCAGCAGCTCAAGTGGAGCGACTTCCTCGCCGACGACGCCGCCGCGGCATTCGAGGCGCAGTACCACCACGACGCCTCCGTGGCGGCCCACGGCGGCGGCGGTGGCAGCATCCTGGCTGCTGGGAGCAGCAGCGCTGGTGGCGGCGACGACGACGCGGCGGCGTTCATCGACGCGATCCTGGACTGCGACAAGGAGACCGGGGTGGACCAGCTCATCGCCGAGCTGCTGGCGGACCCGGCCTACTACGCCGGCTCCTCCTCTTCCTCGTCGGAGATGGGCTGGGGCTGCTGATTAATTAATTCATTAGCGGTTACGCAAAACCTGGGCCGCTTAATTTTCAGGCGAATTAATATTCTGCTTTGATTCTAGCATGGGCTTTTCTAGTCCGGTCGATCCTTCTTCAGAGTTGACAATTTCGTACTGAACCGCTTCGTGTTTTACGATTATTTTTACTAGTACCATTGATCAACTATTAAGTATTAAATGGGGAATATAATGTAATGTTATTTGCTTCTTTTTTCCAATTCCTAGGCGAATATTGTGCATGTGTTGGAGCATTTGAAGTCTTTTGCTAGGGTAAGCTAAATTGGTCAGGAAAACTTTTTTGCCCTTTCTCAGCTGGGTGTTTTCTGAACAGCTACGTTCATCTGGACAAGACTTTGATATTTTACCGTAATCAAATCCAGCAGGTGCGAAGATGCCAGAGCATATGTTTGGACGAACTGGTGGTAGGGGTTAATGAACTGATAAGACGGCATGCATAGGTCACAGTTTCTTTGGAGTCTTTTTGTTAGTTCAGTACTTGTGCTTGACGGATCCATATGCTCGTGAACTGTCCTGTGATAACCAAACTACCTGAGTATTCAGATTGCAATAAAGCCTATTGTGCTTTTTGAGAGAATCATATAAGACAGAATGTCATCGAGGAAATGTGTCATATTTAGGAGATAATCCAAGGAGCATCAGAAATTGGAGTCCTGTTTTTTAATGAGATTTTGAATCGCATGGATCTGTACTCTGTAGTCATGTTATGGCCAGATACTTACGTATTTTGAAGGATTTATTGATACCTTGCATGCCAGGACTGAACTCTTTCTTCGTGTTTAAGATGTCTGTCATTGGCATTTATTGACACTTATGTTTTGTTGCTTCTGGTTACGTGAATGTTCAGTGCTATCTTCAGTGTTTCATTTCAAGATTCTTGTTTCATTTTTTTTTCTTGCCACCTGCATGTTATTGATTTCTAATTATAATCTTGTATTGCTTTGTGCGATGACGTTTTCAGGATGGCTTTGTTGTAGCCATTACTTTGTGCTTGCTTATTATTAAGCTTTCTTTCTTTTGGGTTACTGATTCTTTTTTTCGACGCACTAATCTACCTGCTTTATTACTTTGCATGTTTATTTGGATCAGCAATCCAATCTACTGGCTGAGAGGTTCAGTTGCTAAGAATCCAGATCATAAAGTGTAATATGGACAGAATAATACGGGCTGCAGAGTAGGGATGAAGACGATTGGATACGGTTGGGAAAACAACCTAACCACTTTTGGTCTCATATTTTTACCCGAAATCGGAATTAAAATCGGAAAACCGGTCGGAAAAATGATATTGGGTATATCGGATATCGAAAACGAGCAAATCGATCGGAAACGTGTCGATAACAATCGGGAACTGATATTTGATATCGGGAAGATCAATGGAATGAGTCAGAACAATAGTGATGTTTGACTTTCGTCTTGTCATGCACCTATTCATACATGACTGCATGACTTGTTATGTTCAATTGCCATATACCCGTAGAATAATTACATGGAATATTATTTTTTTAGTTGTCACGAAATACTTGGGAATCAAATTTTAGATCAGCAAAAAAATATTAGAAAAGAAAAGAGATATAACAAAGCCCAAACACCTTCATCCGTGCTGCACAGGAAAGCACACGGGCCACAGCCCACAGCTGATGGCAGGGAGCGCATCTGCGCATGCATGGCAGCAGCACGGCAGCAAGCCAGCCAGCGAAGCATTTTGTCCCACCTCGCCAACTGAACCACCACTGACGTGCAGGTGGGCAGCTGCGGTTTGGTCTTGGGCTGCTCAGACGCATGGGCTGGGAATCGCTAGTTTTCTTTTTAAAATACGGGAATTCCCGTCGGGAACTTCCCGGCCCAATACGGGCAACTGAGGAATTTTCATCCCGTCCCGCTTTCATCCCTACAGTGCAGAGGCTGCGCGATCAGCGATGTCAATGCCGCAAGGGACTAAACTAACCTGTCCTGTGAAACGGAAACTGTACTATTAAGACATTTGACGTGCATTCATCTCTAACCTCCATACACTTAACTAGGATGATGGGCGCGCTTCGCCACGCCTGCACTTGCGGAACGCGGCAGTACGCTGTGGAAGCGGCTGTTTCTAACATCGGCATGTTGGCTTGCAGGCTTCAGTAGCGAAGCAAATTGCATTGGCAATGCCGCTTGGTCAGTTGCTCTGATGGAGAGCATTGACATGGCAAGATTGGCTCCAACTGACCATCACAAATGAAGTATCCATCAACCATCACAAATCATTTGGAAAGCAAATCTTAAGACTATATGTGACATGTGAGATTCAACGATTAAGATGTACTCGTTCGTAGGTGAGAAAAACAGTCCTAACGATGCATCTGGCATATATACTTTCTTTTTTGAACTGTACCATAGGAGCCTTTGTTGCAGTTCTATTTAATTTCCTGGTTATTCTTCATTCACTATGAGAATTATCAATCCATAATGAAACGATGAAATTGCAGTTGGTGACGGTTGGATATTTTTGTTATGCTCAGAACACCAACTATAAGATACGTGCATATATGTCTTTAATTTTCCCCCCTACAAACCAAAGAAAATTATCATTGGTACACCTCTGTACTGATGATGAAAACTATCATGGGCTACACAGTGTGGAAATAAAAAAGATGGCTCTGATGATTGGTGACCTACCATAAACAAAGGCACAGGACATATTTTGCGCTGCTAACCTGAACCGTGGGACTCATTTCTTGCAGTGCTCTGTAAACCAAAGAGCTCCATTCGTCAGGATCAAAGGGGGGAAAAAATAGACATGCGGGGTTCAAGTTTAGATAGTTCTGCAACATCGAAGTCACATCATTTTGTGGTGGCCTTGCATTGGGCCATTCCATACTGGATTAGCTAGTTTTGCGACACAACTAATATAATGTAGAAAAGAAGTCTCAAAGCAGGCGGACCAATAGGCGTTGGTGATCGAAAAGCAAACAAATGAAACACGCCCATTTATCTGTGCCTGCATGGTGAAAGAACGGAATTTTGCCTTCTTGTAGTAGCACATTCCTCTTACCAATCTCCCAATGCATCGTAACGTTACAGCAACGGCAAAAGAGACCTGTAAGAGTGTAAGGATTTGAAACAACTATTCCCAAGAAAAAATTCAGTGCCATTCAGCGCATGTAGATAGAATGGTAAATTCTTATCAGCTAGAGTGAATTAAGTCATGAACACAAAAGGCAGAGGTATCCATGTCGTGGGCATGAGAACACAAACTGAGATAATTAGAGTTGTCTTCTTTATCTAAAGCTACTGAGCCAGTGATAGCAGTATGCCTGGACACTGATAGAAGTAAAGGTATCTACAATTCCCTGTTGCTATCCATTCACCTGAAGCAAAATAAGATTTGAACCTTGGAGATTATTGTTGAGTGAAGAAATCCACAACATATGCTGGAAGAAGGTGGAACGGATTTATTCGCTTGGACAGGAATTTCATCAAATACCTAAAGTGCAAGCACTAACAGCACAGAGCAGCAAGCAAAGCTACCTCGGACGTCGCAAGCGTGGCCGGATCGACGGTCGGCAGGCACAGAGCAGGAAGCAGGGAAGTGGACACCTAGCTACCGGCTCATAGGAGGGCCTCCCCTCGCGGCCGCACCGGTGAGCAAGACGACTGGGTGCAGCTGGGGCTGGGTGACGGCTCCCCGCCAGGATTCCCCGCCGGCACCGCCCGCAGCCGCAGCAGTCTATCTTGTTTGCAGAGTGCGACACGAGCATCGGGTGAAATCTTGAATCTGATCGAATCCTGTGAGTCTGTGACGTTCACCATCTATCACTACCTTGCTGCATGCAACAACCATGAGCCAAGTGCACAAATACTGGCCCAAGTAATGTAGACAATCGAAATGGGAGATGTTGTCAGGTATCGTCACGAAATCGCCCAGATATTCTGAACATATTTAGCGTTTTTGTGCAGAATTCTGTGAAGAATCAGCTGCTACGGACTTGTCTCTTCTGCAGTGAAAAAGGACGTGTTCAGTTATTCACCATCTAGTTTTTGGGGTGTCCGGTAGACGGCAGAATGTGTTATCTGAAGCTTTAAGTGTAAAATAGGTGGTAGCTTTGAATCAGTCGCGAGGCTTTAGTTTAGTAACCAAAAAGCATCTAATCCTGAATATATGGCAACTAAGGAAATTTTGGCTAATTTCAGAACGGGACTTTGGAGGGATATATATGCCGCTGATACGAGAGCCAATGATCCCCATAATGAAGAACTCGGCGTTGCGATGCCCACATGAAGTACCTGGAACGATTATACGAGTGGCTGTCCTTGTTGGAAAAAATTGATGTGAAGACCAGAATGTTTGGAACGATAGTGGAGTCGGTAAGGAACAGGGCCCCAATTAGTAAGGAACAGGGCCCCAATTAGACCATTGTTTGTGATTTGGTGATTGAGTGACAATATAGTTATCGAGACTAATAGCTTGTTTAGATTACACCTTAAAGGTTTCTAGATCCCAAGGAAGCAAACCAAAACAAATGTCACGTGAAGAAATGAAGATTTGTGCATCGACTCAATACACTAATTGATTCAGTGATGGCAAGGAGAAGCCACCGAATCAGTCGGTGCCCGTGGCAATAGAAGAAAATATGGACCATCGGATGATCCGATGGATACTAGCCAAGGGCATCGGATCATCCAATGCCTGCAGTATAGCGGCTGAGCAAACTTGACCACCGTATGATCCGACGGGTCATTTTCTAGATGCATCGGATAAATCGCTGAAGCAAAGAAGCGGAAGAAGGAAGCACCGGATGATCCGATGCAATATGTCGGTGTCTGTCAGACAAAACATATTTACTTTGGAATCGTCTAGAGAGGTTTTAGCGCAAAAGTCTTTAGCATCGGATGATCCGATTGGAGCATCGGATGAAGCACTTGATGAATCAGTGTGTCACCGAATCAGTCAATGAAATGCGTCGGTGAGATTTTTGGGGAAGGGGGCCAACGACCAATTGCATCAGCAGGGCACCGGATGATCCGATACCCACCAAAAGTGACCATCCGATCATCCGATGCTCACTGCTTTTACTAGCTGTTGGAGCAACGGCTCTTTGAGGTCCTTGGGCTATTTATACCCCTCTACTCGCCTATTTGGAGTTGTTGGAGTGTCCAGGATTGCATTCAAGACCAAGACTCATCAAGAACACATCTATACCACTAAAAGTGCAAAAGTGATTAATCCAAGGCTTAGCATATGCTTAGACAGTGATTAGTGCTAGGATAGACCTAAAGAGAGTGAGTGCAAGGTGCAGCTACCTTCTAATTAGTTCAAGGAGTGAACCACCATGTAAGCTTGGCGCCGGTGCCTTGGGGCATTGGTGGCTCGCTGGCAAGTCTTTGACCCTCCGGCTTGGTGTGGAGCGGTGATGACAACCGTGCGTGGGGGACGAGGAGATCCCTTCCTTTGTGGGGAAGCTCCGTAGTGGAGACGGCGTCAAGGTGCCCGGAAGAGGGGGAGTGGTGAGCCTTGCCTTAGTGGCAAGCTTCTCATCCGGCTGGGCGAGAGCCTTTGTGACGAGTCCAAGATCTTGACCGGGAGAGACTTGGTGATCGAAAGCATATCCTTGGTGGAGCTCCAATGTGGATTAGGGGTGTCATTTGCCTACCGATACCGCGGGATAAAATCGTCATGCCGCCATTACGTTTCTACAATTCATACTTGCAACTTGAGTGCCTTTATTTACTAGAGTAGTATCTTGATAGGGTTAGCTCTAGGTTGCAGGGCCGGCTAGGGGGGAGGGGGTCAGTGGGGCGGCTGCCCCGGGCCCCCAAATCCCAGGGGCTCCACCCTAGGTCCAGGTGTCAGGTGTCAGGTACTCAATCGCCGGTGACCAGGACTCCTTGGCCTAAAGGCAAACGGGCACAACGATTGCACAGGCTAAAACGCATACGTGATTAGAATATTAGATTTAGATCAGGATCGCACTCGAGTACTCCTCGACCGCCGCAGCGCCGCCTAGGCCCACCGCTGAAAACACGCCAAGCTGTTACGCTGCGCCCACTCCTGCCGCATGCGCGTGCGATCTACTCCAGAGTCGTGACTCGTGCGCGTGCTCTTCCTGTTCCTGTTCGACTGCGCCGGATGAGATTAGGCTGTTCTTGTTCGACACGCCGACACCTAGGTACGCTGCTCGATTGCCAATTCCCCAATTCTCCGTACCATTAATTATTAATTCACTATCACAAGTTATTTAATTTCAACTGATTTATAGCTATTGTGTATTTATAATAATTTTAGCACTATGGGATATCATGTCGTCTAGAAATATGAATCAAGCTGCGAGAAAAGAAAAAGGAAAAGACATGTGGATGAGTTGATAGAATCACATAGAGGAGCTATGGATAAATTTTACGAGAGTTATCAAGGCCTTAAGAGTAATACGGGCGCTTCGACGAACCCAGATAAGTTGGCAATAGAGGCATTGTATTTGTGTATTTGCTAGATAGGTGTACAATTATTCCACTTATGTACTAACTCAACTAATCCCTCACAACACTATGCACGAATGTTCTCCAAGATCATAGTAGGTTATGTCTTCTTGCAACTATTTGGAATCAGTCTGTTCAGGCGCAGAACAGGTGTGCATTGGTACGGTGCACTAGATGCATCAACATATTTTACGTGGGAATGATAATAGTGAGCAGTGAAATATGTGATGTATCCTTGGTTTAAAAAAATTATCTAGACCTCTTTGCATAAACGGTTCAAATGTCTTGATGTATGAAATTATTGTGATATGGGTTAAGTTTTTTGATTATTGAATATGTTTGTGACGACGTCTCTCCGTTTCATGAATATATAAAATTCTTGTTTCCTATTTTTTTAATTTAGACGCGTGCGTGCCACACGTGCACTTGGTGGTAATCCAACTAACGCCCACCATGGAGAGCACCACCCGCAAAATATTTGTATTCTCTCACGACTAAACTAATTACTTTCATCCGACGATGTTAGATGTCCATTCATAAGATTATCAAATATAGCAGCAATGATTGCCGATCTGTTTCTGCAAAGATCAATTCGCATACTCTAATAATTGATCGAATCGAATCGAAAAGAGGGCTCCAAGGCTATCGTATCTTGCAAAGGTACCATGCTACTTGATCTACCTGCCTAGCCAATATCTGTGAGTGGTTGCTTCCTTGTCCCCATGGCAAGTGGGCATAACATCGGGCTTGGAATAATCTTCGACCAGATTTGTGGTGCTAGATGGTTATGCATCAATATTGGCTTTAGCTTCGCATGCGGCTTCGAACTCGATGGACCAAATATATTCCGGCTCAAGTGTAGCGAGTTATTGTAGCCGAAATGATAAGTTACTGCATTTCCGTTTTTTAATTAGCAATTTATTTCAACGCGATTGGTTGGCAAGACCTTCTTTATGAAAATGATAAGTTACTGCATTTCTGTTTTTTCTGTTGTTGCGTTCTGAAAGATTTATTTCCAGAACTTTCACTCTCTTAAGTCTGGAAGAGTAACTGCGCACTTGCTACAGCTATTGAAGAGAGGGACCATGAAGATGTGTTATTTACACATGTTAAAAATAGTATGTACTCAATTCATATTTCTTCTTTGCTTGCCGTTCTGAATTCTGAACATCGATATTGTCTCATATATTTGTCTTCTGGCCATAATTTTCTCGAACTATATCTTAGTAAACAATTATATAATGACAAACATACTAATATCAATTGCTATTGTGACACATTTTAGGCCTCCTTTGGTACAAAAGAAAAATAGAATAATTTCATAAGATTTGAATCCTGTAGGGAAAATTCCTGTAGAGCCCTTTGGAGCAAAGAATCTAACCTCTGCAATCCCTATACAATTTCTTGATTTGTTCCATAGGAATTTTGAAGAATTTCTAACATGAGGTCCAATCTCCGGGAAAAAAATTCCTTTGTGTCTATCTCCCTGCTCCGATTTTTGCATTTTTCCTTTGATCCATTCAAACAGTCATTTCTTCGGTAGTCTTACTATGCTTTCTATTCCGTCGTCGTGCGCTTTCTCTGTTCCTGTATTTCGACAATTCTGCGCTCCAAAAAGCCCATAATACTTTTGAGTCTATGAAAATGGGCCAGTTAAAGTTTTTAAGCTTTCTGCAATAATTCTAAATGATGTCTACTTGACGGCGGATGAAGTATAGAAGGAAGTATTGAACATATTTCACTGAATAGAAATGAACTGATAATTCGGATTTCAATCAATGAATGGCCCGCATCGTCTAGAAACACATTAAAAACTCTCAATCCACATGTGTAACCATTCAATTATCCATGCATCTTTACGTCTCCTCCCTAGTCTTCCACTTCCGATCCATCCAAAAAGGGAAACTTGTCTTCATTTCTGCCATCCAGGGCTCATTGAGTGGCTCAAATCGAGTCTCATGCTTGTTTTTTAGGTAAGTGCTTTTCCCACTCTACAATGTCTGCTTCAGCCTTCAGTCAGCTGCCTTAAACCATGACCCAAAGCTAACTCAGCACTTTAACAGATCCGAAGTTAAGTTAGGTCTCCTCAGATGCCTTGTGCATCTAATACGACTAGGCTGGCACTAACGAGTACTCCCTCCATCCTGAAATACAAGGCATCCAAGGATTTTTAGGACAGATTAAGAAGGTGGGTCCTTAGTTAATGGTAACACAAGGCAAGTTTTCCCGTTAACAAGGGAATATTTGGCAAGTTTTTAGTTGAACTAAAAACTGCTAGGACGTCTTATATTTGGGGATAAATTTTGAACCCTTGAATGCCTTATATTTTAGGACGGAGGAAGTACTAGCCAAGGAGATGATCAGATGCTTCGGATCAAATTGATTGCGACTATTTTATATGCGCTCCGTATTCTTTAACAAGTACAACTTGCTAAGAAAAGATTAAGAGGCTTGTATAATTAACCTAAAGGAATCATCTGGTGTTGCATGAACCTCACATGCCATGTTGATAAATCAAGTCAGTTCCATGTCATTCCATAGTTCAGCTGTTTTGTGCTCTTCTTTTTTGCCACACCTAAGTTGGAACAAATAATGC
Source organism: Setaria italica (assembly GCF_000263155.2). Taxonomy (NCBI): domain Eukaryota; kingdom Viridiplantae; phylum Streptophyta; class Magnoliopsida; order Poales; family Poaceae; genus Setaria; species Setaria italica. The sequence continues at coordinate 27,879,587 of NC_028453.1, read as the reverse complement.
AAGTGTGATGCTACACATTTCAGACGCTCCAGCAAAAAGATAAGATATCGGAAGCCTAAGTGAGCAAATTAGATAGAAGCTTTAGAACATTTGGAAAGAAAGGTGCTCTGGGTGGGTATTATCATGAGCTAATGACAACGACATGCACCCTTTTGTACTTCAGATATTCGCCAAGAAAGTTCAGAAAAAAACTCACTGGATTTGGTCAGGTACGGTGGCCTTCCGTAGGATTTGTTCTTTGAGACTTGAGAATGGCGTTCAACTAAAGCTTTGAGGGGTCTAGGAAGCAGCTTTGGGTGATCATGACCTTTAATTGCAGGTAAATTTTTGTGCATTAAAAACTACACATAGTCCCTCTAATAATCAAAAATTGGTAACGTGTATTGAACACACAGCCTCCAAAATATATTTTTGATCAATAACTTTTGTTATAATGTATTTGAGGATTTTTACAAAGCTCTATTTATTTATAACATGTGCCAAAATTATACTGCTTTTATTAAACTACATATTGATACTATCTACTCGTATGATTTTTAATATATCCAAGTTCAAGTGTTCAACACATAAAAGATAATTTATAATAAAAGTTTTGAATGGTCAATATATTATAAGTTTCACATTGTCTAAAATTAACCATTCAAAACGTTCAGAGGGCCTTTAACGGATACATACACAAAAAATAATGCTTGTAATAGAAACTAACATGGTTTGTGTACACATATATTGTGCAAAACTCTACGGATGGATATTTAAATCGAAGTTCATTAAGATGCATCTGTCTTTTGGGTTAATATAATTAATGCTACTTGAACTTAACGAAAATATGTCAGTATATATGCTATGAAATTAAATGTTCTAAATGAAATCGCATTTCACGTTTTTCATAGACCTCTCTATTGTCATATCTCATAAAGCATCTTTTGAACAGAAAAATTGGTTCCCAAAACCCTCAATTTCATTGTGCGGGAGTATTGTTGTGTCACCATCTGTGTGACACGAGCTTGGGTATTGTTGCAAAAACAAATGATGGATATAATACAACCAAACTTGCTACTATATGCCATATGCATGCATGTGCATCAATGCATATTCCTTAGAAGACACAGCACTAAATTGTTAATTTCACTTACACTCTATCAACGTCGATGTTTCGTGGACCAGTTTGAAATCCACTCTACTCTGTTATACTTGACAAGTCTACTGTGGCCTGCATTATTGACCTAACATATCCTAAAAGGGAGCTGTCAACTTAGCGAGGCCGACGTGTGAGTTGGGAATTGAGAAAGTGTCCATATATTCGTTAGGTACTTGCTTACGTGTATGAAAAGTGAGTGATACCTAACCTACAGCCGAGTTATCAGGTATGTATGCATCAACTTGTAAGCAGCTCGATATCGTGAGTATGTGTCCATCATACTGTCATTATCTAGAAGAATGCATGATATGCTACAGAAATATTGGAGAACTTGTAAGGGAATTTGATTGGGACCGCCACCTGTGAGGAAGGATCTCTGATACATAGTTGAAATTAATGTACGTCATCTTCTTTTTCATAGTCTGCCTGCATCTAATAACTATGTCTGATCAAGTTGTATGTGGAGAAAGGAGAACAAAAAAGTCAAGATATAATTTAACTTCACAATTTTTGAGTGTTAATATTTTCTGTTGATATTTGCTAAACATTACAGGAAGAATAGGGATGAAGTTTACCTGGATTGCTAAAAGAGGATGATTATCGCTAAAGTGACAGACTGGATGGTGGAGATTTGGAATATCCATAAAATCCAACTCATCTCAGAGGGCTAGCTCTGATCAACTTTTTTTTTATAAGGAGCGATAATATTTTGCATCGGCAACAAGTGTTAAAGCAACTTTGAACATTGCCAAAAGCACTTTACAAGAACTATGTTTTTGTTAGACGAACCAACATATTTCACATGTTCACAGAAATTAATTTGTATAGCTAAAGTTTTAAACAACTGACTTGCTAAACAGTCATCTGGAAACGTCCTTCTTTTTTGCCACGGGAGGTATCATACAAAACTAACCCGCAAATAAAAAAGTAAACGACACTGTCGCTAGCCATGTCAAAGAATCCATCTGCATTGCAAAGTTGGTTTTGCTTTTGGTGGAGATCACAATTCCACACGCGTACATCTTCTGGCCCAACTCCGAGGTCAATTCCGGGTACTATGGCATCTCATGATGAAAGAATCAAAAAGTAGCTAAAATTCTGACTCAATTATTGGCCTCAGTAACAGTACAGGACACCCATGCAATGAAAAGAAAATATGAGTGGAAAGCACCAAAGGCTTGAGCTTGACATGGATGGACGTCCACTAAGGCTAAGGGTGCACGTACGTAACGGCTTCACGCTCAATGATGCCACCACAATCTACACAGAATCTCCACAGATAAGTCGTCCTAAATGGAGATGCCCCCGCTAGCTATCAAGCACTTGTAGCTGTCATGCGCTCCATATGTCTCAATGCTGGCGCATGTGCATATCTCTAACATGCCTAGACTCTATAGAATCAACAGACAATATCAACAAAAGAATCACATGACCACCTGTTGCTTTTTTGCTTCCTCACCTTTTGAGGACACCGGAGACATTTGATCAACAAAAGAGATGTACACATAAGATCATGGATAGATGCATGGCAACTGGGTATAGTAGGGCAGCGCCAATTACTATGACATCGAACTTTTTGAGTGCACACGTATATATTAGTTTCGGCATTGAGTTTTCCGATGGATAAAAGAGAAGGAAAGAACAGTGACATCTCTTTGCAGATAACTCCCAATTCCATGGATTGGGACTTGCCGCGCGCCGCGAGGTGTCGGCAAGTAAAATAATGGGGACGTGGGCGCATATGCATAGCCAGGTCCCAGCTCTCCAACCAATTGTTCGATGTACCACTGCCTCTAAAAAGTGAAGTCAGAGGTGCAGATTTCACCATCGCCACCTTCCCATCCTTAGCTGCACCAGAGCAAAATTCCGGTTTGTGCCAATCAATTTGCCATGACATGTTTCCTCTTGGTTAAGTTGTAATAAAAGTAACATTTGGGGCATCAAGTGCAGGAATTAGATTTGTCCGACTCACAATAGTCATCTTAGTCGGTAATCATGCGAGAGGGAAAAGGCATTGCATCCCAACAAAATAGGATGATAGAGAGAAAAAAAATCATCTAGCGGATATCTTAGCAGGTTGATCTTGGATCCTCTCAACACAACACCTGACTCCATCTTTAACCCCGAGGATAAGTAATTGGCACAATCTTGTACTCTAGCACTTGTTAACATTTACAAAAGTTGAGCCTAGCTATGACTAGACTAGCGGATGCTGGATTTGAATTATCCAAGGTCCAGTATATATGTCAATAAAACATTAACTAAGTTTTAGTGGCAGATCATTTCGGACATGATGAAGTGGTGAATCCGTCATATCTATGAGAATTTATTAGGTTAGAGGCGACCGGCAAAGAAACAAAATGAAGTGGTGAATCCCACGGGTGAAGATACACTTCTCTAAAAAAATATAACATGTTCCCTCCTATTTCTTAGTTTTGTATATATATAGAGGTATCTCTCAATTCCCAGAGGAAATTGTGCTTATTGATCACCACGGGGGTGTTTACACCTTACAACAATAATGTAATATGTTGCTACCTCGTATGCACACCATAAATATGATATTGTAAATTTTCACTTGAAGTGTAAGGTTTATCAATCCGTGAATCGGCAGCGAACTAATCTAAGGGTTTTGGCCTAATATTGCACAAAAGACTCATCACTCATTACCTTATAGCGATGGACACCTTTCTCACATCACCTTTAAAGCATTTTCACGAAGCGTTGGTTGTGCTCTAGTCATGTCCCGCACAAATTAAATATATCTTGTTGTTAGTCGATTGAGAATTTGTTTTTCCGTAAATCATTCCTGTCCGCCGTTCAAACAAAAATCAACGGATCGGATCTACCCTATATCTGTCCTCATTATCTTCTTCCTCCTATGCACTAGGCGCCACTTCGCTCCCGTCACAAACTCCTTCTTCCTCTCCCGAGCTCCCCTTCATTGCCCGCCTCCCTTCCGGCCACAAGCCGCCACCAACACTGACTTGCTAGCAACGACACGTCGACACCCCACCACCTCCGTCTCCTTCATCATTTCTTTCACAAGCTCCCATGTCTCCCTTCCGGCTTTGGGGGCCTTCGTTGCCTCCGCTGCTGCCCACCAACCGCCGTCGACACTAACCTCTTCAAGCTCGACTCCCCTACCACCTTCGCTCTACTACCGTCTCTTCCGCCTCCACGCCGGTGAGCCACCCAGACCTCCCTCTATAGCTGGGCACAAGCAAGATTCCAAAACCCCAAACTCTAACCCAAATTCTCATCCCCATTCAATTTGTAGTATAAATTTGGGTGATTGATGGATAAGCAAGATCTCAATTGATTGACAAGGAGTAAATCAGAATAAAATAAGCCATGGCCATGAAAAAATGGATCCTGGTGGTATAATATTACAAGGAGATATAGTTTTAGATGACAGAGGAAAATTTAAAGACTTACAATTGCCAAAGTTGTTGAAAGAGCAATATTCAAAGTCACGTCTTACAGAAAATGATGGGACGGAGTACATAACTACTGTACCTTGTTGGCTCCCTTAACTGCCTTTTCACAAAAGAATCATAGTTTATGATTGAAAAGAAAAAATGGATAGGGCACAGCCAATGGTACTCCTTAGAGTTTAGCAGAAAATTAAAGAAAGACCAAAAGACCAAACGTTCTGATGAGTATTATATTGCACACGCCGAACAGACGGATGCAAAAATTAAGAATAATTTAAACTGTATCCCCTTGATCTGCATGCTGGAACATTATTGGAAGCCATCCCCTCCAAGTAAAACACCATCGCAGAATAATTTGATAAGCAAGCCCATATGCTGCACAATACGTACTCGTGCCGGATCTTGCCTTCCTCGTGCAGTCATGTTCGTTGTCATGCCTAGTGTTGGGATCTGAGATCCTGAACGGATAACAGAGAAAAGGGAAAAATCATCCAAGTGAACAAGTGAGCCAAATAAATAAGTGGCTAAAAGTCCTCTCCTCCAAGCCCTAGGGTTCTATTTATAGGTGGGGTCGAATATTGCAAATAGGTCCCTAGACTTTACAAAGAGATCCTTGGATGTTACAACTGAGTCCCTAACCCTCACAAACAAGCCCTTAGACCCCATTTCAGGCCTCTTTTACGCACAAGGGGTCCCTATCCTTAGACCTCCTAAGGCGCACCCCCAACAATAGCCCCTCAACTATTCAGTCTTGGCCAGCACAATAAGATCTAATAGTTGCTCCTGTTAAAAGAGGCTGACAACTCAAACTCCGGTTGCGAGGAATGCCCTTTGCAACCAACCCGTGCGCGCCTCGCTAAAAATTCCATCCCAAAAGCCTAATGGGAAAAAAGGGCATGGAGAAAAGAGCACGCACACTCTTGGGTTTACATGTACCAACTCCAGACACTACACCTCCAAGTGCCTGGAACGATGACCTTCGATCTGCATGCGGCTTTACTCCTAAGCCTCGATCAATGGGCCTCGCTTCAAGAGCTGATGTAGTCATAGGCGAAGGTAGCTCCAACATCTTCAAGCCTTCTCTCACGAGCACCATGCAACTAGGATGGATTGGTCCTCTAGTACACCACCCAGCCCTTCTTGGCTAGTGTTCGTGAGAGAAGCTCCACATGTGGTGGAAGTAGTCGATGTAGTAGATATAATAGCGGTTGCCAAGGTTGAATCGTACGTGTAGTCGATGATGACGTTGAAGTTGACGGCGAGCCCCTCGAGGCAACGTAGTGATGGCGATGCCGAAGGTGACGGCAATGCCAAGGATGAGCCCCTCGAGCCGATGTAGCGAAGGAAAAGTAGAGGTGATGCTGAGGTGGAGCCCCTCGAGCCAATGTAGAAGATGATGCCGAGGTTGAACCCTTTGATCGTCCTGATCCTTTCGGAAAACCCAGACCTTTGAAATAGATTAATATAGACGGGATACCAATAAGGTCATGACCTTCGTCATTGACCTTTTTGGAAAACCAAGTATCATAGCCCTGTATTTTGTAGGTAACATGGCCTCCATAGAGGGGTTAGCGCACGAATTCTCACTATATTGAATTAACTTAGTTGCAACATAGCAAATAATACTAAAAGAAATGACAAAATTCACATATGGTTAAGTAATAAGCGCTCTAAAGGATACACGCCCTGCAAACATAAATGTTAGTGATTGAAGTGAAGCAATATATAGTGCACACGCATTCTCTAACAGTGGGACGGCTGATCATATTTGCATGTATGGTGGCAAATTAACTTAGCATATTTGTTGCATTCCGGTATCTCTAGATACCTTCGATCAAGGGAAAAAGATTGACCCATCTGTGCTTAGCAATTGCTGGCATGCATAGAATAGGATCATAACCATCGAAGGTGGTAAGCTGAAACTGTATTGTCTCTAGAATAGGATCATAACCATCTATGTTTAACATAATTGCCTATGTACTTATTTTGGCCGCTTTGGTGGGCAGTTAGCCTCGGGAGAGTTGGTCTCAGCAGAGCATGCATGCCGAGATAATATATGCATGTGTGGTTTTTGTTTGACGCATGCACACGTCTCGGAGAGTTGCAAGGGTTCCGGTATGCGGAGGTTCTAGTTGCGAGGGTTAAGGTGATGGACGGAGCGCTGCCTAGTTGCTTGAGCATGCAGCCATGCACTCGCAGGTAACGAGCTGTGCTTTAGCTTTGCTACTTGTAAGCCTAGCAGCTTCGGTGCCATTTTGTGGTGTTCGGCAGCTTCAATGCTTCGCTCTGTCTTGGCATGCATGCAGAGGTGACGGTAGCAGGGTTGCCACGAGGGTTAAGCTAGCTACGGAGGTTGGCTTGCCGCAGGTCGGTGCTAAGTGTGAAGGTTCTTGCTGTTAGGGTAGAGCAGCTTGCTGCAGAGTTCGGTGCTTGTCTTGAGATCCCTACGGAGGTGATGCAGAGCCAGTCCTCGGAGGTGCCGGAGTTGTCCGCAGCTTCGATCCGGCAGCTTTGCATTGCTGTTGTGCGTAGGTGACGAGCGGCAAACATCGCCGGGCAGCTAAGATGTTTGCAGCCATATGCTTAGCAGGTTCGTGTTGCAAGCGGATGCAACGACATGCATGCAAGCGATGCTACATAGGACAAAAGTAGATGCATGCAGGGGTAACACATGCATATCCATGCACACGGGCTTATGATAGTTTCGAGCCTTGGACAACGGACAGCTAGTTGTATCTCATCTTAGTGTAGCAACTAGCGAATAAACAAGATGATTAAAAATGATATAATTATTTCCAGCAACAAACAAATCGAGGGTGACAGAATTGTAGTAATGCATGTTAAGAAGTGGTTCATGACTTTTGTGGTGATGATGGTGGCCGGCACTTTTTTGAACTGCATATATGGCTTGAGAAACCAGCTTGGAGCTCCCATTATTCTTAAATGAGAGAACATGAGACGAAGGTTATGATGAGCTTCATGCCTTGAATTAACTGGGATAATGGACCCTCAATGGTTGACATGGTTGGATTTGACTTGGTATTTCACTTCCAAATGATTGATGGCACGAGCTTAAGTATGACCGGAGCTGGTGATTGGCCGTGCGTAGGTGACACATAGATGACATGAAGCTTCAGTTGGAGCTGGGCAAGCGGTGTGCCAAGCGCAGCTTGACTTGCGAGGGTTCTATAGCTTGATTTACGGAGGTTTGGAGCATGGCTCGACTTGCGAGGGTTCTGAACGCAGGTTGACTTGTGCATAGGCAAACATATGAGATTGCGAGGTTTAGCGAGTGTTTGGATACCTCCTGGTAAACTTTAGCATTTGTCACATCGGATGTTTGGATACTAATTAGAAGTATTAAACATAGTCTAGTTACAAAACTAATTGCGCAGGTGGAGTCTAATTCATGAGACGAATCTATTAAGCCTAATTAGTCCATGATTTGACAATGTGGTGCTACAGTAACTATTTGCTAATGATGGATTAATTAGCTTTAATAGATTCGTCTCGCGAATTAGACTCCATCTGTACAGTTAGTTTTGTAATTAGTTCATATTTAGTGCTTCTAATTAGCATCCGAACATCCGATATGACCCTACTAAAGTTTAGCCCTCGTATCCAAACACCCCCTTAATAGTCAAGGATGGCAGCTTGAGTTGCGAGGGTTCCATGGCTTAGCGCGCGGAGGTTCCGAATACAGCTTAACTCCCGAGGGTTCCATAGCTTCGATTTGGCAGATTGCAGCGCGGCCGTTCGAAGGTGACGAGCAACGACGGTCGTCATCTGGCAGCTGAGGTGCCTACATTCTTGCTTAGTAGCTTCGATTGAAAAAACCAAGTTAATTAACGAGGTTGTACATGCATGGAAAATGCACGGATGTACCTTCGATACTTCCATACAAGTCCTTTCAAGACACAAAAGGCCACATTTTGTAATCAACTTGCCACCCTAATGGCTCGCAGCAAAACTCAGGCATCATCACACCATATGCAAGTTCATATCTGCGACAGTACCAAAATTGAGCCCTCGAGCGTCAAGCCTTGTGGAATCTGAAGTTCCGGAGGTGAAGGCGGAGCCCCTTAGCTCACAAAGTCGTGAGTTCGACTTTGCATGTGTTTGTGATGCTGCGGAGTTTCGAGGTTCGAAACCTTCAGATGCGGTCTTGTTCAAAGTCTCGAGGCATAGTGAGGATTTCATACGTAAGTATGCTAAAAGGAAATTGACAAAAACTTGCTCCGAGTTTTGTGGACTTAGAAAATTTATACGAAAAGTAAGGTTGAAATCGCAACTCTTGGTTGTTTCGACCGTGAAACTTTAAACCCTGCGAGGTTAGAGGGAAAACAAGTGTACATTGAAATGTAAAGTTGATGCCGCCACTTGTTGTTGCCTCCAGCTCTGAATGCTTGAACGAAAAGTAAAACTAATGCCGCAACTTGTTGTTAATTTTAGCTCAGAGCTTGCACAGAAATGCAAGGCTTTACTTGCGCAGAAATGCAATGGTCGACTGTTCGCATCCACTATTGGGATAAGCAAAGCAAATCTCTGCTTGCACAGAAATGCAAGGTTTTACTTGCGCAGAAATGCAAGGTTCGAGGGTTTGCATCCACTGTTGGGATAAGCAAACCTCTGCTTGCACAGAAATGCAAGTCTCGATTGCACATAAACGCAATGTAGTGGCCTTTTGAGGCTTAGTAATTAAAAATGCTTAAAAGGTAGAGACGATGCTACAACTTTTTGTTGCTTTTGGCTTTGAATGTTTGAGAAAAATAATATTGTAGAAAAGGTAAACTTGTGGGTCGTCACCCAACTTCTCTTTTACGAAATTGAACCTCTTAGCCTCTTGGGCTTTTCTGATTCATGCACGAAAGTAATGCGTCCATGCAATACGATAATTTGATGCATGCTTTGATGCATATGAATGAAATGCTTGCAAATGCAAAGATCTATCTCATAGTTAGTCATGTCATCAACCCTCCAAAAGAAAGTAGTTTTGATTGAAACGTAAGCACGCAATAGAATAGTGCCCTGAATCGCCTTAATCAACCTCCAAAGGTTGTGACTTGGTTCTTTGAAAACCATTATAGTGGAAGGCCAATGACTGATGAATACCAATAAAGATAATTCCAATAGTTGATGAGAGCCAAAGGTCCGTAAGATATATCACTTGATGAAAACCAACGCATCATTAAAACTAATATATCATGTCCCAATTCTTGACTTGGTTACGAGTTGAAAATCAATGTACCTGAAAATAAAAAGTGCGAGGGTCTAATATACAAGGATTAGCTTAAGCAGGTGGAGAGATACTTACAACAGTGAGAACCTGCATATTAGAGTGAAAAAAATTTCAATACATAAGATGTAACTTTTTTTTAGATGCCCTGATCGAAGGTCAACCTGCCTCATCCAACTGCAATATAGTAACAACGCAAATAAATAGATAAGTCGACGAAAGCTTGTTTTGCTCAAGCTTTTGTGGACTTACTTTTTGAGCATCATGCTCTAGTCGATATCGCAACTTTTAGTTGCTTCGACTATCAATTTGAACTTAGTCTCATGGGCGATAAAACATTGCATTGAAAATGAGCCATAATCGAATATGTTAACGACATGTTGGTAAAGGTCAAGTAGTTGGATATACAAGCAGTAATAATCACATGATTACCGAAGTTAGCTTATATTGGTAAAGGGATACTTTCACTGGTGAAGTCCTGCAAGTTAGTGAGAAAATTTTCTAAGAAAAAGAAATGAATTTCTAAGTGTAGCCCTCTAGGGCTCTAAACCAAGTATGCAGAGCACGTTCCGTAGCTAAGCCTAGGGAATAAATAAAACGGCCCAGCTGCTCTAAAGCTCAACCTCCGAAGCAATAGGTCCCACGGTCCAAACACATTTTTGCGAATTTGGACTTATTAGATTGAAAACCGAGGTATAGAAAACAAGTTGATAACCAAATTAAAGGTAGAAAAACTAGCTTTGATCATTTTTTATTCGCTCGGAGGTAGAAAACCAGCGATAACCCTCATGCTAAAAAGCCTCGCTTTCTCTGTGAATCATGACCTTTGTAATACCTTGTCTGCGAACCATGACCTTTTATGGGTATCACTAGATATTAGAAAACCAATAATCCAATGCCCTTCTCAAAAACCGTCCCTTTCCTTGGATCTCTAGAGATAGAAGCCTTGAAAAACTAAGTATGATAGGTGTTCATATTTGTATTTAGGATGGCCTCCGTAGAGGGGATAGAAAATTAATCATTATATTAAGTTATCTCTGTTGGAAATGTCAGCTAAAGAAAATGATGACAGCATGCATGTGAACATGGTAAAGACTATAGCAAGTAAATAAAAATACTTTTAAAGGATACACCCTGCAAACATAGAGGTTAGTGAGAAAGGTCAATGTAGATGATTTTTATAAGACAATTGTGTGAGAGCATGTCAAGCTATGAAGCGCTATTATGAGCGGATTTTTGCATGTAACAAGAATAAATGAAAACGGGTCCAAGGATGGCCTTCGCTTGGTGCCATGGTATGGCTTGCCTATCATTAAGGTGTGTCGGTTGCCACAGAAAAAATAGCTACTCTCCGGCTAAGTCAAAAGGCATAGCTGTGGTTGAAATCCTAATGCAGCGCTGAGCAAACAGCTTCTGGGTTTGAACCCGAGAAAATGCAGCTTTACGAAATTCAGCTGTAAGGGACCTTCGATAACTGACGTTCTATCATTTGTGCTGTAAAAGCAAAAATATAACTGCAGCTTGCAGGTTAGCGCGAAAGCAGAATTTTTGCAGACTTAAAGTGCTGTTGGAATACTTATCTAGGCCAGAACAGGCAACTTCGATCTGAAAAGTTGACATACGTTTTATCAAAGTCATCATTGTGAGTTCGTGAGCAGAATCCAGCCTCGCAGCTTTTGTGCTGATTGCACGCTGCTTGTACAAAGGTGATGCAGCTCTTGCATAAACAACCCAGCAGCCGCAGCTTAGCTCGATCGTAGCCAGTAGAGGCATCGGGCAGCTTCGGGAGAGTTTGCCGGGTTGTCCTAGCTCGGAGGTTCGTCGTTCGCCACCAAGGTTCGAGCTTGCCGTGGAGGTCGTTCTTGCTGCGAGGGTTCTAGGCTTCTAGCAGCCTCGAGGGTTGAGCTCTTGCCGCGGAGGGTGGGTAGAGCTTGCCACGGAGATTGGTGCTAGCTGCGAGGGTAGAGCTTGCTGCGAAGGAGCTCGTTGCTGCAAGGGTTCTTGCACACTCTCTAGGAACTCCGAATCTGAAGATGATATTTTGCCAAAAGAATTTCTGTATAAGGTTATATTTGTTAGTTGCTTAGCTTCGATCCATTTGGTAAAAAAAATCGACTGCTACTACTGCGAACTTGCAGTTGCCTTGAGCAGTTGGTAGTGATCCTACTAAATCTATTCCCCACCTTTCTAAGGGCCAAGACGATGGTATGAGTTGTATGGGCAATGAGGGTGCTTTTTGTTGGTTTGCTGTCTTTTGGCAAGCCTAGCAGGTTCTTACCAAGCCTCGGGTATCGAGAATTGCGGTTGGCCAGAGGAAACCCTGACTCACGATTTTGCCTACTAGAACTCTGGTTCTGATATGAGAACCGCATAACCCACTGTGGATTTCTGCTGGTTCTGATATAAGAACCGCATAACCCACTGTGGATTTCTGCTAATAGTTCTTTGCCAATTTCCGAGGTTATGCAGCGTAGCTAAGAAGTTGATACCCCTGGAGAGACGATGCACAAGTGCGTAACCCTCGCTGCTTATCCAGCAGCTGGACTGCGGGAGGTTGACGATTGGAGATGATGAGTTGGAGCATGCACCCTCGGGGATATCTAGTGTACCCTGTTTTTCAGCAACCTCAGGTTTAAAGATATGAGCAACCTCAGTTTCAGCAACCTCGGGGATGGTGGTTCTCGTGCACGCGGGGGTAACGCTGTAGCTTTGCTGAGTAGTTGGCCTGGTAGGTTTGGAGGATATGAGCCTTGTGTCTTGTTGCGAAGGTAGTAACGAGCTGAGGGTAACCAACATTAATTATCATGCCAAAGTCTCTTTAAATCAGAAAAAATTAAGCAATATAATCTTTATCAAATGCACTTCCTATTTGTAAATTGTAAAAGTGAACTGAAAAGAAACGAAGGTATCATGGTGAAAATAATTTAACTATACATAAAAACTAGATGACCTTCGCTTGGTGTTTTGGCATGCAATTGATGCCAGTGGTGCTGGTGCAATAGCGTTGCACGTCCATCTCGCGGAAATCAGCATTAGCCGGGTGGCGTGCGCAGCTTGGTTTGCGGAGGCTCCGAGTGTGGCTTTGACTTGCGAGGTTGCTTCGGGATTCCCGAGTACAACTTGTCTTTGCGAGGGTTCCTTAGCTTGGTCCTCGGAGGTTCTGAGCAGTTGTCTTGTGAGGGTTCCTTTTGGTGCGCGGAGGTTCTGGCTGCAAGGGTTCCTTAGCTTGGTGTGCGGAGGTTCTAGCTGCAAGGGTTCGGCGCTTGTTGTGAAGCTCGGCGCTTGCCGGCTGGGTTGTTTCTGCGAGGGTTCTCGCCATAAGGGTTCTTGCTGCGAGGGTCGACTCTTGCTGGGAGGTTCCTTTCACTTGTTGCTGATGGTCTATCAAAGCTGCGAGGTTCCTTCGCTTGTTGCTGATGGTCCTACGCTTACTGTGCCGCCGAGGGTGATGAGCATTCATGTGCCGATGTAAGCGATATTAGTTGTGTTCCCTGGGCAACAGCTTCGCTTGGCGCCGGCGCCATGGATGCGGTAGCCGGCAGCTGCGGGGTGACGAGCCTGTTCTGTCCTTAGCTTGAGTACGAGTCATGAAAGAAAAAGGATGATTAGGAATCATGTGTACGAAAATAGCCTAGTAGAGGTAGCTGAACACCCTCGTTGATAGACTAAAAGATGCAAGCTTTCAAGAATTGTCTTTGTACCATCTTATGCAGCCTCGCGGAGTAAACCTTTGCTTAGCGAAAATTTTTGCCCAGCTAAATGACGTCACCAGGAAGTCCTACGCAGACTACATCCCTAACTGAATGCACCGTGCACAAGCCACTTAAATATACAGTGTGATTAGAAATACTATTTTTTTCGGAAATGCTAGGCGGGCGTCCGAACGCCAGACGCTCCGCGCAGGCCCACCTGTCTGATGAAATATTCTCGTTCACGTATTTTGTTTTCCACCGACTGGCACATCCTTATCCTCTACTCCTTCTGCTCATTATCCTCTGCGCTCCTCACTGCCGCTGCAGCCTTCCTTCTCAATCTCCCGCGGTATGGGCCCCTTTATCCCGTTGTAGTGCAGGTACAGCCCCTGGAACCGCTGGAGCCCGACGACCACAAGCGGGAGGCTGCCAGAGAGCCCGCAACCCTGCAGCGAGACAGTCGTGATGCGGCCGCGCGGGGTCGCAGGTGACACTGACGAAGGAGCTGTCGGAGCCCAGCGACCGTAGGCGGGAGGCTGCCGGAGAGCCTGCGACCCTGCAACGAGATGGCCGTGATGCGGATGGCCGGGTCGCAGGTGACACCAACGAAGGAGCCGCCGCAGGAGTTGTCGGAGGGGTTCCAGGAGCCGAGGACCCGACCGGCTAGGTCGAGTGCCTGCCTAAGCGCCGCGAGCACGCGAGCGTCCTCTTCGTTGCGCGCGAGGCGGTGAGGACATAGAGGAGCAGGAGGGGGATGGTGAAGCGGAAGAGCGAGGCCGCCATTTTGTGACGTTGCAATATGATTTTGTGATGTTTCAACAATGACTTTTGTGATGTTTCACCTGTGATCTGCGATGTTGCATCTGCGATTTGATTGGGATGAGATGTTTCATGCATCGATAGTTTGATATTGAATGGTTTGTTTTTCATGATGTTTTGGTATGTTACTTTGGATGTTGCACAACATTTTTTATGATGTTGCAATAGTTAGTTTCGGATGTTGCATTTTTTCCGATGCGAGATTGAATGTCGCACGCAACATGATACAGATGTTGCAGTGGGATTTTTCCATTATCAACGAATCACTAAGAAGTTTTTTACACGTTCTTTGATGTTGCAAATGTTGATTTTCGATGTTATAAATGCTGATTTTCTATGTTGCAAACACTAGTTTTTGATGTTGCAACGGACTACCGGAGCGTCCGATGGGAAGACGTCCAGGCGCTAGCACATCCAGTTTTTTTTTTGGAAAGCCTGATGAAAGGAACGAAGGTTACGTGATCAAAGTAATTTAGGTCCCGTTTGGATACTCTCTGCTAAAGTTTAGCACCTGTCACATCAGATGTTTGGATGCTAATTAGAAATATTAAACATAGGCTAATTACAAAACTAATTGCACAGATAGAGTCTAATTCGCGAGACGAATCTATTAAGCTTAATTAGTTCATGATTTGATAATATGGTGCTACAATAACCATTTGCTAACGATGGATTAATTAGGCTTAATAGATTCGTCTCGCAAATTAGCACAGGATTCTGCAACTAGTTTTATAATTAGCTCATATTTAGTCCTCCTAATTAGCATTCGAACATCCGATGTGGCACTGCTAAAGTTTAGCACCTAGTATCAAACACCCCCTTAACCGAAGATAAGAAACATGACCTTCGATTGGATTGGCCGGTGTGTTGACAAAAACATTAAACATTTTTGCTCTCAAGATTCAGATGCACACGTGCATAAAAAGAAGATCGAAGGTGTATGGTGGCCAGACCCAAGTAACCTCTGTGGTCATTTGACCCTCGATTGGTCATCCAAGTCTCTGAGCAATCAAACTTTAACTTTTTTTTTACGTGGTCATCGTGAATTTTTCTTTCGTGCGAAACCCACGGTGAGCGCCACTGTTGGGATCCGAGATCCCGAACGGATAATAGAGAGAGGAAGGAAGAAAATCATCCAAGTGAACAAGTGAGCCAAATGAACAAGTGGCTAAAGTTCTCTCTTCCGAGCCCTAGGGCTCTATTTATATGAAGGAGGAGGTGGCTGTTTATATTAATCTATTGGTGGGGTCAAATATTATAGATAGGTTCCTGAACTTTACAAAGGGATCCCTAGATATTACAATTAAGTTCCTAACCCTCACCATCAAGCTCTTGGACTCCATTTTAAGTCTCTTTATAAAAGGAGTCTCTAGCCTTAGACTTTCTACCTAATACCTAGACGCATATATCAACAGGAGGCCCAAGACGCACCCCCAACACCTAGCTAGACGCACGACGCACATATCAACGGGCGATCGCCATCAGCCACGAGGTCCACACATGATCGATCAAGTTGCTTTCTCGTGGCGCCTAAACCATCGAATAAACCAATGCAACCACCGGCCCTTCTTATCCCGTCTCTTTGCTTGTCTGGAAAGTGCGTGTCCTACGACGGAACCCCTTGGCATCTGTCAAATTACCTATAGGTGTGGCTGGCGTGTTGCCATCGCATAGCAAAATAGCATATGTACGCTGCTACAGGCAGGCAGCGTAGTGTTGTCTGAAATACGCATTCTTTTTTTCTACGGAATGCAATACGCTTTTTTTTTTTGCGAAGTGCAACATGGACTAGCTAGAGATGTATAATGTCACCTTCAGAATGTTGTTCTTTTTTTTTTTTTTTGAAACGTGAAAGTTGTGTGCTAATCCGCATATAGCATCGATCATTATCGTAGTTTAATTTGAGAAATAGACTAACCTTACTACCTTATAGAGAAAATATCCTATGGAGAAGTATGTATACGGTGAAAACAGATACTTGGACTCTGGTGGGGTAGTTCTCTCATCTTTCTTAGACTTTGGCTCCATCCAACTTTAGTCAAATGGGGAGAAAAAAAAAAGTGGAAATGAAGGATGAGGTAATTTACACCTTCAATTTGGGTCAATCAGTTTAATCCAAGGAATGAGATTGAGATTGTGCGCATCTACACCGATATTGCTCTTGAGCATCTTTTTTCCTCAAGTAGCATACTCTAACGCACCTGATACCTTCATGTATGATGAGTTGATGATTACACCTATTCAGAAAAAAGAAAAATACATGCATCCCCTTTTGTTCTTTATATAACTTCATGTACCTTTTTCTATCAAATGCTATGATTCTATTAACTTCATTTACTTTTGCGAAATCTTCATTTACTTTTGAAAAAAATACGAAACGTCCTCGTTTTCGTAATTCCCTTCTTATACGCGGGAAAGGAACCCAAGAAAAGCGACGGTCGGATCGGAGCGGTGCATTGCTGTCAAGTCAGATCCACATGGGGAGCAAGTGTGCATCACACCATACTGCACGCCACGCTACTCCCCTCTCCCTCAAGTCTCTCAGCCATTGCCGCGTCCACTGCGTGCTCCTTGATCCTCCTCCTACCACCAAGCAACCACCCGGTCCACTCCTATATATACCCCCCCACCTCCTTGCCGCCATTATCCGCACCACCACCACCACCACCACCATCATCAAGAACTTTGATTCGTCAGCTGCTTGATCACAAATTAAAACCCAATTCCTTGCACGTCTCGTACATAGATAGATGGATCACCATAGCGCGATGCAGGGCGGTGGCGGCGCCGGCGCCGGAGCTGCCGCGCAGGAGTGGTTCTACGCCGGCGGCGGCCAGCATCAGCCGGAGCAGGCCGTCGTCGTCGACGGGGCGTTCCTCATGGAGCTGCTGGAGGACGCGCCTCTGGCGGACCAGGCGGCGCCGGAGGACGTGGACCGGCTGAGCCGCGTCATCCGGTCCCTGGAGGCCGAGATCGGCGGCGGCGGGCCGCCGCCCTCGGCGCCGGCAGACGGCCGAAGCACGGCGGAACACGTGCAGGCGGGCGACGTCGATAGCGAGGGCCTGGAGGAGTACATGCTGTCGGACCTTGATAGCATCCCGGCGCCCTGTGTAGCCGAGGCGCCGTTCGAGTACTGGGCGGAGGTGCCGCCGGCGGCGGGGCATGATATGGGCGGCTGGTATGTCGACGGCGACGGCGTCGGCGTCATGGTGGGGTACGAGTTCAGAGAGCCGTGCCATTACGGCTACAGTGAGAGCCCACACGTTGAGCATGTGTACAGCCCCTTATGGGAATGAAATATGAATGATCAAATCCGCGAGAAATGGTACAACGTACTATATGAGTTCAAGAAGGCAAATCGATCTATATCCAAAATTTTCAGCACTTTATTTTATTCATTATGAAGTCTTAATCACAAGCTATTTGACTACAACTAATTTTGCATTTGCATTTTTTGGAAAAAAGACTACTTATCCTTAATTTTTTATTTTTAATCTTGCAAGATTGAATAGTACTCCCTCCATCCCAAATTATAAGTCGCTTTGACTTTTTTGATACATTCACTTTGCTATGTATATAGATATAACAGTATGTCTAGATGCATAGCAAAGTGGATGTACCAAAAAAATCAAAGCGACTTATAATTTGGGATGGAGGGAGTACTTTCTTTAAAATTTAATACTGAAGTATGCAATTTTATAAATGACTTTCTGATGGAATTTTAGGACTTCATGTGAGTTTTCTGCTTACGATCTAGTTGTTACTTTGTCGGGTCACAAATAAGTGAGCTTCAGATTGTTTGTAATCAAGGGTTCTATAATTTGCTTACAAAAAAAACACTTCTTATGTTAGGACATTGAAAATAATGCGAGCATATTGTCTCAATAAGTAGTTTCATAAGAATCTATTATTTAAAAATATATTACAACAAGAAGTGCTAGTCAAAATTGTATTTTTAAGACCATATTCATGTCCAAAACGTCACTTATTTGTAGTTAGGAGCTATAAAATTCCATCTCCTGGAAATTTGTTGAAGAGATCTTCCCGTTTGATATTTCCCCAACAACTTATACAAATAGAGAGACATTGACTCCATGGTTGATGGTTCATTGCAGAACTATCCAATACAATATTTGTGAGAACTCATCAAATAAATTGTGTCAAATTTGGTATTTAATTTGTGGTGTAAAATTTGATAAACACCCCAGGAAGTTGTTGTGAAATCTTTCCTAGCTTATTTGTGGTAACCAATTTGTCCGCCACAAGGTTGGAGGGCCACAAAGTACCACAAGTTCACATAACCATGCAGTTGCAGTTCGTACCAATTAACACGGCATGAATCTCAGGAACAGAGGATCCAAGTTCTTATGAACTATCTCATGTATGAACGAAACACCAGATGTTCCTTTATAAACAGGGCCAAAGTCATGTCAACAACATCAGGTGTATTCCCAGAATTACACCATGGCATGAACAGCAGAAAATGAGATGAAAATGGTGACGCATGCAGGTGCCAAGCTGTAACACCCAAAATTCCATCACAATGCAATGTAAGCAACTCGGTCTAGTTTTTCGTACCCTAAGGATTAAATAAATTACTTTAATTAAATTACGGTATTCAAATAATTAAAGAGCATTTGAAATAATTTTAGAAGCAATAAGTGCTTGGTAGAGTTTTTCTTTTCTCTTTTACTTTGGCTTTTGTTTGAATGCTTGCTTTTGAATTTCAAAAGAATGTGAATTGGATTTTGAAAACTTCAACTCTATTTAAATTTTCAAAACCCTCCACCTCTCTTTCCTCTCCTTGGGCCGAAATTCCTCCTCTCTCTCTTTCAGCCCGCAAGGCATTTTTTTCCTTCCTCCTCCCAACCGCATGGGCCTAATCTACCCCGCCGGCCCATCTTTTTTTTTCCCTCTCCTTTTCTCCCTGCGCAGGCCCATCTCCCCTTCCTTTTCCTCTTGGCCGCCACCTCCCCTCTCCTTTCCTCAACACCAACCGGCCCAAGCTGGCCCAACCGGCCTACTACCCCTTCATCTCCAACCTCCAGGCGCGTGGAGCACCAGAAACACACGCACGGGTGCCGTGCGCCGCCCTGTGTGCCGCCGGCCAGGGGGCCCTCACCTCCCGGCGTCCCCCGGCCTCCCGATCCCCTCCACGACCTCGCGATGTCTCCCCTCCCCCACTCCCGGCCTCAAACCGTCGCCCCATCCTTTCCTCTCCCCGGAAACGGCCGCACAAGCTTGAAAGCCATTAATGGCCGGCCGACCTTCGATCTCTCCCGGGAGCCCCTTCCGCTCCTCCTCGGGGCCTATAAAGGTCACCATCGACCTCGCCCGGAGTTTCTCTTTCCGTTTTGCTACTCACCCGCCACTCTCTCGCACCGCCGCGCCGCCGCCCGTACTGTCGCCGGTGAAGTTTCTGTTCTTCTCCAGTGAGAGCTCTCTCCTTCCTTTCCCTCCCTCTCTCCCTCCTCTCCCCCACCGAGGCGCCGCCGCCCGCGCGCCGGCGAGGCCTCCGCCCACGCCGGCGAGACCCCCTCCCCGTAGGCCATGCCTCTGTGTGCTTGGTTGCCTGTTGGAGGAAGAAGATGGAGTTTTTGCGATCTAGTCCCTGAACTCTCTGTTATTCCTTTTACTTAATTCTTGTGTCTTGTAAATTTTCCAGAGAAGTCCCTGAAGTTCCTGTATTCTTTTATTTTAACCCGAGCCATGTCATTTTGTAGATCTAACCCTATGTTTCTCTGTTTTTGCGTGTTCAGTATATCTTTCTAAAACATGCTAGCCCCTGAAGTATATAGTTAATTCTATTTTAGCCCCTGAAACTTGTTTATCTCATATCTTCTTCGTTTTAAATCCGATTTCAGCGATTCTCGCACTCACGCGATCGTCTCTGCATGAACGTTAGATTTAGGAGTTTGTTGTAAGCCTTTGCATATGTTTGTTGTACTGTTTTAATCATTGTTTGTTTGTTTGCCTTGTGTGATCGTGTAGACGACGTGACGTTCGCGGAGGAGCAAGTCCAAGAGCAGCCACCGTTCGAAGAAGAGTACTCCCAGTTTGCCGAGGAAGGCAAGTGGCCTTCTCCCTCTGCATGTTCTTTTTGTCCCAATAATATCATGATTAAGCACTTTACTTATTTCTTGTATGTGCATAAGTTTGACGGGAATGCCTATTAAGGACTTACCTAGTTTTAATCCTTATTCCTTGAAAACCTGTTTAATCATGTTGGGTAGACTTGCTAGTCGCTTAAATTGGGTTGGTAATGTGCTAATCATGAAATATGTTAATCATGCTTTATTTATGTTGCTATACATGTTTAATTACAAGAACACTTGATTTAATCGGAACATGGAGAACCACCCAAGAAAACAGTACAACCACAACATCATATGGCTCTGATCTTAGCCGAATAATTAGGCATGTAGTTAGCTGGTGGCTTTACCGAAAGGGCAAGGAGGGGGAAGGTGTTGGGTGCACGATCCGGAGCAGTAGCCTTCGCTAAGCTGCTGTCTCATTAACGAGTTGTGGTCCGCATCGCTACTGAAACTCTAGCGGGCTACCAGTTATCTGCGTGTCTTTGTAAAGGCTTCGTAGTGGACCCCAGCCACTCACCAAAGGAAGTGTTTAAGGGTTTTGCAAACCCGGGCGACACGGGGGACCACGAGTTGTGGGTAAAGTGTACGACCTCTGCAGAGTGAAAACTGATATATCAGCCGTGCTCACGGTTAAGAGCGGCTTGGACCCTCACATGATAATTGAACTTAAAGATGAGATTAATCTGTGTTACCTTTACCTTTGGGTTATGTTAATGTTATATGCTTAATTGGGTTGGTATAAACTTACATCTAGTAATTAGGTGCTGCTAATAAAAATTTGACCAATTAAAATGCTAACCGCTTAAAGCCTTGAGCCATTCCTTGTGAGCCTTGCATGTTTCCCCCACCTGCTGAGTACCAACCATAAGTGTACTCACCCTTGCCCAAACGTTGTTCAGAAGCTTGTGACGACGGGGAGTTCTTCGATGATTTCGAGGAGTTCTAGGCAGGCGGTCCACCAGTCAAGCCTGTGGAGAAGCTACGTTGTGTGTGTGTGCGTGTTAAGTTATCGTTGAATGATTAAAGACCTTCGTGTCTATCACGCTGAGTGTAATAAAGTTCCTACTGGTTTATGTACATTTTTGAGCACTGTCTTTGATGTATTCACTGATGACGTCAACATATGTGTGAGAACGGATCCTGGCACACATATGCAATGCATTCGGTTTTATCCAAAAACTAGGTGTGATAGAAGTGGTACCAGAGCTGTGTTGATTGTAGGACGCAAGCCTAGGTAGAAATGGACGTGAATAAGGACTCATTGTCTAGCAAGCCATGTATGCTCTCAAAATGTCTTAATTCCTCATAAAAATCTATTTTATTTTCATTCTTTGTTAAAATTTGTTCATTTTTGTTTTATTCTGAGTATCTGTTCTTTCTTTTGTCAGATGGCCAGGACCAGGTTGACCGCTTGCAAAAGCACTGCAGGATACCAGGCTCGCATTGCTCCTACTCAGCCAGCTACTCCGGTTCAACCTGTGGAGGAGGTTGAAGAGGATCCGGAGGAGGTTTACTTCTACGTCGAGATGGAGGATGGCAGTGTCATGGAGGTCGACTCGGATGGGAATCTAGTGATCCCGACAGCATCACCAGCTGCCCCAGCTTCGGATGCTCCTGCACCAGCTATTTCTGCATCAGACGCTTCAGCACCAGCTGATCTCGCTCCAGCACCTGCTGCGGATGGTGGAGACCCGGATGATTCGGGGGATGATAGCGATGGTGAGGGAGATGATGATGAAGACGATGAAGATTACAATGATGATGGCAGCGACAACGACAATGCCAACAGCCAGGGTGACAACAATGGTGGAGATGAAGATGGTGGACAGCAGGATGTGACACCAGTTTGTGACTACCAGACTTCAGATGATGAGCCTGGATACTTTCCCACACTGCTCCGGGAAGTACTAGAGACTCTGGGAAACTTTGTGAAGCCCCTCTACGTCACTCAGCGTATCGCCCACGCCACCATGGATGACTACTACTCCACTCAGGTCCACATCAAGGAGCGTTTGGCGACTTCCAGAGGCTTGAGGTCTTACATGGCGCACGACTCCACTACGCCTCACGCCACCTACGCCGCAGCCGTCAGCGACGCTGCCAGGAGAGCTCTGTCAGCCCTCTGCTTCGCTCACCGTGAGAAGTTGAGCACCACCGTCTATTGACACCTTCCTCGCCGAGTCAGTGGTACTGAGGACACAGTTGTACCGTTGGGAGAAGCCGGAGAAGACCGCATCAACGTCCTTGCTCGTGTCACCGCTGCTCTCAACACCGACCTCGACGGAGCTACAGCAGAGCTTGCCAAGACACATGAGGAGCTGCAGGACACTCACGCCAGGATCGCACAGCTTGAGGCACAGCTTGCAGGACAAGAGCCATCTGAGGAGGCAGCCGAGCCCTACTACCCCACTATTTTACCACCCCGCAAGAGGCTTCGCTATGGCACGTCTGGTTCTGTCACCGGTCTTCTAGACTAGGTTTTTCCTTCTTATAGGATGCCTACCAGTGTCTTTCGATAGAACCGTTCCTGTGAGGACGTGCGATGTAATAATGTTTGTTGGTTGAAAACATGCTTGATTTGGGTCTTTGTAATGTCTGGGATGTTTTTGTGGAGTGATGGCCACAACTGCATCAATTAATAAAATAAAGTTAATAGCTTTGGGTCTCAATCTTGGTTCGTTGTTCATTTTTATCTACCTTATCAAATCATCATTCTTATACAAGATTTATTCCTCTAACACTCAGATGGTAAACACCAGGTCAGGAGGAGGACAAGATATTCCAAGTACGAGGCGTGCTCACGTGGTTAACCAACAGAATCAAGCACCACCCCCACCGCCTTCAATAATGGAACCATTTTTGGCTGCCCAGATGCAACTGCTCCAAAACCTCACTGCAGCTGTTCAGAACCTACAAGCTCAACAGAATAAGCAACCACCCCAAGCACCTCAGGCACCAAGGGACAAACACAGGGAATTCATGAGTCACCACCCCCCTACCTACTCACACTCGGTGGATCCGTTGGACGCCGATGACTGGCTGAAGGTCATTAACAAGAAGCTGGATATTACTCAGTGCAATGACCGTGAGAAAGTCTTGTACGCTGCGGGATGTTTGGAAGGAGACGCAGCTGACTGGTGGGATGCTTACACTACTGCCCACGCCAATGCCAATGCAATTACTTGGGAAGAATTCAGAAATAGTTTTCGCACACACCACATTCCAGCTAGTGTGATGAAGCTCAAGCAGAAGGAATTTCTAGCTTTAAAGCAAGGCAATATGACAGTTAGCGAGTATCGGGACAAGTTCACACAGCTATCTCGTTACGCTCCCAACGAGGTGGACACAGATGAGAAGAGACAGGAACGTTTCCTGGATGGTTTGATAGGGCCACTCAATTATCAGCTGTAGAGTCACACATTTCCTAACTTCCAAACTTTGTTGGACAAAGCCATTGGTTTGGAAAGTAAACGTAAAGAGCTCGGGGAACAAAAGAGGAAAATTTCAGTCTCAAGGCCAATCTAGTAGCAACACCCATCCCCGCTTCAACTCACTGCAGGGATCCCAATTCCGCTCAGGAGGACAGGGTGGGAGTTATCAACAGAATCAGCAGTTTCAACGCACAGCTCAACCGCCGCAACGTTTCAATCAACAAGCCCAGCGCAACTCAAATTCTCAGCACAACCGGGCCAACAATGCCACAGGAACACCAGTGCACACTATTCAAGTAACTCCAGTTCAGCCCAATGGGTGCTTCAAGTGTGGTGAGGTGGGACATTACGCCAACGCCTGTCCCAAGAACAACACGCAGATCCCTCAGAAGACTAATGGTTAGAAGTCACAGCAGCAGTCGCAAGCACGCACTGGAAATCAAAACTCTCAGGGAAATAAGGGCCAACAAAATTTCATGCGTGGTAGGGTGAACCACGTGACAGCTGAGACAGCCCAGGAAGCTCCAGATGTTGTTTTCGGTATGTTCCTCGTCAATTCTGAACCTGCATCAGTTTTATTTGACTCTGGAGCAACTCATTCCTTCATAACTGATCAATTCGTGGTAAAGCATAATATACCTAAGCATTCTATGAAGAAAACCTTGTTAGTTAGTTCACCAGGAGGTGATATGGAAACTAGGCAAATATGCCCACGAGTTAATCTGTAAATCATGGGAATAGATTTCCTAGCTAACCTAGTGGTTCTAAAGTCCAACGGTGTTGATGTAATGCTTGGAATGGACTGGTTAAAAGGATGTGATGGAATTATTCTGTGTGCTAAGAGGTCAGTGCTGTTAACTAGCCCTCAAGGAGATAGAATTGAGTTTACAGCTACTGCCCCATCAGAAGAGAAGTGTTTAGTGAATCAGATAAAAGGAAAGTCCTTGGAAGATATCAAGGTTGCAAGTGAATACCCCGACGTCTTTCTTGAAGATTTACCAGGTATGCCACCTGACCGAGATATTGAGTTCTCTATTGATCTTTTACCCAGCACATCACCCATATCTAAAAGACCTTATAGAATGGATGTTAAAGACTTGGTTGAGTTAAAGAAACAAATAGAAGAATTAGAAAGTAAAGGCTATATCCGACCTAGCTCTTCACCTTGGGGAGCACCCGTACTTTTTGTTGATAAAAAGGATGGCACCAGAAGAATGTGCATGGACTATAGAGCTCTTAATGATGTGACCATTAAAAATAAGTATCCACTCCCTAGGATTGAAGATCTGTTTGATCAGATGAGAGGTGCAAAAGTATTTTCCAAAATTGATCTGCGATCAGGTTATCACCAGTTGAAGATCCGAGCAGAAAACATTCCCAAGACAGCGTTTACATCCAGATACGGCCTATATGAGTATACCGTGATGTCATTTGGATTGACGAACGCGCTGGCATACTTCCTGTACTTGATGAACAAGGTGTTTATGGAGTACCTAGACAATTTTGTGGTAGTGTTCATCGATGATATCTTGGTATTTTCTCGAAATGAAGAAGAGCATGAAGAGCACTTAAGATTAGTGTTACATAAGCTTCGGGAGAATCAACTATATGCCAAGTTGAGTAAGTGTGAGTTTTGGTTAAAGGAAGTTTCCTTTCTTGGATATGTTATCATCGACGGAGGAATCACAGTAGACCCAAGCAAAGTTCAAGATGTGCTGAATTGGAATCCACCCAAGAATGTGTCCGAAATCAGAAGTTTTCTTGGATTAGCAGGTTATTACCGCAGATTTATTGAAGGTTTCTCAAAGATTGTCAAACCTCTCACGTCATTGTTAGAAAAAGGAAAAAAGTTTAATGGGATGACAAGTGCCAAGCAAGTTTTGAAGAACTGAGGGAGAAATTGACTACAACTCCTGTACTGATAATGCCGGATATACACAAAGGCTTCGATGTTTATTGTGATGCTTCGCGTCTAGGACTTGGATGTGTATTGATGCAAGAAGGTAGAGTAGTGGCTTATGCCTCAAGACAATTGAGAAAGCACGAGCAAAATTATCCGACTCATGACTTGGAATTAGCTGCCGTTGTGCATGCATTAAAAATTTGGAGACATTACATGATCGGGAACAAGTGTCAGATCTTCACCGACCACAAAAGCCTAAAGTACATCTTCACTTAGAGAGATCTTAATCTAAGGCAGTGCAGATGGTTAGAGTTGATCAAGGACTATGACTTGGATATTCAGTATCATCCCGGCAAAGCAAATGTCGTAGCAGACGCTTTAAGTCGAAAAGGTCAAGCTAATGTGACTATAGCACGATTGATATCTCAAGAGTTATGTTGGGAAATGGAGCGACTCAACTTAGGAATCGTTGCACATACTGAAGCCGTGACTATGGAAATTGAGCCTACACTTGAAAAAGAGATAAGAAAAGGACAATTGACAGATGCTAAAATCAAGGAAATCAAGACTCTAATTGGGTTAGGAAAAGCCCCAGATTTCACTGAAGATGATCAGGGAACTATTTGGTTCAAGAAAAGGATCTGTGTACCGGAGGCCGACCATCTTCGTGAACATATATTGAAGGAAGCACACGATTCAGCTTATTCCATACACCCTGGTAGTACTAAGATGTATCAGGATTTGAAGGAGAAATATTGGTGGTATGGTTTAAAAAGGGGATGTGGCAACCCACATTGCTTTGTGTGATGTATGTCAGAGAGTAAAAGCAGAGCACCAAAGACCAGCAGGTTTACTTCAACCACTGAAGGTACCAGAGTGGAAATGGGAAGAGATCGGAATGGATTTCATCGTTGGGTTACCTCGCACTCGCGATGGTTATGATTCTATATGGGTTGTTGTGGACAGATTGACTAAAGTTGCTCATTTCATACCAGTTAAGACAACCTATAATGGAGCTAAGTTAGCGGAGTTGTATATGTCAAGGATTGTATGTTTACATGGTGTTCCGAAGAAAATAGTATCTGATCGAGGTACTCAATTCACATCACGTTTCTAGCAGAAGTTGCATGAATCAATGGATACAAAGCTTAATTTCAGTTCCGCATATCATCCGCAAACAGATGGTCAAACTGAGAGAATCAATCAAATCTTAGAAGATATGTTAAGAGCTTGTGCTTTAAAGCATGGAGGTAGTTGGGATAAGAGTTTGCCGTATGCAGAATTCTCTTATAACAACAGTTATCAAGCCAGTCTTAAGATGGTCCCGTTCGAAGCGTTATACGGAAGAAAGTGTAGAACACTATTATACTGGAGTCAGACAGGAGAAAGTCAGGTTTTTGGACCAGAAATTCTTAAAGAAGCTGAAAGACAAGTTCAAATAATTCGAGATAATCTCAAGACTGCACAGTCGCGACAAAAGAGTTATGCTGATACTCGGAGAAGGGAACTGACGTTTGAAGTCGGAGATTACATGTATCTTAAGGTATCGCCTATGAGAGGTCTTTGACGATTCAAGGTTAAAGGGAAACTATCACCACGATACATTGGTCCGTTTCAAATTCTAGAAAGAAAAGGAGAAGTGGCATATCAGTTAGACCTACCTGCTCAATTATCGGATGTTCATGATGTGTTTCATGTTTCTCAGTTAAAGAAGTGTCTTAAAGTACCCGAAGAACAGCTACCACTGGAAGATCTTAATGTGAAGGATGATTTGACCTACTCGGAGTATCCTGTCAAGATATTGGAAACATCTCAGAGAGTCACTTGGAGTAAAGTGATCAAAATGTGCAAAGTACAGTGGAGTCACCACTCCGAAGATGAGGCCACCTGGGAAAGAGAAGACGAGCTTATTGAAGAGTTTCCCCAGTTGTTTTCCAATCTCTCCGAATCTCGAGGACGAGATTCTCTTTAAGGGGGGTAGGATTTGTAACACCCAAAATTCCATCACAATGCAATGTAAGCAACTCGATCTAGTTTTTCGAACCCTAAGGATTAAATAAATTACTTTAATTAAATTACGGTATTCAAATAATTAAAGAGCATTTGAAATAATTTTAGAAGCAATAAGTGCTTGGTAGAGTTTTTCTTTTCTCTTTTACTTTGGCTTTTGTTTGAATGCTTGCTTTTGAATTTCAAAAGAATGTGAATTGGATTTTGAAAACTTCAACTCTATTTAAATTTTCAAAACCCTCCACCTCTCTTTCCTCTCCTTGGGCCGAAATTCCTCCTCTCTCTCTTTCAGCCCGCAAGGCATTTTTTTTCCTTCCTCCTCCCAACCGCATGGGCCTAATCTACCCCGCCGGCCCATCTTTTTTTTCCCTCTCCTTTTCTCCCTGCGCAGGCCCATCTCCCCTTCCTTTTCCTCTTGGCCGCCACCTCCCCTCTCCTTTCCTCCCCACCAACCGGCCCAAGCTGGCCCAACCGGCCTACTACCCCTTCATCTCCTACCTCCAGGCGCGTGGAGCACCAGAAACACACGCACGGGTGCCGTGCGCCGCCCTGTGTGCCGCCGGCCGGGGGCCCCTCACCTCCCGGCATCCCCCGACCTCCCGAGCCCCTCCACGACCTCGCGATGTCTCCCCTCCCCCACTCCCGGCCTCAAATCGTCGCCCCATCCTTTCCTCTCCCCGGAAA
The DNA here is from genome assembly GCF_000263155.2 of Setaria italica. Classification (NCBI taxonomy): domain Eukaryota; kingdom Viridiplantae; phylum Streptophyta; class Magnoliopsida; order Poales; family Poaceae; genus Setaria; species Setaria italica. The sequence continues at coordinate 27,851,142 of NC_028453.1, read as the reverse complement.
CGGCCGCACAAGCTTGAAAGCCATTAATGGCCGGCCGACCTTCGATCTCTCCCGGGAGCCCCTTCCGCTCCTCCCCGGGGCCTATAAAGGTCACCATCGACCTCGCCCGGAGTTTCTCTTTCTGTTTTGCTACTCACCCGCCACTCTCTCGCACCGCCGTGCCGCCGCCCGTACTGTCGCCGGTGAAGTTTCTGTTCTTCTCCAGTGAGAGCTCTCTCCTTCCTTTCCCTCCCTCTCTCCCTCCTCTCCCCCACCGAGGCGCCGCCGCCCGCGCGCCGGTGAGGCCTCCGCCCACGCCGGCGAGACCCCCTCCCCGTAGGCCATGCCTCTGTGTGCTTGGTTGCCTGTTGGAGGAAGAAGATGGAGTTTTTGCGATCTAGTCCCTGAACTCTCTGTTATTCCTTTTACTTAATTCTTGTGTCTTGTAAATTTTCCAGAGAAGTCCCTGAAGTTCCTGTATTCTTTTATTTTAACCCGAGCCATGTCATTTTGTAGATATAACCCTATGTTTCTCTGTTTTTGCGTGTTCAGTATATCTTTCTAAAACATGCTAGCCCCTGAAGTATATAGTTAATTCTATTTTAGCCCCTGAAACTTGTTTATCTCATATCTTCTTCGTTTTAAATCCGATTTCAGCGATTCTCGCACTCACGTGATCGTCTCTGCATGAACGTTAGATTTAGGAGTTTGTTGTAAGCCTTTGCATATGTTTGTTGTACTGTTTTAATCATTGTTTGTTTGTTTGCCTTGTGTGATCGTGTAGACGACGTGACGTTCGCGGAGGAGCAAGTCCAAGAGCAGCCACCGTTCGAAGAAGAGTACTCCCAGTTTGCCGAGGAAGGCAAGTGGCCTTCTCCCTCTGCATGTTCTTTTTGTCCCAATAATATCATGATTAAGCACTTTACTTATTTCTTGTATGTGCATAAGTTTGACGGGAATGCCTATTAAGGACTTACCTAGTTTTAATCCTTATTCCTTGAAAACCTGTTTAATCATGTTGGGTAGACTTGCTAGTCGCTTAAATTGGGTTGGTAATGTGCTAATCATGAAATATGTTAATCATGCTTTATTTATGTTGCTATACATGTTTAATTACAAGAACACTTGATTTAATCGGAACATGGAGAACCACCCAAGAAAACAGTACAACCACAACATCATATGGCTCTGATCTTAGCCGAATAATTAGGCATGTAGTTAGCTGGTGGCTTTACCGAAAGGGCAAGGAGGGGGAAGGTGTTGGGTGCACGATCCGGAGCAGTAGCCTTCGCTAAGCTGTTGTCTCATTAACGGGTTGTGGTCCGCATCGCTACTGAAACTCTAGCGGGCTACCAGTTATCTGCGTGTCTTTGTAAAGGCTTCGTAGTGGACCCCAGCCACTCACCAAAGGAAGTGTTTAAGGGTTTTGCAAACCCGGGCGACACGGGGGACCACGAGTTGTGCGTAAAGTGTACGACCTCTGCAGAGTGAAAACTGATATATCAGTCGGGCTCACGGTTAAGAGCGGCTTGGACGCTCACATGATAATTGAACTTAAAGATGAGATTAATCTGTGTTACCTTTACCTTTGGGTTATGTTAATGTTATATGCTTAATTGGGTTGGTATAAACTTACATCTAGTAATTAGGTGCTGCTAATAAAAATTTGACCAATTAAAACGCTAACCGCTTAAAGCCTTGAGCCATTCCTTGTGAGCCTTGCATGTTTCCCCCACCTGCTGAGTACCAACCATAAGTGTACTCACCCTTGCTCAAACACTGTTCAGAAGCTTGTGATGACGGGGAGTTCTTCGACGACTTCGAGGAGTTCTAGGCAGGCGGTCCACCAGTCAAGCCTGTGGAGAAGCTACGTTGTGTGTGTGTGCGTGTTAAGTTATCGGTGAACGATTAAAGACCTTCGTGTCTATCACGTTGAGTGTAATAAAGTTCCTATTGATTTATGTACGTTTTTTAGCACTGTCTTTGATGTATTCACTGATGACGTCAACATATGTGTGAGAACGGATCCTGGCACACATATGTGATGCATTCGGTTTTATCCAAAAACTAGGTGTGACACTAGCCGAGTTGTACTAAGTAATGGCCATGGCGTGCTAATAACACAGGTGAGTAGGAATGTTCGCAAGAGATCATTTTTAAGCAGATATATGAATCTTATAAATTATACACGAACAGCACGGGATTAGGACTAACGTGGAGAAAAATATAAGCAAATCTCCTTCAAACAAATATAAACAGAAACTTGCCTCCACATCAGTTAAGTCAAATGAATTGAGCCTTCCAGAGGAGGCCAAGGAGCTGACTGGAACACTAGTGACGTCTTATCAGTAAGTGTTTGATGAAATTGATTTCGTCCCCTAAGGTCTCTCAGTCCATGTGATCAAACACACAGGATGGAAAAGGTCTGCACAAGTCTATGATTTTATATCTGAAACTCTGAATGCACGATCTCTCAGCTGAACTTTGTCAATCTATTGAAATCTTTCTCCTGCTTCTTCTGCGTCCCCTCACCGACTATTAGTTCCTAATGCGTTAACAGATGGATGCTGCCTTCGTTATGGCCGGGTTGATCCCTTCATTTCTTTGCGAGGAGATACCTTCATTTCAATTAGGTTGTCCCTTTTATTCAAGTTCAGGTTTTGATCGTTCGGTACAACTACCTGTTCAGGTTTTCTTTCTCTCTTAATTAGCACCTTCTAATACATTGACATTTTCTCTTCCTTAATCCTGCTGTTGTCGCGCCCAGTGCCAATGTCGTGTAAGAAAACTATGGGCTCCTTGATTAGCCCCACCTTCTAATACATTGACATTTTTGCGTGAACGCACCAAACAAGAGTACAGCAGCCGTATGCCCAGGCAGAGATTCCAATGTCCTGTCCTTGGCTGAAAAGACGTTTGGCTTGGTCATTTGGAACGTTAGGCAAGGCCTACTACACCTGCCACAAAAGTGCAGGCCATCTTGAGATAGAGGCGTGCCTGTGTGAGGACTTGTACTTTCCTTTTCACAAACTTGCTCGAGGTGACGTCTCCATAGGAGAGGAGCACATGCCGAACCCGACATGTACATGACTATAACGTCAATTATCAGATGAGAATCCGAGCATATTTTCTAGACGAAACTCAGGTCCATACCTGTGGCAGAAGCAACCGTCATATCAGTTAGCCTCCACGAAGATCCAATTGATCTCCAGATGAAGTGGCAACTGAACCAACTGCATCCATGGCAAGCTTCCTTTGCTGTTCTCTCTTTTCAACGAAGCTTGTGTTGTGCTCTTGCTGACCCTTGCCCCTGCCCCTCCACGAAATATAATGGCTGACAGAAGACATCAAAATCAAGACAGACAAGGCCAAGAATTGTAAGCTATGAGTTGATTAGCTCTTCGTCATGGACTCTTGGTACAAATAAACCTCTACGCATACACCTTATCCATCTGGTTCTCGAAGCTCTTTGATCCGTGCAAGAATGTTAATCAGTTTCTCCAGCAATAGCACTGCTCTCTTGCAGCCTCTCATATAGACAGTCCAGTGATACATGTATTGTATCCATAACCCACAGGAGAATAAAACCGGACAATGCAAATGCTTGCCAGGTGCCTTGCATTTCTTTTCTCAAGGCCTACTCGATGGTTCAGGTCCATCAAACCGGACACCTCTGAAAATTGTTCGGTCTAATGCAGCACCACAAGTCACCATCTTTATAAATCCAAGCATTAGTAAGGTAGTAAAATTACCCTTGGCATCCTTCAAGCATCCGCCCACGGAAGTGTAGAAGTTAATACTACCTGCAATCAAGCTGAAGTGGTTCCACCAACCAGCACTCTTCGCACCCGAGGGCCTATATTACACCGTTAATGCACAATCAGGAATTCAAAATGCAAACAGAGGATAAGAATGCACACTTTGATATAGATTAAGAACCCCTAAATGCATCTAAATTAAGCACTAATCATCAAAACGTCCCCATATGAGGATACATCCAGGTTACATGCGAAATCATTTATCTTTACTACAGTATGTACCACCAGGTAGGCCACAACTGCTGGTGTGTTCTCGTTGGCATCAAAACTTCTAGCAGAGGGGCAAGGTAGTAGCTAGGGGCCATCTTCACACAATGGTGAACCTGATAAAAACAATGGGAGATTTTTCAGCTCATGCAAAATGCTATCCAACAAAAAGAGAATAACCAGAAAGCACATATTCCGATACAACACCAAGGGTAAGATAAGAAGCCAATATTAAAGTAGGTGATCTCGTGCTTGTTTGTATACAACCTTAACATATTACACCAAACTTGAGCACAAAGGAGTATAGAAGTTGAGTATACAAAATTCTGAGCTCTATGCACCTCATGCCTACCCGCTAGTTGAATTACAATTCTAGCAAGAGAAAACTTCCAAAACACAAAATGAAAGTATAAATTACTAAGTTGTATGCTGTGATATGCTTCCGCAGATAGCTGCAAACTAAAAACTGAGCACTCCTACAAACCCTCCCAAAATTTTAGGGCCCCAGCTGGTCCTAAGAAACAGGCCATATCTGACCGATTGCTATTGCAAGAACAAGACAGAAACTTGAATCCCAGAGGGCAGGGACGGACCCAGAAATCAGCTCTGACCCGGGCTGAACTAGTGTATCCTGTGATCAGTGTCCATGCAAAAAGATCAATTTATGAAGGCAATAGCCAGCGGACGAAGCATTTCATGAACTAGCCTGGTATTGGTCTGCTGGGTCTTTTTGCCTGAGAGATATCACAGGCGTACAGTTGAATTTACAGTCTCTAACATGGTTGTGCAAAGGGGGCTATAGGGGCTGGACCTGGGCCGCAGCCCACCCAGCCCGAGTCCTGGATCCACCCCTGCCAGAGGGCCTGCTCATCCAATGACTACTCCTTTATTCCAAAACAAAAAACCATTGTATCTCATCTTTAAGATCAAAGTTTTACCCTTAGTTTTAAATGAATCAGTAATTACTCGAAGACACCTAGTACAATAGTACAATTTTACATAACAAAGGCATACACATACAGTTTTAAGAAATGGAACCAGTAATGTATGTGCCTGCATAGTACATGTTTTAAATTTGAACTTGGGGACTAATATTAATATGTAATTTTGACAGCTACAGAAATTTATCAATGAGCACAAAAGATCCTTATCAAACTACAGTTACTTTGAACTAAGAACATCACTCAACAATATCATTTAGAAACTTGTCAATCAGCTGTTTGTGATTTTTTCTGCTAATTAATCAGCTGTTATTTCGGGTACAGGTTCTTCCCAGATTATGGTTCCCAAACAATTTCAACCTTGAATTCAACGGCGAAAACTAGCCAACCATGCATTGCAATTTAATCTTCAAGTAAATAATCTAACACTCATGTTGAAACTAACATAAATTGTCTTTAAGGGTGCGTTTGGCAGAACTCCCAGAGCTGATTCTCTGCTGAATCCAGCAGGAACTCTGCCAAACAGTTTTTCAGAGAGAAGTGATTCTCTGCTGATTCTGTGAAGTGATTCTCTGAAATGAACTAAGAGGCTGGGAGCTGAAAAAAGTAGCTTCTCCTGATTTTGTGAAGTGATTCTCCATCCTGATTTTAAGTGTTTATGCTAGAGAATCAAAGAGAATCACTTTCAGCCACAGAATAACTTCTCTCAGAGATTCTCTGAAATGAACTAAGAGGCTGGGAGCTGAAAAAAGTAGCTTCTCTTGATTTCGTGAAGTGATTCTCCATCCTGATTTTAAGTGTTTATGCTAGAGAATCAAAGAGAATCACTTGCAGCCACAGAATAACTTCTCTCAGAAAATCAGCTCCCCATAGAGAATCAGAATCAGATGGAGCTCTACCAAACAAGCTCTAAAATATTCATGGGGTACTGACATCATGCATTGTAATTTAATTTAACACTGACTTACTGATATCAAACTGGACACAAGTAATGCAACATCCATAAGGCCACATTTCCACATGGAGTAAAAAAATTTATGTCACTCCATATCAAAAATCATTTTGGACAGACATTTTAAACATTGACAACCAATGTGAGCAAATATATCCAGACTACCATTTCAAAATGATACCAATAGATCTGTCATAAACCTAGCCCAAGCCTGGTGCAAACCCATGCCTAACCATTTCCTTCCCAATCACAACCTATGACCAACCAAGTCTAACCGGGCTATGGAAACGCTTAATGTTTGAAGTTTGAACAGGTATCATAAGGTCAACCAAATGGCCCGCCCACTATAACTTCTTTATGTGGCTTAGGGCCTGTTTGGATGTTGTAGTTTTAGAAAACTATAGTATCAGGAAACTGTACTTTTATAAGCCTAAGATATGCAAAACTGTGGTTTAGAAAAAAAGGTCTCGAATGGAATTTTTGAAACTCCAAAAAGACTGGTTTTCACAATACCACGGTCTTTAAAACAAGAAACTTTGTTGCATCCAAACACCCATCACCTTTCAAAAACTTAAGTATTTTGGAAAACCATAGTATTTGTCCAATACTCCAAAAATACTTTGCATCCAAACATAATGTGCAAGCTCAATTTGTATTCATATTTGCATGACCAGGGATCAAGCTCAACCCCGTTAGTTCCAGACATCTAGTTAAAATATAGAACTGGGATAGCAGAATTTCATTAGTCACAATTGCTATCACCTACCAGACTGAATCATAAGTTCTCTACAGATTAAGTATTCAATGTACAGACCATATGCTGACTTGTGCCTTATTCATCAGAAATGAATGAGCAAATAAATGATGATTATGGCATTAGAAGCTATTATAACCTTATAGCAAGACTACACATTCTGTTGACTTACTAGAACATCCAGGTTTATAGCTATATATTCCTGGCATGAACCCAACTAACCTGACATGTGATTTAACAAAGCGTTCACCTATCAAGGATACTATTAAAATATTATAGCATAACATATACTCAGCCAAGTTTGATCTGTAGACCTGAAAACCATCATATAATATTTACCAAAGATGGTTGCTAACAATCCAAAACAAAAGGAGATATAATATGCCTCTGGTGATTCCAGGGTGTAGCAGTTCAATAGGAAATTTGCCAAGGCAAGTAGTTAATACTGCATTCTAAAGCAGGTTACTATGTTTATCTGTCCTATTTTCATCCATATATTCATTAAAATAATTGCTAAAAATGGTAGTAAATTCTTCAAAAGCATTATACCTATTCAAATGCAATGTGTCATATAGTCATACTCTATGGAAAAAACAGTAGATAAGCACCCAATCCAAAGTTCCAAACCATAAGAAAACATGGCATTCTCTAGACCATATCATTTCTTCATATTAGTAATATTACAATAGACTGCTTTTATATGCTAATCCACATACCTCTGACTGTCAGGAAACTCATTCCTCTGTAGATGGGGTAGCAAATCTTGCTCTTCTGTATTCCTTGAGAAGATCAATCTCCTTATACAGTCCTTCCATTCTGCTCCACAGTGAGTTGACAGAGAGGGTCCACTCGTCAAGCTTTAAGAACCATTCGTTCTGGAATTTTTCAATCATTGCATTTGCCGCAGCAAGTTTTTGCCGCTCCTCCTCAAACCGCATTCTCTCCAACTCACTCACACTAAGAACAAGACCCCCACCACCAGTAACATCGCCATAAAGAGGCTTGTTACAAGGGAACTTCTTCCTGTACTCTTCAAAAGAAGCCTGGGTCTGTTTCAAAGCTTTTTTGTAGCCAGTGACCAACTGGGCCATAACATTCAGATCATGCTCAAAGCGTCTAAGCTCCGCTTGATACTTATTCTGTTGCTCAAACCGAGTGGAGTTTAGGGTTTGGATAATCGCGTCTTTCTGCTGCAGCATGTCAGACCAATGTTGTTTCTCAAACTGCAAATTTTGAAGTTCTTGCTCCTTCTGCTCATAGAGCCTGCTTGCCTCAACCATCAAGTTCTGTATAGGTACCGAAAAGTTTGCATTAAAAAAGCCTGATCCAGGTGATATGCTGCTACTGTTGCTATGCCGCATCCTCTTTTGCTGGTTGCACTGAGGAAACTGTTCTTGTGCCTGCAGATTGCCATTGTACCCATCAATATCACCAATTTGCCTCTTACCATTATTCCCAAATAAATATGAGCTTCCTGGTTCCAAGTCCACTCCATTCTTATGTGCATCAGCCCCCATAGACAAGAATTCCCCAGATAGGCCATGCACATTCTCTGTTATGTTGTACGATGAGGGAATTGAGTTCATAGCCTGGAGGAGGTTTGACGATGTCATCCTTTCCAAAGATCCCCTTCCAGAGAAATCATCAAACCCCAGCTCATCCCTCATCTCGGCCTCCCCTTTATTCAAGTTCTCAAACTCCATTCCTCCAAATGTATTACAGCGCTGTAAGGAGTGTGTCATTTCCTCGTCCTCGTTGCCATCCCCACTGTCGTCCCCAATTCTCCAACTCATGTCCTTTCCACCATTAACCCCCTCAAATCCATCATCCTCTGACTCCTCCGCGTCTTCATTGTCACTGTCTCCTTCATCCAGATTTTCAATATGTGTTTCCTCTTCCACATCCATACTATCATAACCGTTTGTAGAATTAAAACCCAAGCTCAACCCCATCGCATCGCTCTCTTCCTCCCCATCAGCCTCCTCATCTCCCACCTCCTCTGCTACAGCCACCACTTCCTCCTGTGTCACAACTACTGTCTCCACCAAGGGCTCTTCACCGTCTTCTTCTGAAGCCCCTGCCACATCATCACCCTCTGCTGGTTCTGCATCTCCCGCATCCTCTTTGTCGTCAGGCATCGCCTCAGCAGACACCGCTTCAACTGCCACAAATCCCAAACCCGAACCATCCATGTTTGTGCCATTTACATGCCCATCAATCATCCCTGATTCATCCAAGCTTGTACCCTTATCATCCTCATCCACCGCCTCCAATTCATCTAAGTTCTTGCCCCTCCCATCCTCATCCACTGCCTCCGGTTCATCTAAGCTCTTGCTCCTCACATCCTCATCAACAGCCTCAGATTTATCCAAGCTTTTTCCCCTTGCATCTTTATCGACCACCTCCAATTCCTCTATGTTGTTCCTGGCATCCGCATCACCCAGACCCAACTCCTCCAAGACCTTGTTCCTTGTAACAAGATCCCCCAACTCCATCTCGTCCAAGCCCGCACTCCTCACATCAGCATTTCCCAATTCCGACTCCTCCAAGCTCTTGCCTCTCACATCCATATCTGCATCTGCCTCTCCATCCCCCAGCTCCAGCTCCTCCAAGCTCTTGCTTTTCACATCAGTATCAGCATCCTCATCCCCATCCTCCTGGCCCATCTCCATATCTCCATCCACAGACGCCTCTGGGACGGCCTCCCCTCTCTCCCCACCATCCACCGCCTCAAACAGGTTCGGCTTCTGCGCCCAAATGAGCCTTTGCAGATGCAGCCCGAAGTAGCAAACCCCATCGTCCCTCTTGGGCAGCTCAAGCAACTCTTTCTCCACGAGGCCCCAGATCAGACCCGCCCAGTCAACCCTATGCGCTGACCCCTCCCTGACTGCCCGCTCCGCGGCGGCCACCTCCTGCGGCAGTATGCACATGTCGTCGCCCTGGAAAGGGAGAAGGACGTAATCCTGCAGAAGCTGCATGACCGCGGGCGCCACCGCGGCGGGGTCCACATCCGGCGGTGCCGCCGCCGCGGAGGCGGGCTTCGGCGGGAGGGAGAGCGCGCGGGCGAGCTCGTGCCGGGAGACGGCAACGCGGACGCCGCGGACGAAGCTGCGCTTGCAGGCCGGGTCGTAGTAGGCGACGAGCGGTGCGACGAGGTCGGGGCGCGGCGCGTCGGAGTGCAGGTCGAGGCGGGCGAAGTCCAGGAGGCCGAGCGCGCGGAGGGCCGCCTCGTGGGGCGGCGTTAGGGCCCGGGCCCCGGCAGCGGGGGATTCGAGGGGGCGGAGGAGGAGGTGGGCGCGGAGGTGGGCCAGGCGCTGCTCCGCGGCGGCGCGCTGCTTCTCGGTGAGGGGCTTCTTGAGCTTGCCGCCACCGGGGGCAAGGGGCTTCCGCGGCGGCATGTCCGGATCCAGCGAGGTGAGGGGATCGGCGGAGTCGGGCATGGCGGGGTGGGGAATTCGGGGAGGGGGATCGCGGTGGCGTGGGGGCGCTTCCTCGGGTTCTTCGCGTGGGTTTTGTGTTTCGCCGTTTCGATTTCGTAGTGGGGGTCGTTGGAAGAGTTGAGGAAGGTAAGGGTCTTTATTGAAATTTTGTTCTTTTTTCAGTTGGAGTTTATGCTTCAGTTCAGCGTGAGATCATACGAAAATCAAAGCAAAGATTTCCTCCTTATTTGTATAAACGGAGATTACGGATGCATTCGGTCGTAACATATACTGTATTTAGATCTATATATATAGAAAAGTCAAAACGATCGCAATTTAGAACGGAGGGAGTAGATGGAAGCCAGAAATGTATTTATTTAACGATCTGCTTGAGAAATGGTAGGACCTAACGTAATCTTAGGCTAAATACAAATAAAGCAAATTTGAAGTCGCTCCAAGGATTTTGGACTTTTGGGCTTTAAGCGCTCACTATGCATCTTCTTTCTTCCTCTTCGACACATCTTCCCCACGTGACCACGCGGTTCACACCGGACTCGCTACGGCCTGGATCCCCCGCAAGTCAACGACTTCTGGCATTCTGGCAACAATCGCCCATAATCAAGTTACCCGAAGCTGTAATGATCAGAGTTACCAGCATGGGAAACGATAGCATTACCAAACCAAAGCATGTGTCATTACAACAGACACAGTTAGCCACAAAAACTACTAGTTTCGCTGCTTGATAGTCGTCCAGCTAAGTCCAAAACAAGATGAACAGCAGCCACACTTCAAAACCTGGATCCCAAAACCCACGAACCACTCTCAACTGTATGAAATCAGGTACATTTGCATGCCAGGCCCAGCCACCAACAAACACTCAAATAATAAACTTGGCTCAACGTGCTATCCTGGCCTGAGTAAACAACTTCGCCAGTGTGGGTTCGCTAAAACATCTACTCTGGGATCATCTGCTCATTGTCCGCATCACCTTCCGTTTCAATCTGGGGCTGCTTGGGAGCTGAGGCTCCAGGAGCCTGCTTCTTCTTGATACCGCTGACAATGTCATCGATTCTCAACAGCATGCAAGCAGCCTCAATAGCTGTCTTGAACGTCTGTGCTTTGACACTGTAGGAGTCCCAGATCTAAAAATAGAACACACTGGTGCTTAGACAAGCACAGAAACATTGGGGTAAATTGGCATGTATGCAGATGGAGGGAGAGAAGTACCTTTCGCTCTTTCATGTCAACAATTTCACCACTTCTTCCATCAAGGCCAACCCAGGCATTTTCACCATTAGCATGCTGAAGCAACAAAAGCCATTGGTATCATAAATCTAATGCATCTATTTATATAATTAAAAAACATCTAAAAGATGGAAAATGTTTGTTTTGGACTTGAAGCTTAAATCCACTGTAAGACTAAGTTATTTTAAAAGTTAACAAAAGAATTGTTGACCTCAAATCTTTTCATTGCTCGGAAATGCTAATCCCTACGATAGGTAGAAGTCGAGCACTTCCAATATAGGTCCAAGTCCAATACATAAATGAAGGTTAACCCACAATTTAGATGAGATTAGGGATAATCACCTTTCCTTGGAGTTGAGTCATTGTCCTAATAATATTCAAACCACAATTTTGGGCCAATGTTCTCGGAATTGCTTCAAATGCCAAAGCAGCAGCTTCATAGGGCCACTGATACAAACAAATGAAAAAAAAGTTCAGATATTCAAGCCTAGCTGGTGTTAGACCAAAAAAACAGAAAGCTTTCCCTGTGCCACCCACTCAGAAATTTATGTAAATACAGTAATACACACTATTGGCATTATAATGGCTTACAACAGAGGCAACTAACAACAATAACACAATACCTTTTCAACACCTTCAACTGAAGAACTCTTTTGCTTCAGTGCTGCCGATACAGTCAATTCAGTAGCACCACCTCCAGGTAGGAGTTTTGGGTTCTTCAAAATGTTCCTCGCAACAGACATGGCATCCTGCATTAAAAAATGGCATCTTAGAGGACAATAACATAATCTTAAACTTGTTGGCCTACACATGAACTTCATGTTTGAGAAATGAAAAATGAATTTACCATCGCCTAAAGTAAATACCATGCAGCAAAAGGAGTTAAGAAGGGGCATTAGAACATGGTACTCAACGAGAGCAATCTAATCTACTTATATTTCTAGGTTGCTTAGATGATCAAAATGGTCCTACTGTCTTATAAAGGAAACAAAATGTTAAAACCAAACTTTGAAGGGAGTTGATGAGTGAGGTCATAATATGGATAAGTGTCTGCCAACTAATAGAAGGAAGGAGATGGAAAAGGTACCTGCAGGTTCCTCTCAACTTCATTCAAGACATCCTTGCTTGCTCCCCTCAACAGAACAGTGCATGCCTTTGGATCTTTACAATCAACGATGAAGGCAAAGAATTCATCGCCTATCTTCTTGACCTCGAAGAGGCCAGCTCCTGTGCCCACATCAGATTCTTGAAGCTCCTCAGGCCTGTTCACTATAACTGCTCCACAAGCCTTAGCAATTCTGTTGTTGTCAGTTTTTCGAAGTCTACGAATTGCACTAACACCAGCCTTGCTCAAATAATGAATAGCAAGATCACTGAGCCCTTTCTCTGTGATGACCAAATCAGGCTTAAATTTAAGAATTTGTGCACAGAGGTTCTTTATGTACTCTTCCTCCATCTCCAGCAGAACCTGCCTGCAATAAATAATAGTTTGCCAAATCCACATCAACATTTTACTAAAATAACATAGGACTAATGCATCCATTGAAGTTCAAAAGGACTGATGTGATTCAGCATTCATGTCTACATGGCAGTAAAAGTTACATGTAGGAATCTCTTACCAATCTTCTTCCTTCATCAACTCAGCATTAGTCTGATTTTCTCCCTTCTTATACTCAATAGGGCTGTCCAGAAGGATTATACGTGGGTTAACTATCTTCCTTCTCATTTTACCAGGAGCCACAACATCCTTATTGATCATAACTCCTTTGAGGACCCTAGAATCCTCTAACTGACCACCAGGAACCTTTTCTACTTTAATATACTTCTTGATATCAACTTCACGCATGCCCTGACCTAGGTCAACGCCTGCTGTTGTAGTAGCATCGATAGCAAGGTCCTGAGCAAAGCAACATAATGTCAGAAAATCCATAAACTAAACAAAGTAAAAAAAAAAACAAGGTGGAGACAGCTGGTTGTTAAGTTTCACACAGAAGAAAGATACTTACAGCAATAAGGTCACCAAACTGGCCAGTGAATTTTGTACCAATGGAGCTCTTCACAAGTCCTAGCATTGACACGCCTACATAATGGTATATCACAGTGACATTAATATATATTATGTTATCAAATGATCATGTAAGAGGAGAGGGATCATGTCCCTGATAAGCAGTATAATGTTTGTAGGGTTTTGGGACTCAGGAGAAACCACAAGTTCCATGTAAACTTACGATCATTCACATCGACAGGCATTGCTATCTTGTCAAGAACAGCTATAGCATCATCAAGCGCTTTGGTGTATGCTGAAATTTGGAGCAATACGTGTTAGAACAGATAAGAAATCAAGAGCGAAAAAGAAGTCCTACTCCAGTAAACAGAAGCCCTGAGAACTAATGGATCTTACCTCGGCAAATAACAGTAGGATGATAGTTCTTGTCAATAAATGCTTGAGCAACATGGAGCATCTCACCAGCTAGCATTGAGAAATTTAATGCGGGTGAATGATAATATCAATAACCATCATAACTATCAAAGTAAAACTGCCTAAAAAACTGACAGATGAAACATATACCTAGAACAATCACAGAGGTTGTGCCATCACCCACTTCCTCATCTTGTGTACGGCTTAGTTCAATCATAGACTGCACAAGGGAACACAATTAGGTATACAAGAGTGGCAGCATGAGTTATCCATTGAACAGAAATACAATGATTGCTGAATATGGTATACCTTAGCAGCAGGATGTGCAATGTCTATTTCCCTCAATATAGCATTCCCGTCATTAGTAACCACGATACCTGCAAAAGCACAAACAACCAAGATAACACTGTTAAAACAAAAGGAAAAGGGACTAGCATCAGATGTGGCATAATTTACTAATAACCAAATTGATGTAGTTTTAACTACTGTTCAATGGCAATTGAAACAGTAAGAGGCATCACTACACCATGGCATGACATATTTCTGTTCTCAAAAGTTACTACTGTATAAACAAATAATTTTTCCAGAAAGTATGCATGCCCAGCACACATCAAGTTGTGTTGTTTTCAATTAATATGCCAACTTTGAATTTTCAGCAACAGGAGTGTAAGTTCTCTGGAGGAAAACTATCATCGCTGGCATAAGTGGGAAAAACTATCTTAACAAAAGAATTGGAAACAGGATCATTAGAATTATCTCTAGGAGAACAAAATGGCATACATAACTGACCAGCAACTAGAGCAATTTCATCTCACACAGGTACAAGCCAATAACAGGCAAGTATATACAAAACTCACAATTAAATGTTCTCATTGCGGTGACAAGGTTCATGGGAGCAGGTTAACTTCACTGCCGGAGGTTATTATATGTGTAAAGGTTCAACTCTATGTGGTATAGCAGTGATTCCGTAAAATTCATAGAATCTGAGCTCAACCACCAAGGGGTTCAGGAAAAGGACTAGCACACCTAGTATATTGCACACCACATAATTGGTTCGGAGCAAGCACAATCCAGTACAAAATTTATTGCCGTATTACCCAGTGCCCAAAAACCTCTTTAATATAAAACAGTTTACATGAAATTTGTGATCAAATCAAAATTTCAATGATAAACAATGCAACGCATAGACTAGATTTGAGTTCTTGGCACACCTCCACCGGCATCAAGAAGCATCTTCAACATAGATCTGGGACCCAGTGTAGTGCGAATGATGTCTGCCACAGCCTGCAAATCAAATACTAACATGTAACTATACTGAATAGGAAATCAATTAGTACAACATGAGGGGACGTCCTCTAAGAAAGTTTTTTCCCCAATAACATGGGCAGCGCTACGGTAATAGGAAATCAACAATAGAATGAACTGCTTGCACTGGACTAATCAAACTAGTGCGGCGTAGAAGCCCTCACCTTGGCAGCCTGGATGTTCGCCTGGTGCACCTTCGCTCCCGACTCTCGCTTCAGCGAGTCCTCTGCTCAAATCAAACCATAAAAGAGATCAGACAAATTTCACCAAAACCCAAACGGGATAGATCAGATCAGCTTAAACAGAACCCTAACGCCCGAACCAACAAACTGAATCGCGGATTCCAACAGCAAGATCAAGCGGGTTTCGACACAAACAACCTCGAAAAGAGCCTAAACTAAAACCTAGGAGCAAGGAAACATCAGCCCACCCGGGCACAAAAATGGCGGCGCGCACGACGTAGTAGGAGGGATCGGACGGGACGGAAGCGCTTACTCAGCACGAGGACGGGGGCGTGCAGCGCCATGGCGGTCTCGCGACGGCGGCGACGGGGGAGGCGGCGACGGGAGGGGGAGTGGAGAGGAGAGGAGGGTGCTGCGCCGCGGGATCTTCCTAGCTTTCGAGGGTTTGTTTCAGTTTTGGTGGGTTCAAGTGAAACCCTCGCCTCGCCGCCTCTCGAGAGGGTTCGACGTTCACGTGCTTCCGGCGTGCTACTTTCTCAGCTGCCCTAGAGCCCAGGTAATGTTGGGTGGGCTTTCTTTAAACAGTCTCATATGGGAATGGACCGATGGCCCTTATGGGCCTCGACAAAATTCTTGCTGGTACGTCTAACGCGGCAAACAGCCCAAAATACCCTGCGGCCAGGCAGCAAACCACCTGCGGGAGTGCGGGTACGTCTACGGGCTTAGGCTAGTCCCAGTGCAAGATTTGCACTGTTTCCAAGGATGCCACATCATCCCATGAGGTGTATTCTTATGAATGAAACAAGAAGTCTCAGTGCACAGTTTCATTTCATGATTTCATAGGATGCTCATGACATTTAATTGTGAGGCATGTGATTGGATATGGTTAAATGAAATAACTTTATAGCCCCCAATGCAAGTTTCAATAGGTTTCATAGTCTTGGAAACAGTGTATACACAGTTTCATCCTGATGAAACTCCTTTCCTCTCTCACTTCATAACTACCATGCTATGTCATCACATATACTGATGTGTCACCGTATTTAATGTGCATGAAACCTCTATAAAACTCCCACTAGGATTAGCCTTAGGATCGAAGGGATTAGATCTTGTATTCAGAATTTGACCATGTGTCGAAAGAAAAAGTTTTGAAGTTAGTAGAAAAGTAAATACTTTTAAACTTATAATAAAATGGCAATGTTCATGCTCAGAACCCCCCAGCTCCCGCTGTCGCACCCCCGAAGCTGCGGCCGCCGCGGCACGAATCTCCCACCGCCTGGTGGAGGAGAAAGTGGAGAGAGGGGAGGAGGGGCCAGCGGGTGGATGGGAGAGAGGGGAGGAGAAGGGGATGGCGGGTGGGTGGGTAAGGTTGGAGGGGCCGAGGAGAAAGCCGGGTGGGCGAATAATCGACCGCCGCACCCCTGAAGCTTCGGCCATCGCGCCCCCTGAAGCTCCCGCCGTCACACCCTCACGCCCCGGAGAAGAAGGGCCGACGCAACAGAAAGTGGAGAGAGGGGGAGGAAAAGGGTTGGCGGGTGGAGAAGAAAGTGGAGAGAGGGAAGAAGGAGCCAACGGGTGGATGTGAGAGAGGGGAGAAGAAGGGGCCGGCGGGTAGGTGGATAAGGTTGGAGGGGTCGAGGAGAGAGCCGAGTGGGTGGATAAGGTAGAGATGGACTCAAAATTGCAGTGAATATCAATTTCGGGTCAAGCCTTTGCTCATGTTCTTTTGTCCCGCCCATACAGCGCACTTGCCGGTGGCGCGTCATCGCTCGCGTGGCCAACCCTCCCCGCGCTCACCACGCACTGCTGCTGCTCGCCCTGGCGAGCAGCTGCTCCCTCGGGCTACACGCCCTACCCACCAACTGGACCTAAGGGGTGACGGAGAGAGGAGGAAGGGGAAAGGAAACAAGGAGCAGAATGACTCCTTGCAGTCAACCAAGTAGAGCCATGTGCCAGCGAGGGTATGGCGCCATGGAGGGGAGGGGCGCAACGGCAGTCGACAAGCAACGCAAAACAGGGGCGAAGGTTGGGACCTCACACCCCCCTCTCAATGACGTCCATCCCCTTCAGATCCGGAACTAAGGCCTCCACATCTAGCAATTGGGAGCTCGATTTTGCACTTGATTGGAACAATTTGGAGTGGATTATAGAAGGGAGGTGGGTGGAAAATGAGAAGAGGAGGAGGACGCACTCCTGCTCATAGCGGTTAGAGGCGCTGTGGCCTAGCGCTCGAAGCAGTAATGAGGCTAGGTATGAGGAGGACGAGCTTGCCTGGGTGACAGCGAGGACAGCAAGATGCGCGGCGCCTGGGCGACGGCGAGGATGGGGCAAAATGCAGGTGGTGCCGATGGAAGAAGAGGCAGCGACTGGCTGAATGACGATGAGTACGGGGGAAATCGAATGAATGGATAGAGCGGAGGTTAAGCGGTAAATTTTTTTTTATTTCCATATGTGGGTCCCATGTGATAAATAGATGGTATCAAACCACCCACAAATGTCTTCTACTACTATACTTGCAAAGAGAGGACTACTAGGGATAACATACCAACATATTGTGAAGCGAAGCCAAACAAGCGAATAATAACTTGAGAGCAAGTAAAGACCCGTAGCAACGTACGGATATTTCTACTAGTACTAAGTAAAGGCATCTAGAGGTGATGTTAGATGCCTAAACTCAAGAAAATCCATGCCGCGTATATTGTTTGCTGGAGTAATTTCATGAAAGAGTGAAAAATAATCGGTAATGCTACTTCCACTATGAAGGTTGAATTGGTAGCGTCCATGGAATTTTGTGTGTGGTCTTTAAATTATTGGAAATACTCAGATAGATACTCAAAGTGAGCCAGACATATAGATTTAAATTAGAATGCTGGCTAGTTAAAGAAGAAGAGCAAAATAAGGAGGTGTGAATCAAGAATATTGGTATAGATTTAATGACTGTAGATCCACTTACAAATGGACTGCCACTTAATACATTCATCTGCCATGTAAAATGGACGGCATCATGGGCGAAATCCTTTTTAGCATATGTTTCTTGTAATGTTATTAATTCAATAAAAGTATATTTTGCAAGTCATCCAAAAAAGATGTTATAGACACAATTGTGGTGTCATGACACTATTTCATATGAAGTTTATTTGGATTAGATCGATTTGCAATACTAAGAAGGAATCATGTCATTGGTTTTGTGACCGCCGTGATTATGTCATCTAATTTCAATTTAAATTCAACTTGAAAATTTTGAGAAAAAAGTGTGAAACTAAAAGCATACTTCCATCTCATGCGTTGAGTTGGATAATATTAAATCATTTTGCTGAAAAAGTGTCTCATATAATTGATGAAAATAATTCCTATAGTAAAACATAAGGTCAAGTTAGTAAAATAATGAGAGTACCCTAGTTCTTTTTATCATCAAGAGAACAAGAAACAAAGAAGATAGGGAAGAAAGTTTCTAACATAATGAGCCATAATGAGCACCACGAGGCTGTTAACATGAATGGACAAGTCATACAATACAAAGGAAACTAGAAAAGCTTAATTTATTTTAGTTAAATTAATTTATGCTAATATATATGATCTTGCGACCTTTCACAAATTCTCCTGTTGCGATCTATCCTAGGAAAAAAATGGACTTGCTAGCGCTCGGATATCCGTTCGGGGCTACCATTGTACGCATCAACTACCATCCCTTTAAAATATCGTGCATGCAAACCTCTCATTACTTTTCACTTGCCGCAACCACAAATCTACCTTTCACACCCGGATCAGCCTCTGCGTGCAGTGTACTCATAGGGAGATATCATCATCGGCCAGCTGCGCCCCTCGAAGAAGCTACGCTAGTTAATGCTGAAGGAAAAACCTCTCCAACGAGAAAAAATCAAACTAAAAATGATGGAGATCTTATGCAACAAATTGAATCAACAAGTGCAACATCAACAGTCAACTACCGAAACATAGAAAAATAAGGAGATGAAGCATTTCATATCAAACATGGCGACATCAAAACATCATCAAAAGCAACATCTTAGTTTTACTATTTAAACATCTCAATTGACCTTGTGCAACATCAATAGTACCCTGAGCATCTTTAGCAAGTAGAGTAACATAAAAATTCAACGGATGAAATATCTGAAACTCAAGAGTGCAACATCTGAAATTCATTATTGCAAACATTCAAGGAAATAGAATCGCAACATCTAGAAAGGCCACCGTAATGTGCAAAAAAAAAAAAGCAACCGCAACATCAGAAAAAAATCAACTTATTCTGAAACAAGCAGTGAGAGACGCTACAACATATAAAAAATATTTGCATCAAATCATATAGCTTATGCAAACATCACATAAAACTTAGTGAGACATTGCTGAAGCTGCTCCATGGACAATGAGCTCCGAAAGCACCTTGAGCCTAGCATCCCTTGTCTCCTTCCTCCTCTTTAGCTCTAGGGTCTGGACCACCGCTATCCTTGCTGCTTGGGAAGGCCTAGATGGTCGATCATCCTCGCATCCCTACTTCCAATCAGCACTGACGTCCATGAAATAAATCACTAGAGCAGCAGCCTGTTGGCATCGAGAGCTCGGTAGCGGAGCAAAAATAGAAGGCAAACAGGAGAGCTATGAGCAGGTGATGCAGCAGTGGTTCTTCAGCACTACGAAGGCGACGGCCGCAGCACGACCTCAGAGGCGGACGAGGGAAACGAGCTTGGCAGGATGGCAATATCCACCATTTTGCGAGCGGTGGCAGCTGCGATTGCGAGAAGCCGAGGATTGGATAGGGGTAAATGGTCTGGAGATGGAAAGACGAGGAATCGATAAAGTTGATCAAGCAAGAGGCAGTGGGGGATTATATTAATGAAATGACAGCGATTAGGACGCCACAATGGAGAGGACAAGTGGTTCTTATAGTTCTATAAGGCCTGCCTCACCATTGTGCAGGTAGTTTTTATAGCACTTCATCCTTGCAGTTACCCATAACGCTAAAACCCAACCATAAGCAATAAAGAAATATTTTCTCTCACCTTCTCCTCACTATCTCAACCACATGCCTCAGGAAGGCCTGCAGGCTGCAGCCAAGCCACCGACGCCGCCCTTCCACTCCTCTCCGCCCTTCCCCTTGCTGCTGAGCTCAATGCTGGCGGCACCCTCCATGCTAAGAACAGGGAGAAGAGAGCGAGCATGGAGAGAAAGGATCTGCTTTATGTGCTAATGGGCTCCACCCTTAAAGCCCAGATGTGGTTTAACATTATGGGATGAAAATAGACCTAAAAGACTAATAACACATGACCCCGTATAAGGATCACTTGATCTTTATACATTGCTCGTGTACCTGGATTGTCGATATTATGCCACGTCTCCGTCCGAAGCGAGACGTTGGTCCGGACACTCGAGTGGAAGCATTACAAAGGAAAAATAGCGTATTCATGTTATTGGTATCCCTCGAAAGAGGAAAAAGCACGTAGAAAAACAAGTTTTAAAGAAAGATCACAGCGCATTCCCGGTTCCGATGCGGCGGTGCCCACTGCCCACTGGAAAGCCGGAGACGGAAGCGAAGGAGCTGCATCAAAACGCGCTGCTGCACATTCCGCTACGACATCAGTCCACACTCCACACTGAGCACACCACCTCACCTCCCGACCTGGGCTGTCTGTCTCTGTCCCCCACTCCCCCTCCAGCAAGGGTAGCATTTGAAATCCTCCACCGATCCCCCCGAATCGCCGCCGCCTGGCGCACCCAATGCCGGCGCCCTCCCCTCCCCTCCTCCTGCTCCTCGCTCCCATCCTCCTGCTCGCCCCGCGCGCATCCGCCGGCGCCGCCGCGGGGGTCGGGGTGAGCGGCGGGGGCCAGCTCTGGTGCGTTGCCAAGAACAACGCTGAGGACGGCGCGCTGCAGAGCGCCATCGACTGGGCGTGCAGCGCCGACGGCGGCCGCGCCGACTGCACCGCCATCCAGCAGGGTGGCGCCTGCTACGACCCGCCCGACCTCCAGCGCCACGCTTCCTACGCCTTCAACGACTACTTCCTCCGCGCCGGCGGCGCTGCCAGCCCCGCCGCCTGCGACTTCTCCGGCGCCGCCGCGCTCACCGCGCTGAACCCCAGTAAACACCCGGAATCTCGCCGACGCAGCAAGCTCGGATTTGATTCTTTTTTTTTTTTTTTAAAAAACTTAGTTCTGTTCTTTATTGTTGGATTCTGCTCTTTCTACGGAGATGTGCAACTAACCTCTGTGCTGTCGGTGCTGCCGCTTGGTTTTGCAGGTCATGGGAGCTGCGTGTTTCCTTCCAGGTTAGTGCACCGTGTGTAATACGCTACCGTGGAGTATCCTTTAAAGCTTTGGAATCTTTGATCTGGCACAAACCTGAAAATAACATAAAAAAATGATAGTAGGAGCTATGTATTAAGGGCGTGATTGGTAGCCGGGAGGGCACCGTCCGCTGCACCGTCCCGAACCTTCCCGTGCACTCTCGCATGTTCGGTTGGCCTTCCGGAACCGAAACACTGCACCCCCCGTTACTTTCTCCCATTCCATCCCGCATCGGCCTGTCCGCCTAGAGGGCTCCTTCGCTCGTGAGCCGGGATGGAGTGATGTTGGCGGGAATTTTTCGGCGGAGTGCGGGAGATGGCGCCGTCCCGGGGCTAAAGGCGCGGGAGGCTTACGGTGACCTCCCATCCTCCCACCATTGTCTTCGCTCCTCTCCTCCCTGGTGTGCCTTCTCCTCTCCCTCCTCCTGTTCGACCTCGGTTCGCCGGTGGATCGAGGTACTCCGGCAGCACCCTGTGCCCCCCGGTGCTGCGACGCTACATCTCCCCCTCCTCTTACGCTGCTTCGTCCCCTCTCCCGCGTTGATCTGTTGATTCGTCTTATTTTGGTTGGTGTCGATGAACCCTAGGTTCTTCTTCTCTCAGATCCGTGCGCTCCTTTTGTTGTTCTGTATCTGGATTTATGGTTGTGATGAACCCTAGGTACTTTGTGATGCGGATCTATGGTTGTCACATATAGAGGTCGATCTGATTTTTTTTTGTTCTTGTACCATCCTCCCGTTGGGTCGAGGTCCTCCGGCGGCACCCTGTGCCTCCACCGGTGGTGCGACGGTACATCTTGCTTGGTGTCAATGAAACCTAGGTTGTTTCTGATCTATGGTTGTTCTGCATCTGCATTTATGGTTTTGATGAACCCTATGTTGTTTCTTATGCGGATCTATGGTTGTCACGTATACTTGTCGATCTGATTTTTTGTGTCTTTGAACCATGGCTTACTCCTTTGCAACCAATCATGCCCGTAGTACTGAGCTGAGCAAAGTGCCTAGGTCGATGATGAATCCTTGTCGTCGGAGGAGCACCTTTGGGTGTGGCAGCCGCGTCTAGGATAACATGTACTTCTGAATGTTTGCTTGCTTAACAACATGACCCCAAGTTCTTCTACTGAGCTCTAATGAACACTGCAT
Source organism: Setaria italica (assembly GCF_000263155.2). Lineage (NCBI taxonomy): Eukaryota > Viridiplantae > Streptophyta > Magnoliopsida > Poales > Poaceae > Setaria > Setaria italica. The sequence goes on along the minus strand of NC_028453.1, from coordinate 27,828,483 downwards.
TGTATTCTTAGACATGGACTTGCAAGGTAGGCGCCGGGCTGCGGTTGCTCTTGTTGCTGTTGTTGCTGCATGATTTTTCATGTGGTTTAGAAGGAAAGGTGAGGATGCTCGATCTATTACCTATGGACCCATGGTAGAGAGGGACAGAGAGAGGAAAATGAATCTGATGATGTCCATTGTGTCAACCTAATAAGGATGAGGAGGGCACCTTTTTTCCAACTGTGTGACTTGTTTCGGTATCCTTGAGTGGATCGGTTATTTCTTGACAAAAGCTTCAAACCATCCAATAATTTGTGAGTATTGAATGGCAAATAAACAGTACATGAGATGTAGTTTAGATATTGTCTCTGTTTCCTAAACAATAGGGGGCTTAGAAACCGTTTTTCCCTACTTTTATTAAACATTGGAGCAGTAGTCCAAAATCCAAATCCACATTATGACTACGAAAGATATAGGATATCTAACATTTGGACATACAACATTTTGATCATTGGAAATAACAGAAAAAGTGTCCCAATACCCTTTCACCTGCTTCATTGTGGTGTAGGTTGACTTCCTTTTCTCTTCATGTCAACGCCGGATTTCCTTCGCTTGTTACTTTTAGTATTACAGTAGTCATTGGAATTGCTAAAACAATATTGACAAGCCTATGATGAGCCATATAACACTATGCATATTGTATGATGATGCTCATGATGGAATAAATCTATCTCTAGTGGAGAATGCACCCCTCAATTTATGATTGTAGATGCATTTGAAGAACCTCCAAATGTTAGCAAATGC
>NC_028453.1:27810362-27827600 GCF_000263155.2 Setaria italica | reverse complement strand
ATTAGGCTTAATAGATTCGTCTCGCCGTTTAGCCTCCACTTATATAATGGGTTTTGTAAATAGTCTACATTTAATACTCCTATTAGTATCTAAACATTCGATGTGATGGGTGCTAAAAATAAGTTAGTGGAACCAAACGCCCTCTTATGTAGCACCTAGCGGCTAATATTTTTTTATGTGCCTGTGTTGATTAGGATGGTAGTTGATTATATGTTGTTGAAATACCAGCAATCATGCTGTCATTGTTGTCAGAACCATCAAGAAAATCAGCCTAGGGTTAATGAGCAATATTGAAGTTAATTTGAAAACTGACAGAAGCAGTAGTTCAAGGTTGATAAGTGGGCTTTTTCCCAATGAAAATAATACTGTTTTCGATTTTGAAATTCCTAATTACATTTATGAAGTTTGTGACTCTTTTCTCTATGACTTGATTATGTGGTTATCAGTTTCCAGCTGTAATAATGCACACCAATGCTAATGTAAAAAGTCCAAATGTTGAATACTCAAGAAAAAAAGAAAGAAACAAAAAATAAATGGAAAAAAGAGAAAGGAAATGAAAAGAAAAATAAAAATAAAAAGAAAGCAAACCTTTGGAAATGTGTGCATCAGAGTTCAGAGCTGCTTTGTGGTTATGATTGAGTTGGATTGTTACAATCCAGGATGAGAAGCTGCCTGTGTGTTTGAGCTTGATTGTAAATCCACAAGCACAAGCTGAACAAACAGAGCCTTAATTGTTTTCCTAGAGAGATGTTATACTGTAGACAGAAAGCTGGTTAAATCAATCTGTCAAAGTTACAGCTTTGCCAATCCTAATGGGTAGATCCTTGAAACTATATATGGATCCATTCCTCTACGAGCTAACATGGGGTTGATACATCATGTGCTTACAAAACAGTAGGGCTGATGCTAAATTGCTAATCTGCACTTGTATAGGTTGCCTCACTGTCTGATCAGCAGCAGTGATCTTATCATAGCATGGCTTCTACTGCCATTTCTAGTGCCCACTATTTGAGGAAGTAGTAGTAGACAATTTACTGCCTGAGTAATTGCAAACTGCAGCATGTACCTTTAGAGCGGGATAATAATTTAGTGCCCAAATAACTGGGGTGTGGAAACTTTCCGGTGTTAACTTAAGATCTTGGTGGATTAACCTGAATATGTTATTTATTAGGGTGGAAGTTTTCTGGCCCATCAGTTGTATCTGTGAAAACAAATTTTCGTTGTGAAAACTGAAACTTTTTCTTCTGACCACTGAATCATTCAAGGAGGACCTTAATCGGTCACCTTTGTCTGACAAATCTAACACAATTGTTTAAGAATTTAAAACCTTTAAACATTAATACAAGTTTTAAGATGGTGCATATCGTTTGTCAAACCTAGCAAATACTGTTGCTACCAACCTATTAAAAAATGGAGCGAGGAACTTTTACATGACACAACAAAAAACCGCCTTTGGTTCAAAGTACATGTCGTTTAGGACATTGGCATTGTCTTCAAGGTGAAATTTTGACCAACAATTTCTATAAAAATATGACCTTCAAAGAAAGGTAATTAAATGTTTGAAAAGTAGTTTCCATGATGAATCTAGTAACATTTATCTTACATTGTAAATATATGTAATATATATCGATAGTCAAAGTTAGTTAAGCAGGAACTCTAAAACGTCATTTATTTTGAATCTGAGGGAGTACATAAAACCTCTTTAGCTCATATAGGCTTTGGTTGACTTTGGCTCCTTTGGTAACCCCTAATTCTGATGAAGCCCTTGAAGTTTGCTGGTTGTCCTCTAGATGGTTTGTGCAATCTTGTCATTATTATGCTGCTCAAGCATTCGTATCTTGAGCATATAGAGTGCATAACGATCCTCTGATGTAAAACATACATCCCAAGTGAAACACAACTAAATTTGATCAAGTAAATGGACTAAATTTGGCACTATCACAGTCTTACAGACGTTAACAAATTTCAGAAAAATCACGGTACCCAAAGTTGATTTGCACCATGGTTGTTTAATTGTCTGGACACTTACACTACTCTTCACCATGACCTGTCATCCCAGTAAGTAGCCCGACCACCTAGTCTAGACTCTGTAGTTCTCTACACGTAGGACAAAGTACATTCCTTCGCTTCTGGACTCCAAGAGAGCCACTGCTTCACCACCAACATATGGAGGTTGGGCAATTATGGTTACGGAGCGAAACTGTGTGTGCAGGTTTTTCTAAGTTATTCACGATAAATCTAATTTCAGCATATTAGTTTCCTGGTTAAAAGTCTTATTTCTGATTCACCCATGCATATGTTATTCATGATAAACCTAATTTCAGCATATTAGTTCCCTGGTTAAAAGTTTTATTTCTGAATCATCCTACCATATGCTCCATTGTACACTGTTCCAACGATTGTGGATTGCAAGATAATTGCTTCTTTTTGGTAAATGTTCTAGCTGTCAGAAGCATTTTGGGTACGTAACTGTTGAAAGTTTCTTTGTAGTTCTAGTCTTCCAAGTACATATTGGTTTTTCTCTTGTGCGACTGCCAGATCACCAAAGCATTGTGGTAGTTTGCAAAATTGATATCCTCCAGCAGTTCAGTATAATTTTAAAATCCTCATATTGTAGATATGTGTACATATTTGATAATTTTTGTGAGGCATTTATTGTCATTCTAGAACAATCTTTAGCCCTGCACACTAGTTAACGTTAATAAGAAATTTCTTTCAAATGATTCATATCTGACTGAAGCATATTTGTTGCTCGGAAGAAGGAAAAAAATTCTTGGTAGATTATTATTGGACAAACAACTGTTATTTTGATCTTCTCTACTTTGCCTACTTGCAGAACCCGTAGAAACTGGGGCTGCTAAAGTGATCTTTTTCATGTTAAACTTCCATATCTGAATTCTCTTTCTGTTAAACCTGTAATGCAAAGTCTCTGCTAAACCATTCCCCTTTGCTTGTACACTGCAGCACTTCCCCAAAAAATGGCAGCTTTACAGGAACAACAACCTACGGTGCGAGTGGTACAGATTTAAGCTACAATTCTTCTTGGAAACCCAACTCCTGGTCGTGGCTCTTACATATCTCTTTATTTGTAATGCTTTCGTTTGTCACACATTTGTGACGAATTTTTTCTTCTTCTCAAACTCTTATTTGCGAGTATGATGAACTCTCAAGCTTCTGGAATGCAATTCATTCTCTATGTGGCAGCCACACTGCTTTGGGAGGCTGCGGAAATGGATAGATTAAAGAAAAAGGGATCTCCGCGCCTGCCGCCTATATAGTTCATCCAGTATTGCTTTGGCCTTTGTATTAATCCTAGCAAGTGTAAATTTAATTATACGATGATTAGTGATTTCTCTGCTCAGAGAGCAATTCACGAATCCGGAATAATTGAGATGTCAATATGCTCGAATTTGCAGTCAAACTCTTCTATGCACATTTGCTTGAAGTTGCAGACAATATATACAATACAAGTACATATGAATGCTGCTTGCTCTTGAAAGCTCAAACCTCAAAGGAGGGGGGGAAAGATCCTAGTAGAAGCATTTGTTGCAGGTGTGAAGAACTGAAGATGATCTATGCTGAAGAAGGTTGAGCGAGCTGCCGGCTTGGCTCCTGGCCGGGTGCTGCGGCGTCGCCGCCGACCCTGCACCGGCAGAGCGGGCACGTGGAGCGCGACGACAGCCAGAGGTCGATGCAGTCGCGGTGGTAGACATGGCCGCACGCCGGCAGCAGCTTCACCATGGCGCCGACCTGGATGGCGCCGAGGCAGACGGCGCACTCGGTCCAACCCGCCGCGCCCTTGCCGCTGTGCCTGACCAGCCGGCTGTACATGAACGCTGGGAGGCTCGCCGCCGCGGCGCTCAGCGGCAGGAGCTCCTCCGACTCATCGCCTTCGCCTCCTCCCGCTGCCGCCGCTGAGCTCGCCGCGAGGGCGAGGCCGCCGTCCGCTGATGGCCCGGCTCGCCGGCGAGCGAGGTGCCTGTACAGCGAGATGAGCGCGAAGGCGGCGGCGGCCGACGCCGTGACCGAGCAGAAGAGGAGGAGGCTGTCTGGTGACACCGCAAGTTGCATCGCGCCGCCGAACTGGAAATGGAGAACGGCGTTGGATTGGATCAATGGTCTCGGAACCTCAACTGGAGGATTCTTTATGCCGCGTGATTGCGTATGCTGGCACGACTGCCTGAGTGGCTTGAGTTCAGATAATTCCCAATTTGACACAAAAGTTCTCTCGTTACTTTCTGATCCTTAATTTTTTTTCATTTCCTATTTAACACCGGGTGTAACTTTAGTTCTTATATGACACTTTATTAGATTTTCCATTCGATTCCTGTTAAATGCCATGTGAAAACCCTCCTGTAAAATTTGATGGTGTTGCAAACCCTCCTGTAAAATTTGTAGAGTTAAACTAATAACAAAACACCGGTTATAAATCATTCTTTATAGCTGCAGAATAACCATATTTGTTTTTTATAAATTCTGTGGTTGTCAAATTCATCTTAATTTTTTTTACAGTAGATATCTTGTGTAGAGGGAAAGATCCTGTAAAAATTTCATGTTCATATTTTAGTAGATGCTTCCTGAAACATTTATTCATCTTAAACGCTAACTTATTTAATAAAGATAATTGCTACTAGGATTTGTAGGCTAACACATGATTATTTTGTGCTTTTCATCAGTAGCACGATCATTCCTAAAAGGTTGGTAAACAGTACCAACACACTACAACCTGTTGTCTTCGGAATAATAAACTTCTAAGAAAGTTATATGTGTACACAATCACCATCAAAATAAAAACTATGTTTTCATCCAACCAACCTTGTTTCGCAAAGAAAAGAAATGGTTATAAGACAAGTGAATGTGGTCCAAAATACACCCTATGCTTGTGCAATAATTAATGAGATGAAACCTACGTTATGAAAGTTTATAAACAAAATCTTATGCATATGCATCTCATGTAGAAGCTAACCTTGTTGACGGAACGTACGAGCTCAGCCCGAAACGCGAGGAAGGACACACTCTTGCTGAGCTGAACATTATCGAGGCAAACCAAGGCCCGAACCAAAGTTTGGAAGAGCCCAAGGCTGATTTAGGGCAAGAAGGCAAGCCCCGTAGCATAACCTTAGTTTCTAAAATTATGCACGACTTATGTTACTTATGTTTGTGCATTAAGTTCGTAGGAGTTGCTTGAAACCTTAGCTGCATGATCCTAAGTACCTATGTTTGAATACTAGCATGATAAGTCATGTAGTTGCTATGCTAAATAGGGACTCGGTAAAAATCGAGTGATTTCCTGTCACTTGCAAGCTATAGGAGTTGCCTGTTTACTTATGTTGGAATCATAAGGTTGATGGGCGGGGCTAAGCAATATGGATAGAATTGGTGGATTGCCCCCGTCTGTGTAAAAGAAAGATGCTAAGGTCGAAATATGTTAGAGCTGTAGTCAAGTGTTTGAAAGTACTAAACTCATATCTAGTATGTGATGGGGAAGCCTAGTACCTGATTGAACCGGGACGTAGGCATACCTTCCTACTCTCTCTAGAACTGGGTTCCCTTGCAGCCACATGTGGATACAAGTGCAGTCACGGTACGACGACGTTCCGGGACCGTGGGGCATTGTATCCAAGGGAAGTGGGCCCTGGCCACGTGCCTGGGGATTGATGGGGGCGGCTGACATGTGTGGACCCGGTGTGGTACGCATATGTCGTGGGTTTAGGTTCACCTTGTAAGGTTAAGAAACTCGATTCGAATCGTCTGCCTCTTACAGTTTGAGACTACTTGACTGCACTTCTGCACCGAGTAAGAAGAGGAACAAGTATGCTGATTAATACTGATGATTGAATTAAATTGCTTGTTTTACCATGCTTGCTTAGAATAGGTGCTTACCGAGAATGGTTAATCAACTAGAACTTGATACTAAAACTTGAAAGTAAGGATCCATTTTAGAAGCTGTTGGCAAAACAAACCTCTCAGCCAAAAAGCCTTGCATGTCTTGGAGTCGGTGGATTAGATACCACCTGATGGGTAAGTCTTGCGGAGTATTAGCATACTCATCCTTGCTTGTGGCTATGTTTTCAGGTAATGACATTGATAATGTGGTTGCTAATGTGACTTGGTCGTGCCATATCTCTCCGGGATGGACGATCGAGTGGGACCCGTCCTCGGTGGGTGAGGACTGTGGTGAGTGATATCATGGTAGGCTTCACCATGGTATTATGCATCGTTGTTAGAACTGTCATTTTCTTTTTCCGCTGCTCGAAACTCTGAACAATCTTTATGCATTTGAACACTCGGTTGTAATAAATTAATTTGGGACTTGTAATACATTATCTGGATTGTTGTAATCTCTGGACTTGTCTTCATGCGAGTATGCTTGTTTTGATCGGAAATACGTGATTGTAGTGGGTGAAACCCAACAGACTACCATTTTGATCCGATTAAAGTTTCCTTTCGTATTTGAGGTGATGTTGAGCACACTTGAGCCGAGTTAATTTGGGTGGTTCTGCCACAGCCATTGGCGCGGAGGACATGCCAGTTAGTTGGCGTGAGGAGCTTTTGAAACGGTTTGCCCACATTCCGCGGAACGATCAGGCCGACCCGTACCGTACCTTCAGCTCCACACACGGACCCACGAAGAAGTGGCTCATGCAATTCAGTGTGAGTACTTATTTACCTATCTTTTCATTTCGTTATCGCTAAGTTTTGTGAATGTGTGAAGTAACTTTGTATGGTTGTGCAGGCCGACTACATGAGAGCCGACGCCGCCGATGCTATAGTTGCGAGGCACTTGGAGGCGTACTTACTGTGGCTCTTTAGATGGATCATGTTCTACACTTCCCAAGGGAACTCGGTGCCTAAGCACCTCCTCCCTTATGCGAGGGGGATAGTGGAGGCCCCGCTTGACGAGGTTCCACAATACAGCTGGGGTTCAGCTGTGTTGGTAGCGACCTATAGGGGGCTTTGCACGGGCTGCTATAAGGTAAACTTGGTGGAGTCTATCTTTGTTGGTTGCCTGTTGCTTCTTCAGCCTTGGTCGTACGAGCACTTCCCGATAGGTCGGCCACACATTAATGTGGAACCCTACCCAGAGTTGCCTTTCGACCATGATGACGTTGACAGACCCACAGTGGGGTTGATGTGGTGCTTGAGAAATGTACGATACTAAACCTATAATTACTTTTCGTACTCAATTCATATGTTGCATGCATTCACTTTTTGAGTACTGAACCTGTTTGTGAAATAATTTTTTTGTAGGGATCATGGGTTGGAGTTCAGACGAAGAAGTCGTATCCAGACTTTGTCGGGCAGTTCGTCGCTCTTGTCGACACTGATGTCAGGTGGACACCTTACACCACAGCGGACATCCATGCCCCTGCCCCGCATGGGCTGTCTTTGTTGTGCCTACGAGACCGAGAGTACTGGATGACGAAGAAGCCACTGGTGTATGACATCCACATCGAGGAGTACGCGGTACATCGTGTGATGAGGCAGTTCCACCGGTACCAGGACTCCCCACTTCCTGTTACTCACATTGTCCCGACTGACGTTCACAGGTAAGCCCCATCTAATCATTTTCTGTGTAATAAAGATTTTACATTAGTCTAACCCGTTGCACGATGCATATGTTAGGTGGACACGTCAAGGTGGTGGTAGGCTAGCGACGCAGTGGGGTCCGAGGATGGTTTCGTACGTGGAGATGTGGGTGGACTCTTTGGAGAACTTAGTGCAGGAGGACCGTCCACACTCCAACGACACTTTCGCAGTGTACCTGCAGTGGTACTTCCCCAGGACACGGACACGCGTCATGCACGTTCCTAGGTAGGCAGCGACGGAGACTGCACCACTGATGCAGATGTACCCGCGTTCCAGGGACATGAACTTCGACATCGTGGTACACTTTTGCATCATTTGCTACTCAAACTTCTATGGATTATGTTGCACTTTGTATGGAATATGGTGTGCCTAACTAGAACTATGTATTGGCATCAATACAATGTTATTGTAGCGGTTCAGGTGACGGTGAGGACCGGCATGGAGCAATGCTGGACCATGTCTCCGCAGGAGCACGAGTCGACGTACAAGAGGATAGAGCACCTCTATACTAGGTTCCCTGCGGTCCATCAGCTGCTGTGGTGGTGATGCCGACGTTCTACTTCCACCACGGGCTGCCTACCCGGGGTCATCTTCAGCACCACCTACACAACACCCTGGTTCGGCTTCAGCACCACCTACGCACCACCCCAGTACGTCTTCTGCTGCATCCACACGTTCGTTGTACCCCGCGGCATCTTGTGCACCATAGGCACATGCAGGCGCCCCCCGAGGCGTGGACTCCTCGACATGCACCATCTTGGATAGCTGCTGTAGCAGGTCCTTCCACTTATGCGTCGGGTCCACAATATTTGACCCCTACAAGTACGTGTTCGTTACTTTGTCATTTTCCATTCACAATTATTCTCTAATTGGTCGTACTAACTTATAATTTTGTGACAAAGTTCCGCAGTAGTTTAGAGGATATAGTGCAGCAGGACCGTCTTCACGTGAACTCCGTGTGGAGGACTTAGGTGCATCATCAATACATGCATTCTATTCTATTACAAATACGAATCGAAATTGACAATAACACTTCTTGGTTCAATAACAGCGTACAGAGGCCATGGAGGGACCGATGAGGAGTCCGTAGAGGACGAAATCTAGAGGATGTGTTCCGCATGGGTGGACTCCTTTTTCAGCTACGACGCTAAGAAGATAGGTCCTTCGCAGTTGGGTGATGCATCAGTGCCTCTGACATAGGACTACACCCAGGAGTTCACAACACCAGCTGCAGACGCACCAAGATGTTTGGCTCGTGAGGTTGCCCCTCCGGAGCCCTTTACGTACGATCGGTTGCAGACTAGAGCAGCGCACCGGGCCGCGAGACGTGGTCCAGGTACTGTGCATCACAAGCGAGGACGCATTTAGTCCATCGGGCATCCTTTACGTTTTTTAGGCTGGTGCAGGCTATGATGTGTACGATGTTGTAGACTATGATGTGTGCTCCTTTGCAAACTACATTATGTAGGATAGTGTAGAGACTTTGATAGGTAGGCCGATGCAGACTATGATGTCCATGCATGTCCTTTTCCTTTTGCCATTATGGACATGGTCCATGGACCATGTCAGTAGTGTTCTATATATCAGACGTTTAGGCAACATTCAAAGGCACTACTAACACTTCCCAACCCGAATCCAAAAGCTTGTAGTGAGGTTGTGTCTCCATCTAAGAAATGTCGTCGTGGAGGGATGAGCAAAATGGGATTGCACCATGGAATGAGCGCCCCAAATGCGACTGCGGCTTCCATGGGTGGTTGCAAGTATGGGAGGATCGAGTACCTAGGGGGAAGAAAGGGTGTAGGTAGTTCAAGTGTCCCGACATTGATGATGATTTCAAGGTCATTCCATTCATAAACATTTTAAATATGTTTTCTAGATACCGATACCTAGAACTAATCACGAATGAACATGCAGGCATGCACATTTATGGAATGGATCGACACTAGGCCTTTAGGGGAGGTAGGCATAATCCCAGCGGTGCTAGAGACCAAAGCCCAATACTATGGTAGGTTGGAAGTGGCTCGAGACGTGGCACGTGCTACTCGGCTTGAGCAAGAGCGACGCATCCGCCAACAACAGATCCATTTGAACGGTAAGGAGGATGAATTGCAGAGGCGGCGCGACCAGTTAGGTGCTCGAGAGGCAACACTGAAATGGCAGGAGGAAGAATTCAAAGCTCGTCAGGTGCAACTCCTCCAATAAGAGCGATAGAAGAAGATGAAGAAGCAGGAGGCAGAATGCTTCTCCAAAACAACGAGGAAGGGGAAACTTCCCCAGTTCACCCAGTAGAACGTTAGTTTTGCTCTACCAGTTTACATTACCTAAGGCATTTTATCCTAGGGAATGTGCTCTTTAGGTTTGTCATGTTGGGCGCCTCAGATACCATTGTACTGTTGTTTGTACTGTGATAACGTTTCATCTCCTTGCTTCAAGTACTCAGATTCCACACTATTCCCATTATACTGCTCTGCTGCCTGTACAATACTCAAATAGTGCTAAATCATTGTTGACGTGAAGCATCACTGAAAAACCTACACTATAGACTGCAAGGACCCTAAACGTGAGCCTTCTCAAGCAGATGGGACTCGACACTGAGCCCTACGTCCCTACACCTGCAAAGCCTATATCTAGCCTTCTTCAGGATGATTGAACACGATGGGGTACTAAGCACATGGGGGCACAGTGCATATCCATCTCAACAATCCTTATATTGGACCTCCCTCTCTCGTATCCTTCCACACCACTCAGCAGGAGGAAGAACAATGGCATCCGCAAGAGGAAGAGGTCATGGGAGAAGGGGAAGGGAAGGGGATGCTCCTATTCCCACCATCACTTGGCCAGGATCTTTTGGCCCAATGGAGTATGAGGCACCCCTCGACGACTTCCCTCTGTATGACAGGGCTAACTACGCCCCTCCAAACTCCCTTAGGCCTTATGACAACCGCCATGATGCATGGACAATATGTCACCATGGCGTGGCTTGTGTCGTCTAGCTGTCTGATGGCTACGGTGATGGAAGCCGACATTTCTTTCGATGCTCGTATGGCTTGGTGAGTCAAGTTATTACTTCCTTACTCTTGCTAAGCTTTTCGTGCTACAAACTAACATCATGTTCAATCTTATCTCGATGAAGGAAACTGCCGCTATGCGAAGTGGGTCGATCCTCCACTTCCTAAGCCAACCCAAGAGTACATCCACTACCGCAAGCGCAAGATCTTTGACCTCGAGCGTAAGGTGAAGGATCTTCAATCCGAAGTTGATGCAAATCCTTGGGTGGTTAACATTGCAGGTGACTTGATTTGTACCGATCCATGGTGCAAGTGCTCCTACCACCACAACAAGGATCGCCCCCCATCTCCACCATCCTTTGGGGGTGCTGGCTAATATGAGGCTGGGCCCTCCCAGCTCTCGCAAAGCCAGTTCTACTAGAAAGTAGAGATGACTCTATCCCTAGCTATTTGAATTACCTAAGGCATGTTAGGTTTAGCACTGGCACATGTTTAGGATAGCATCTGTGCTGCACATGCCACTACAATCTATAATTAATTATTCACTCTAGAGTCGTTGGTGTTCATATGTTATGCACGAATTTTGTTTCTATCTGTTGTAATTTGGCTGGAAACAGCAATGTATCTAATGGCCGGAAGTTAATTCATTTTCAATTATTTCCTTGAAGCACTGTACCTATCTCAAATTAGGAAGTTTCATATTCCAACCAATATTGACATATTCGAATATTTAGTGCTCCAATGTAACTTTATATTTTTTTGAACTCGAAGAAAAAATTACAAGAAAACAAAATAAAAAAACTAAGTTATAGCCGGTTGAAATGTCTATAGCCGTTTCAACCGGCTATAGCTGCCTCTTCACAACGCAACTGGCGGTTGCCTAGGTACTGCCGTTTCAAACGGCAATACTGCCATTTCAAATGGCGATACTCGGCTACCGCCATTTCAAACGGCGGTAGCTAGGTTCACCGCTCCAACCGCCATTTCAACTGGCGGTAGCGTACCTACCGCCGTTTGATCCGGCGGTAGGGGTCCATTTCTGTAAATTTTTGGATCGCCTATTTATTTCTACAAATTCGTAAAAAAATATATAAAAGTAAAAAAGAATTCAAAAAGGCAGAGCGAACGAGCAGTGGCTCAGTGGGCTTGTAGTGGCGAGGCTGCCCGCTAGCGTTCAATCCCCTGTGATCGCAACACTGGTGTCGCACCTGGGTGTGTGCTATGCAGCACCTTAACAAGAACAGTCTCCGCTTGGATCGGTTCCAAGCGTCCGCCTCTCACGCGTGAAACCAGAATGGAAACATGATGTGCCCATTGCCTACGGACTTAGAGGATTCCGGTGATCTTAAGAAGGATGCGGTCTTGGGTCTGAGTGTAGTTATAGGTTTATTTGTACATGGGTGGTGTGAGTGGTGTGCGTGTGTTGAGTGGGCATACGTGTGTATGAACAGATACTACAGCTGTACCCAGATCAGAGGCGTTCAAAAAAAAGGCGAAATCAATGTGGTTTGTAGGCAGGAGCTTTTTTTTCCAAAGCATAGTGCAGATGCAACTGCTCACCACATGCATGCACACTCGCCCTTTGCAAACATACGCACGCAACCCTACCCATATGAGCACCTCCAAAATAGTAAGCTGGTAGATCCTCAAGATATATGAAGTCACCACTGACATCTCGCTATCGACGGGCACGTCGTCTACCACTGAAAGCACAACACAATTTAAATTTTGGAATAAATCTAGGAAAATACGAGCACCAGTGCTGAGTCAAGGATTCGAACCCTGGTGGGCAAGTTCCACCACAAGAAACCTTACCACGACAATTGTCGGTGTTTATACCCAGCAACCTACCGAGGGGCATCCCGAGGTAGTAGATTTGTTGGTGGGGGATCACCGGACCTGGAACTTGAAGGTAAAAGTGAGGACACACGATTTAGATAGGTTCGAGCTGTCAGAGTAGCGTAATACCCCACGTGCTATTTGGGGTGTTGTATATTGCGCCCTGCGCTTGGGTGTTGAGGTATAAGGATTTGCCCTATGTTGTTTCTGCTGATCTAGATAATCCTGCCCTCTTTTATATACTCCAGGGGTGGGATAACTAGTTGGTTACAAGGAGGATTCCTAGTAGGATTACATGGTATGAGTCCTAGTAGGATTATAGAGGAATCCTACTAGGAGTCCATCTTCTTCCTTTCTTTGTGGGTACTGAGGATCTATCCCCAACAAGTCCACAAGCGCTTCATAGTCGAATGCAGCAGTCTTCGAGTACTTTTCAGATCCTCGCCGAGTAGTTTTAGTGCTCCTCGAGTATTTGTCTAGCTGAATCTTTAAAATTTCTCAAAGCTACCATGAGGCTATGGTGTGCTCAAAGCCTTTGATTGTCTTGATTCTGTAATCTTCATATATGGAGGGTGGCGAAAGTTGCACTCCATATGGAGTAGACCCCGAGCCTTAGGTTGAATCGTAGAATCAGGCTGAGGGTCAATAAAATCTTGAATCTTCTTCCTTTATCTTGAAAAAATCAATTGTTGAGTGTAGTTTATCAGCCCCCGAGCCTTGAAATGATTGAATAATCAATTCAAGGAGCTTGAATCTTCACACAAGTCATCATCCGAGTAGTTTTGCGGCGTCCAGCCCCCGAGCTTATGTGCCAAGTGAGCCATAGGAGCCACGTCGAGTAGTTATTGGCGCTTAGCCCCCAAGCTTGAAAGCTACCGGAGCCATTGGAGATATTTTGAGTAGTAATTGGCAATTAGCCCCCGAGTTTGGGAACTAGTTGTACCTTTGGAGGTACGCTTAGAGTCCTGGAGTGTCATCGCCGAAGCTTGACCTAATAGAAAAGATGCATACATTATGTAGCATATTTGTAGAATATTGAAAACTATCGAAATTTATCCAATGATCAACACAAAATGTTTTGTGTCATGCTCTTGTTTCGGCCATATTTCTCCTGAGTAGTTAGCTTGTTGTGTTTAGGCTCTCAGGCTCTGTTTAGCCGTAGCCACTGCGTGGCGAGATCTTTGTCTCTTGTACGTGTACGGGCATTGCCGTTTGCACAGCTGAGATCTTTGTCTCGTGTATGTGTGGTAGCATTTAGATATGACAGATGATCCGAGGCTTTCATGAATTAAGTCGTGTTTTGCTCGAGAAGATTATTGACCTTAAGAGAAGATAAAAATCAGTAGTAGGTATTGCGACAAAAGAGACTGCGCGATTGCGCGCAAGAGTTTGCTGCCTTTCGGCGAGTAGAGCGCGTGTTGTGCGCAAGAGTTTGCTGCTCTCCGACGAATAGAGCACGTGCTGTGCGCATAAGATTTGTGCCTTCTTAGGGTGTAGCCGTTGTGAGCCTCCAGTATTTAGTCTATCAAATTTGTAGCTATTGCCTCCAAAATTCAATGTACCAAACCCGTAACGGTGCCTCCACAACTCAGTGTACCAAACCCGTGGCCGTAGCCTCCGTAATTTGGTATACCAAGCCTGTGGTTGTCGGTCAACATGCCGTAGGAATAGTTGGCAAAGTGTAGCTTTGGAGAGAGACGTACGCAAATACGTAGTTGGGGTGTTGCCTTGCATGCGGAAAACAAGCTGGAAAATAATTAGAAAAGTGACTTAGCATGATTCATGGATGATTGTTGACAAAGCCGTGGTGGTTGTCGATGAAGCCGCGACGGTTATTGATGCAGCCGACTAGTCGGAGTCGATTCCGACTAGTTGTCAATGGTGCGAGGCCCGCCCCCGACTAGTTTTCTAATCAAGACGAGTAGTCGAGGTAGTCATCGACAAATCGGTGTTGCCATGAAACACCCAGAGCCTTCTAGTGGTCCTTTATGTGCGTGTAACATTTTTCACCAATTGCTTCTCACGGGAGAAAACAAGTCCCAAAAGGTAATCATTACTCCATCTCGGTGCGCGTGTTGCAATAAGAATGGATTTCTTTCTCTCTACTGATTGAATAGCAGCATGATTTTATTTTTCCGCATCGGATGTGAGCATCTGGTTGCTTGCTATTGCCAGTAGCGGCAGGTGGCCACTTTGAGCGATTCTTTTCTGCCTCGGATCCCGACTCGTCATTTTTGACATGGATTCGGCAAAGGAAGCTGCTGTTCGGTTACCATGAATCGGAAACCACGTTGCGCCGGATTGATCTTGATAATGAGGTCCTTCAAGTTCGCCGGATGATCTTGACGATCACCCCTACTTTTGTGCGCCAGATGTTGGTGTTTTAACCCGGCAACCTACTGAGGGGTATTTCGAGGTAGTAGATTTGTTGGTGGGGGATCGCCGGACCTAGAACTTGAAGGTAAAAGCGAGGACATGCGATTTAGATAGGTTCGGACCGCCAGAGTAGCGTAATACTCTACGTCATGTTTGGGGTGTTGTATATTGTGCCCTGCGCTTGGGTGTTGAGGTATGAGGATTTGCCATCTGCTGTCTTTGTTGATCTAGGTACCCCTGCCCTTCTTTATATACTCCAATTGGCGGGATAACTAGTCGGTTACAAGGAGGAGTCATAGTCGGATTACGTGGTATAAGTCCTAGTAGAATTATAGAAAAATCCTAATAGGAGTCCGTCTTCTTCCTTCCTTTGAGGGTATTAGGGATCTATCCCCGACAGCGATACAACCACGTTGTCTACCTTCACTGCTACTCCACCACCTGTGCTGCCGCGCACCGCCTCGCCATGCCTTTTCTGCCTCGTCTGGCGCCTTACCGTCGTTGGAAAAGAAGATAGCACAATTTTTTATATTGTTGATCTAAATTTTATAAATGTTGAATATATTCTCTTAAAATATTAAAATAGGTTAAAAAATGTTGATAACTCATACGAATCCGAATTCTCTTTTTATTAAGTCTGTATGCCAACTCAGCTAAATCATTGCCATTTTACTTGTACACTGCATCACTTCCCCCAAAAATGGCAGCTTTACAGAACAACAACCTACCTACCGTGTGAGTGGGTACATATTTAAGCTACAATTCTTTTTGGAAACCCAACTTCTGGTCTGCCATCTTTTAATTGTTGAAATGGCGAATAAAACTAGACCTCCAATCCAAATCCATTTCACGGTTTCATATATTAGCATCCCATTTAAATTTGTATCTAAGTGATAAGTGAAAGTTGAAATATGTGAGATGAAACACAAACACTCAATGAGAGTTTCACACAGTTTCCAACATGTTGGAAACGGTGAGCATCAAGTTAAAACTCCTCCCATCTTACGTCAACAATTTAACTTATGTAGCACCTCATTTAATTGGGATGGAACCATGTGAAACTCCTTATTGGAATGGCCTTACGTATCTACTGTTTGCTTTCGAATGTCACGTTTGTAACAATAATAAAGCTTGGTAGTAATAATTTGACAATAATGTTTTTTCTTTTCACCGGGCAAATGCAAGTTTCTATCCATTTACCGACATGCCAGCATAATTTTGGCAAGTGAGGAGTGTGTCTTCTCAAAGAGCATCGAGATTATCAGAAATTTATCATGTTGGTTCTTTCCTGTGAATAACTCACGTTGAAGCAATCAAACTCCGTTCACCAATGTTAAGTTTAAGCATTTTAGAGACAATGTGCATTAAGAAAAGCCTCTAAGCATGTCACGCGCACAGCGTTAAAGGACAATTCGGTTGCTTGCAAATTGAAACATAGCTGACACTAATATAGTCCATCAATTATCAATAGAGTGAAATGCACCAGTGCCCCTCCAACTTGTCACGCTGTGCCAAATAGGTACATCAACTCTGAAAACGTATTTTTGGATGCCCAAACTTGCTAATCGTGCCAAATAGGTCCAAATCCTAACAATTTGTATTAAAACACTGATTACACTATAATTAGCCCCCCTCTCTCTCTTCATATCTCCTCCCTCTCATCCTCCTCGACGCTCTCCCCCGAGCTCGACGCCACCATGCGCGCGGAGGTCTCCTACGGCAGCAGGAGCGGCACGGTCTCCTACGCCGGCATGGCGGGGAAGGAGGATGTGGTAGACGGCGCGGGGGAGGAGGTCGGGCGGCGGTGGCGAGCCGGTGCCGGAGCCACCCACCGCTCCTGATGCCACGGCGGCGGAAGCAGAAGCGCTACCGTCGGCGGCTGACGATGCTGCAGCTACAGCTTCTGCGGATGAGCCACCGAAGGCTGAGTGCCGGTGGACCGGCGGCCGCAGCCCTCCTCCGCCCGCTGTGGGGCTCGATGGCCCGTCGGCCCCGCCACAACCTCCGGCCACCGCGGCTCGCCAGTGGTAGCGGCCTCCCAGCTCACCCATGTCGCCCCCGCTCAGTGCCCACGCAGGCCGTCGGCCGTCGCCCCTCACCTTGCTCCGCTGCTCTGCGACCGTGCCGGCTGCCGCCCTCCACCTCTCCCCGCGCCGGTGGCTCACTCCGTGTCGCCTCCCAGGCCCCAGCTCACTCATGCCCATGGCCTCACGCTGGTGGGGGCATCTCGCCTCGGGCCGCCAGTGACGAGCTACGCCAGCCGCCCGAGAAGAGCATCAACAGGAGCCGGGGGAGGAGGTCGAGCGGCAGCGCCGGCCAGGAAGGGGGAGGAGGCTGGGTGGCGGCGCTAGCCAGGAAGTGGGAGGAGGCGGGCAGAGGTGCTAGGGAGAAAAAAAGAACGAAACGTCAAGCTCCATCTTGACTG
>NC_028453.1:27804687-27806319 GCF_000263155.2 Setaria italica | reverse complement strand
GGTGAGCCCCGCAGCTGATAAGTGGTGATTTAAGTTAGGTAATGAGATTTGGACCTCGTGTGAACCGATTAGCAAGTTTGGGCACTAAAAATACGTTTTCAGAGTTGATGTACCTATTTGGCACAGCGTGACAAGTTCGAGGTCCGCCGGTGCTTTTCACTCTTATCAATACTACACAGCAATGACAGGATGAAGGCCAAGCAGGTTGGGAAATACGATGCACACTGCACAGTTTCAACCGAAGATTTCATATATGAACTGAGAAATTTATGGGGAATTCAGACAGCAAGATGGTCACACTTTACACACAGCGTTCCACCCACTCCTTAAAGCCTGGGCAGTCATCAGTGTGGTGAACAGTTTTGGCAGCCCCTTGTACAGCTTTGAGAGATATCCGAGAACATTTTTCAATAGTCAGAGACTCTAACTTCCGTGCACGCACAAACTCGGCTACTCCATGATATGTCAAACCATCACATAACTCTAGCGTGAGGTTGATCAAAGATGGACTGCGTGCAAGGAGGTGCACCCCAGCATCAGTTATCGCAATGCAACGGACAAGCTTGAGCGATTCTAGGAATCGTGCACATGAGAGGGCCTTCATTCCCTCGTCATCAAAGATGTTGGCACCACTGAGTGTTAGATCACGAATTGGACAAGACTGAATGAGCATCACAAGGCCCTCCTGTGTGAAGCCTATTTCAGGGTAATCGGGTTTGCATCCAAAAAATGTGAGCTCGAAAGACTGAAGCATTGGACACCAGAGGGCTATGGCCTTTAGGCTGTCATCAGTCAATGATGTCCTGTAAACATAATCTTCACAGTGCTGAGGTGTCAGCATAAGTGAGATGCTTCTAAGGTTTCTGTTGTTCTGAGCTAGCGTAATCATGTCATTGTCATGTACACCAAGAGCATAATAAAGGGAAATATTTTCTAATGCTTTGCACTTTCTCAGGAGACAACAGAGTCCTATTTCTTGCTCCGTTGTGATCCGAGCCAAAGTCAAATCCTTCAAGAAATCACAGCAGAAGTCATATCTAGACTGGCTGCCTACCATAGACGAAGGGCCATCAAACTTAAATGTGTTTGGCAAATACTTATTCTGAAACCAAAACTTCTGGAGCTTCATCCATCCTGAACCAAATGTTAGGAGGTCAAACTGACTGATCCTCTGACAGTTCTCTACTACAAGTTCTTCCAATTATGCAATCTTGCCAAGGTACTCCAGCCACTCAACACTACCTACGTTCTTGCAGCTCATAAGGCGGAGAGCAGATAGACTCTTGCAACCAACAGCCACCGAGAGAAGACCAGCTGAAGTTATTTCTTGTAACGCTTTCAACCTGAGGGACATCAACTTCTTGAAGCATGACAGAAAGCCAAGACCCGAGTCATCGATGTATGAGCAGAAGCTTAAGGTGACACTACGGGAAGCCTTAAATTTGCCGAGTGTTTTTTTGCGAGCACTCGGCAAACAAGCTCTTCGCCGAGTGCCAAGCCAAAAACACTCGGCAAAAAAAGACACTCGGCAATTTGGGGCTTTGCCGAGTGTCAAATAAAAAACACTCGGCGAAGCCCCCTCTTTGCCGAGTGTCAAAAAAAACACTCGGCAAAGAGGGTAGTTTGCCGAGT
>NC_028453.1:27803838-27804587 GCF_000263155.2 Setaria italica | reverse complement strand
CCTAGTGTTTTTTTTGACACTCGGCAAAAAAATAATTTTTTTTCCGCTTTTCGCCATAAAATTTTTTCTACTCCCCACATACAACATGTGGTACTCCATGTTAAAATTTGGTATATTTTTGGATTTATTTGCTATATTTATTTAATTAATTGAATTTCAAGGAAATTTTTGGTATAAGTCAAATTTGAACTGCAAATGATTCAAATTATGGAACAAAATGAGTAGAAAAATGATATTCATATTATTCGGCCCTATTTGAGACCTGACCCATGAAATGACAAGAAATTTCGAACATCTTGTTCAGGAAACACGACCACGAACGTGTGGTAGTGGTATTTTTAAATTATAAAAAAAACAAGCAAAGTCTGAAAATCATGAGATTTGTCATGATGTGATGATATCATAGGTGGAGGCTGTGGAAAAAAATTGAGAATGTTTTGCACATTTCGTCACATACGATGTTTACAAACCAAAGCATCTCAGAAGAAGATTAGTAACGTTGAGAAGGATTGCATAAGATTTGGAGTCAAAATGACGGTCGAGTTTTGATTTGACTACAAAACTTTTTGTATAGTCAATAGATAATATATATTGGTTCGTGTGAAAATTTGGTATTTTTTTGAAATGGTTGGATATTTTTTAAATTTTTTTCAAAATAAGTTTGCCGAGTGTCCTACGTTGGACACTCGGCAAAGAAACTCTTTACCGAGTGTCCACGTAGGAGACTCGGCGAAGTTTTATTTTTCCCA
>NC_028453.1:27787712-27802062 GCF_000263155.2 Setaria italica | reverse complement strand
GCCTGCTTGCTCGAAGGAAGAAAATCGATCCCAACCAGCAAAGGAGAAGAAGAAGTAAAGGACACTGACAAGTGGGACCCATTCACATGGGTATAATGGACTTTACACAGCAAGATCTTCTATTTCGGGAGTTGGATCTATGCATTTTGCCAAACATATGGACAGCTCTGGTATTTTTTTGGAGTCGGTGGAGTGGAGCTGCAATGTGGTGGAGTTGGTGGAGTGGAGCTCAAAAATTTGAAGTGGAGTGCTCCCAAACACCCCTCACGTTGCTTTGCACCGCTCTCTGCACCGGTATCTGATATTGATGCCACTACCGTCTTGCCACAAAGGCAGAGCAGGGTGTATTGATTTAACAAATACAAATTAGACATGAGTTCATTCCTAAAAAAGTCTGTCGTGCAAATTAACATTGCACGAAAATAATTAACAAACGAAACAAATCCACTAGTTAAAACTCCATCATCTCTACTTTATCGTTTGTAGACATACTCATCAGTAACCTCCTATAATCTGAATCCATAATCAGGAAAATAACAGCTGAAAATATACACTGCAACTGAACAGTTTATAGTATGGTACAAAACTAACGAAATTCTCCTACCACGCACCTCTCTACTGATGCAAAAACAAAACCATGCACTAGTAGCACTACTGCCATCCGAAGCCGAGCGCGCCTAAACCGGCGGCAGCAGGCTGCCGTCCATGTTGGGGTCGGTGCCCGACCGGCGATCGGGCACGTTGAGTGCGCGTCCAGCCACGGATCGATGCACTCGACGTGGTACAGGTGCAGGCACACCGGCAGCAGCCGCACCGCCTCCCCGGTCTGGAACGCGCCGAGGCACACGGAGCACGTCGCCGCTTCCTCGCCCGTCACGTTGTGTCTCACCGACCGGTTGTACGTGAACGACGGGAGGCCCGCCGCCGGGTTGCCGCGCTGCGTGCGGCCGCTCTCGTCGCGGTCGCCGCCGCGGCTGCGCAGACGCTGCTCCTCGTTGTCGTCGTCCCATGACACCGGCGGTAGTAATAGAAAACGTATAATCATAAAAAAAAGTTAGTTTTATTACCTAAAGAAAAAGAAACGGTAATAAAGAAAGAAAAAGGAAGCAATAAACGAAGGAATAATAAATAAAAATAAAGGTATATAATCATAATAATGGAAAAGGATTAAAAAAGAAAAAAATAAAAGATTTAGTGTTGTTGCTAAGGAAAAAAGAAAAAAGAAAAGGTAATAAAGAAAGAAAAAGGGAAGAAAAAAATGAACGAAACATAAGTTGAAAAAAATCTGAAAATGGGCCATCACGCTCTCAGAAAAATCGAAAATGAATAAAAAGTGACATGGGCCGGACCATGTCAGGCCACATATAGCTAACGGGCCGAATTCGCTCCTCCATCCCCATGCGCCAAAAAAGGATAAAACATAAAACGGGCCGGGCCGTATTCAACTCTCGTAGCAGGCCGAAAGTACTAGCGGGCCTGTGCGTACGATGGATAGCTGTCTGTCGCATATACGACATATAGCTATCCCGCCTAGCGGGGCTCATGGCTCCTGGAAAGAGAGCGAGCACGTGGTCAGAGGAAGGGCTTTTGATGCACCAGGAGTCAAGATGGCAACGGGTAAAATCCGCGCGGATACAAGGTCCAGTTATCCATACCCGTGACAAAAAAACCATGCTCGCACCCTCGCCCGCTATCCGCAATGGGTAGAAAACCGTGCCTGTGCTCGCTATCCGCGGATAGCGCATGCCCGCGGGCATGCCCTGTACCCTGCATAGGGGCGGATTTGGGGGCGGCCAGCGGCGGCAAGGGGCGGCGCTAGCGGACTCCGAATCTGGTCCTCCGGGGGCGGCCGGCGGCGGCACGGGGCATGGGGAAGTCACAGCGGCAAGGGGTGGCGCTGGGGGCCTGGGGCGGCGGGCAGTCACAGCGGCGGGAAGTCAGGGACTCACAGCGGCAACCGGCGGCGGGAGTCGGGATGGGGGAGATGGGGGCAGATCCAGGCCTCCGAGGCCGGCCGGTGGCGGGAAGGAGCGGCGTCGCAGCGGCAAGGGGCGGCCGGCCGGCGGCGGCGCTGGCGGCCTGGGTCGAGTCGGCTAGTCGGGACTCGGGTCGGGACGGGGGAGTTGGGGGACGGGGTCACGAGGGAGTGCGGCTGCGGGCAGAGGGACTGGGAGAAATGAAACCCTAAGAATCTGAGTTTATATACATTAGTATGGTGTTGGGGCCACATGTCAGACATTGGAGCGGATCTGGCGGGTTTGCGGGTGTGGATATTATTTTTTCACACCCTCGAGCAAATATCCGTTGGGTCTAGGGTCACACCCGTGCCCGTGCCCGCGGGCACATACTTAGACCCATATCCGTGCCCATCGGGTTTCATATCCGCGGGCACGCGGATATTTTGTACCTGTTGCCATCTTGAAACAGGAGGGGAGCGCCCCTACCGATTATATATTAATTAAAAGAAAGTATAAGAGTTTACAAGATCAAAATGATCAGAAAAAAATAAGATAGATTACAACTGGAAGTCTAGCCATAATTGCATAGAGCTCTTGATGCTTGATTTTGCTCCAAGAATAACTAGAGCAAACTCTGTTTTAAACCAACACCAGCAAAGATTAATAACATTCGGTGAAATCCCTATGGAAATGAGATCATTTCTGGCCATCCAAATAGTCTAGCACATAAGAATAATTATTTCCATAGGTTGTTGAATTTGCTGCCTCAAACTTGTTTACGAGATTTAACTGCATCCAACATGCCTGAGCAAACTCACATTGCATGAAAAGATGATCAAGTGTTTCCTTTCTTAGACATGGTCATAAAACAAAATCATATGTAGGTAGTTCCATATTCTTTCTTTTGACCAAATTCCTAGTGCTTAATCTAAATAACCAGGCAAATACCTTGTGCTTGTTCTGGTAGCAGGATTTCCATAACCGGTTGAAAGCAGGATGCACCTCTCTGTGTCCTATCAGATGTTTGTAAGCTTTACAAGAAGAGAATTGAGGAGAGCCCCAAATATAAACCCACTGATCACATTCCATCGATTCTGGCAGGTTATCCAAATAAATAGCAAGCTCCTGTAGCTGCTCATAAGCCACTTCTGACAGGGGCAAATGAAATAATTGATCGAGGTCATTTGATAATCTGAAGGACTGAAAATTGATGCTTTGGTTCTTTGCAAAGGAGTAAAGCTCAGGAAAAGTTTGTTAAGGAACTATGCCACTGCATTGATCAGTCCATAAGAGACACATTTTACCATCACAAATATTGACAGATGCCATGCCTTTAAACGAAGTCAAGAGCTTCAAGTTATCTCGCCACCAAAAAGACTCTTTTCATGTCTCATTTGGCAATTTGCCATTCATGTAATACTTCTCCCGTATCAGCTTTACCCGAGGAATATCAGCTCTGTTAAAGAACTTATGCAGGTTCTTCAAAATTGAAACTTTAGCTGAAGAACTCCCAGACCCCCTTCAGATTTAGGTAAGCACACCATTTCCCAAGCAACTTTGGGAGGAGACTTGTCATTTATGTCTGCATCCCTCCATAGGCAATGTTTTCTAATTTTATCTACTTGCTCAATGACTGACTGATGTAGCTTATCCAATCGTCGTCGCCTACCTCTGGTCGTTCCTGACACCGGCTGCCCGCCGCTCATGAAGGAGCAGTAGTGTCTGCGCCGGCACCAAGCAAGACACATGCCACGAAGCAGGCAAGCAGCACCAGTCGTTCTCAGATCCTCCACTTTGGCGCTCTGCAGAGCACGCCTGCCAGTAGAAGGTGGAGCCGTCGTGTTGACATGGAGGACGCCCAGTAGCTGCTCGACGAAACGCCTCTAAAGCAAGCTGCTCACTGAACCAACACTAGGCCCAGACGTTCTCGGCCCTCATCGGGAAGCATAGGTGCAGCACCTAGTCATGCTCTATATGTATTTGATAAAATGGACAAATGTGGACAAGCATACTCATAGTCATATGTAGCTGTGGCTGATGCACGCAACATACAAGCTCCAAGAGCTAGATGATGGATAATGGTATTGGTAAGTAAAAACAAATTATAAATTATTCCCGGACCCTTTTCCATATGACTATAACTGATATCAAAGATCATGCTAAGACACTTTCTTATTGTTGGAATTAGAGGTATTTTTCGATTAATTTTAATTCAAAATATTAAATAAGACATGACATATATGACAACAAAGATATGAGCATGATCCTTTATGTGTATAGCGATAAATGTAAAGCATGTGATGGATACTATGGAACACAAGAACTGAACTAGAAAGGTTACGAGAAAGTACCCTGAGGCAGGGTCAGTTTTGGAGGAACCGAATACGCCGTTACCCAACATTGTTAGTCGAGCCTTTTCGATGTAGTCTATGAAAGGTCGATACCGTGCATGTGACTGCAGTGCTGTTGCACCTCCAAGAAGTAGATGTGCGCAGCGAGCAGTCGTGCAAATGTGCTTCCCAAAAACATGATCGCCCTTCAACTCTTCGGGTGCAGTGTCTCTAGTAAGGGTACAGCTTCGGAGGCCTGCTCTTCTGGTACATTCTATGCACAGTGAACGCTGAAACGGGGACAACAAAAAGGTAGTGCAACAGTGGACTGAGAACTCGGTAGCTGGTGTGTTGTGCGCGGGAGATTGAGAAGGAGTGCCTGTTTTATAGGTAGCATAGACCCTTGAGCGTCCAGGTTAATTGCAGTTATTTTGTAGCCATCAAATCACTAGTTACTAGTAATGGCCATCAGTTACGAGTTATTTGTGTTAGCCAATCAGTTACTAGTCACCATCGGTGTTTTATACCCGGCAACCTATCGAGGGGTATCCCAAGGTAGTATATTGATTGGTGGGGGATCGCCGGACCTGTAACTCGAAGGTAAAAGCGAGGACGCAAGACACAGATTTATACAGGTTCGGACTGCTAGAGTAGCGTAATACCCTATGTCTTATTTGGGGTGTTGTATATTGCGCTCTGCGCTTGGGTGTTTTTTTGGTGTTGAGGATTTGGTCCTCTATTGTAGTTCTATGAGGTCTTGGCCTACTGATCTAAGGACCCCTGCCCTCCTTTATATACTCAAGGAGGCGGGATTACTAGTCGGTTACAAAGAGGAGTCCTAGTAGAATTACAGATGACTCCTAGAAGAAGTCCATCTTCTTCCTTCCTTGCGGGTATTGGGGATCTATCCCCGACAAGCCACCGAGCGCTTCATAGCCAAATGCGCAGTCTTGTAGTACTTTTCAGATCCTCACCAAGTAGTTTTGATGCTCTTCGAGTACTTTGTCTGCCTGAATTTTTAAAGTCCTCAAAGCTGCCATGAGGCTATGGTGTGCTCAAGCCCTTGATCGTCTTGATTTTGTAATCTTCCTCTTTGGAATGTGATATAGAGGGTGGCGGAAGTCGCACTCCATATGGAGTAGCCCCCGAGCCTTAGGTTGAATCGAAGAATCAGGATGAGGGTCAATAAAATCTTGAATCTTCTTCTTCCATCTTGAAAAAAAAATCAACTGTTGGATGTAACTTATCAGCCGCCGAGCTTGGAATGATTAAATAATCAATTCAAGGGTCTATAGTCTTCACGCCAGTCATCTTTTGAGTAGTTTTGTGGCGTCCATCTCCCGAGCTTATGCACCAGGTGAGCCGTATAAACCATGTTGAGTAGTTATTTGAGCTTAGCCCAATGAGCCTAGAAGCTAGCTTAGCCATCGAAGATATTCCGAGTAGTAATTGGCGCTTAGCCCCTGAGCTTGGGAGCTAGCGGAGCCATTGAAGGTACACCGAGCATCCTGGAGAGTCGTCGCCGAAGGTACACATGCAAAAAGAGATGCCTACATTATGTAGCATATTTATAGAATTTGGAACTACCAAAATTTATTGAGGTGTGTTCTGCTTGAGTAGATTAACAACCGCTAAGCGAAGACATTTAAAATAAGTAGTCGGCATTGCGACAAAAAGACTGCGCAATTGCACGTAAAGTATTCATTGAGACTTTTCTGCCTTTTTGGCGAAGAGAGCGCGTGTTGTTCCGCATAGGATTTGTGCCTTCTTAGGGTGTAGCTGCTGCGAGCCTCCAGCACTCAGTGCACCAAACCTGTGGCCCTAGCCTTCAAAATTCGATGTACCAAGCCTGTTGGTGGAGCTTTCCGGAACTCAGTGCATAAAACCCATGGCTATAGCCTCCGTAATTCGGTGTACTGAGCCTATGGCTGTCGGTTAACATACTTCGAGAATAATTGGCAAAGTGTAGCTCTGGAGAGTAATTTTCTTCAAGAGACATACACAAAAATGTACTCGGCGCGTTGCCCTGCATACGGAAAACAAGTCGAAAAAAATATATAAATAAATAAAAAAGTGACTTAGCTCGATTCGTGGACGATTGTCGATGAAGCCGTGGCGGTTGTCGTCAAGCCACGACGGTTGTTGATGTAGCCGACTAGTCGGAGTCGATTCCGACTAGTTGTTGATCATGTGGAACCCACCCTTGACTAGTTTAGTCCAGACAAGAAGTTTAGATAGTCGCTGTTGTGTCGCCGAGCATTCCGGTGAAGCCAGTATAGTCGTGCATGTTGAAGTCCACGTGCATTCCTTGAGTACATGTAGTGAATAGCAACAGATCTCCTGGTGGCCTTCCTGGTACGTGTACTGAAACTCCAAAAAGTAGCCTTGCACGGAGAGTACTCGAGCTGATAGTTTCCTCAATCCGCGCACGAGTAGTAGATGGAATGTTGATTGGCCTTTATTGCTTCAGTACAAGATTCGACAACTGGAGGCAATTAGCTTAAGATGCATCGTCGGTGACTTCAACTCAGAGACGGAAAAATAATTCCGCCGGTATGTTTCCTTCTCATGGGTGCGGAGCAGTAGCAGATCATCAGCCTTGAGTGACGCACGGAGCCATGGAGGATGATCAGCTATAGCAGTGCGACTAGTGCTGCAGCTTTTTGCATGCAGACGAGTCGACAACCGATTGATCTCCCGCAGGCTTCTCGTATCCACTTGGAATTGGAACTCAGTGACTTGCTTCTCATCGAGTAGATTGATTTTGCCTCCTGTCGGTATTTAGACTCGACAACTTACCGAGGGGGGTGCCCGAGGTAGTGTTTGGTTTGTAGGGCTCGCCGAGATCAGGAACTCGAAGGTGAACACAGGCACACGATTTAGGCAAGTTTGGGCTGCTAGATTACATAATACCCTACGTCCTGTGTGTTGGTTGGATTGAATTACTTTGGAGGGGGTCCCTACCTCTCCTTATATTTCCAGGGGCTCTCCTTATATTTCCGGGGGCAGGGTTACAGATCGGTTGATTTACAAGAATACTAGTCGGATTTGACTAGGTGAGTCCTACTCTAATTGCTACGAGTAGTTTTCCTAATCCTTGACTAGTTACTGTCCTGCCATGTAGACTACGCCGTCCGGCACCATAGCCTCCATATCAGACATGTCTTGGTGTCCATCCCTGTATTTAGGACTTTTCAAACCTTCTAGTGGGCCCATAAATGTATGTACGACAAGCTCCCGAGTACTTTTTAGTCAAATGCAGTAGCTTCGAGTACTTTTGTAGACCTCACTGACTAGTTTGGTGCTCTTCGAGTACTTCAGCGGGTTGAGTCTTCGAATGTATCCGAGCACTGCCATGTGGTTAGAATGTGCTCTAACCTCATTTAATTTGGTCTTGAATCCTTCAATCTTAAATTTTTATATGGAAGCCAGCAATCATCATATCCGGTCGCGTCGCATCGCGGCGTGGCTCGGGGAGGTGAGCTAGCATACGTGTGTGGTATCATGCTATCCCTCTCTTAACTTCTCAACAGGTGCTGCATGTGCATGGGCCTTGGGATTTTATTGACTAAATGATTAATAGGCCACCAAGGCCCATTTAATCTAAAGCGTGAATATTACTATACAGAAATTAAAAATGATGAGCGTAGTGTTTTTAGTAAGCTATAATATCCAAAAAAGAATTTATAGTACTCCAATCTCGAACTTCCTCTCTGACCAGTTTATTCAGCAAAGCAAAATAGTCAATACAAGTCAAAAGATTTAGTTTAGTTCAAGTATATGTATTCACCTGACCTCTGTAATATTAGCGCTAACCTTTTGTATCATACATTTCTAGGGTATGATATTTCTGATGAATTCTGTTTCCAGAGAAAAAACATTATAATTTGAACTATGGACTCCTTATGACTGGTTCTTGCATCAGGATTGCTCCTCAGACCAAACTTGGGAAGGCAGATTGAGTTGCATAAGCATGACAACAAGAGCATACTCTACGTAAATTGCTGCATGTAGCTTAAATGTCATTTGCAACATCTACAGGTAGGGCCACGCTTCTGACGTCCCTTATGACAAAAATTTTACGTTGAGCGCCCCATCAGAAAAGAGAGAAGTATGTTGAGGGCCTAATAGATATCCCGCCTGGTCAAAGTTTTTAAGTATCAAGTCAAGTTATATTCTTGAAGCTACATGGAAATTCTTCTCCTGCCTCCTCATTTATTTTCCATATTAAAATCCATTCAGGGTGTCATCCTAGTTTGATGATAGCCAAAGTTGCCTGCTACTGCATTGTTGTCTGTCTGAAAGCACATATGCCATTTTGTCCTAATGCTTCATAGTTTACTCAAGAGTAAAATACTTGTTTCCATGTTTCACTTTAGCCATCATACTCATGAAAGTGTAAACTGTGGCCATTAAACTTGCCCAACTAAACTGATATGGTCATTAAATCCTAAATTGTACGTACCCGGATGGTTTGGATCAAGTTTGACCACGTATGCTCATCCATTGTGGTCAAATAGTATCATATGCATAGTGTTTTTAATTTTTCCAACATGTATAATTAATCAAATGGTTACATATAAAGATCCTAAGCATGCTGCCAACTAGAAGGCTAGCTAATTTCATTGTTCATGTTTCATGGACTAATATTAATTGTTGGCAACTTTAGACCTAATCGTAAATTAATAGGGAATTTTTGTTCGGTAAGTGGATTAAATGGTAAGAGCACACTCAAGCAGGACTCGCTCGCACGCAAGGATTTAGTTAGGTTCATGCTCCTAAGCAGGTGATCTTCACCGGCAAAGCAAGGTTGAGCTGCAGGCTTGTGACGACAATAGCAAGCTTGAATTGATGACGATTAGAGTATAGTGCATTGGGAGTGGTAGAAAATTAAACAACATCTTGGTTCATTCATCATCTTGTTCTTTGACATGAACAATGCAATAGTAAAAAGAAATGATGAGATGTTTGTTCATATTCTAGCACGTGAAGATAAGGTTAGAATGATTCGACCATCATGTGAAATTGCTTTATGTCTTCTTATACTGCACATAGATGAGTGATTGTTGTCTCTTCCAGAATATAGAAGGGGCTACGTATGATTATTATAGGTGGAAGAGCATGTATGTAATAGAGAGGGACGTAAATACAAAAGAGAAAGCGAAGGGAAATATGTTTGTTGGGACCATCATACATACAGTGATACAGAACATCATACAAGTACAATATGTAGAATTATGGGGTCCATGGCTGTATGAACAGTCGAGCAAGTTTAATGACCATAATTTATACTTTTCTGAATATGATGGCTAAACTGAAATATCAAGATAAGTAAAAATGGCTACACATTCATTTTACTCGTTACTCAGATAACAGAGCAGAAGATACTCTATAATAGCTGAACTTCACTTTACTAAAAATTTGTTGTAGTTGTTATTATTACTTATATATTTTTATCTTTGTCAAAAAATTGTACCCCACCATACTTAATAAAGTAATTTTCTATTGAAACCACTAACGTCATTTCCTAGAGCATCGATCTCTGAACTTTGGTGAATGGTGATTGCCAAAATGTTCCTATAAAGTTTGATACACATCTCTTTTACCATAATTGTGATCCCATCTGCTACATAAAGTTACGTTAAGTTATCCCACTTCCATGCTATGTATTAAACAATCTTTGTTTGGTTCATAATTTGCATATGTTTGTACGCACGCTACAATGCTCTGTAACTTTGCCATTATAATGTAACGTTGCCGAGCTATATAATAAAGATATAGCAGCACAACAAAACGAGATTCATTCGCTGGCCTGCAACGTATATGCTGGGCTGGCATGCTCCAAGCAAAACGCGCCAGGTTTTCTAGTTTATTATTTGCAAGGTAAAAGATCATAGACGGATTAGCATTTTTTATTATTAACCAAGATTGTTATCCTATTCTTGATTTAGCGGTAATTGTCTGTCGACTGCTAATACTAATGTTCGAAGTACTTCAGAAACTGATCCGCCACACAAAACCGCGATCGACCTCGTACGGTGATTGTGGAAATTATAGCATATATATATATATATATATATATATATATATATATATATATATATTCACACTACTGAAAGCTATTTATATCTAGGGGCTACGGCAGATAAAAATGAATAAATTTTATGATAGTAATGCTATTTGTTTTGAGGAAAACATGAGGGGGCTCCTACTAATCATATATTAATTAATTTAAAAAGAGGTTTACACAAAAGAAAAGAAGGAAATATTGCACAATATGATCTAGCAATTATACTATCTTGGGGTAGTATCTCTTGTTTGCCCTATGGTCTATGGATCACCATGGCAAACTCATTGTCTTTGTGGCCAAATTTGGCACTAAGCTGATCTGGCGGGGCCGACCGGTGTGACCTGTTTGTCAAGGTGGTCTGACCGGTTAGGAGCCTTGTGGCCGGTCTGGCAATACGAACCGGTTTGACTAGTTTCTAAAGCGGTCTAATCGGTTTACCCTGGTCCAAATAGAATTAGATAATCCTTGTAAAAGGATTTCGCAAGACCTCCCCATCCTATAAATATAAAGGTCATTCAATCGATGAAATACAAATATCTTTACTTTGTATCTCCAAATCCTAATCTTTTTTCAATCGCTACTTTCTCTTCCTCCTCTGTCTCAACAGCTATTGAGGAGGCTCTGAGTGGCTTGCCGATCTCAGAGTAACCCTAGATGCACCATCCCTGATGGGGTCCCTCCTAGGGTGGTGATTCTAGGTTTTCACAGTGTTCCTACGCCGTCCGATCTGACCGGTTTCAAGGCAGGGGCTTCGTGAGGTGATTTGACGTCTGCGTGTTCTAGCACACTCATGTGTTGACTGTAAATTGCATCAACATATTTTTTATGCCTCCACCGGGGAGGGAAGATCTGGTTGGTAAAACCGTTCTATCAAACCCTAGTCAGATAGGATCTATCATGATCTGGACAAGAATGACATCATCATGGCTTCTATGTAAGAACTTAGTGAAGAGGAGCGTCATAGATATTTGGTAGCAGAAGAGTACCTCAAGTCCCAATTCTTCATGGGAATCAAGAATGACCGCCAAGGCACAGTCACAAGAGTAAAAGATTTCGTGATACCCGCATTCAAGATGAGCGACAACAAGGTTTAGGCAGTAACCATTGTAAGCAAATTCACCACCCAACTCATCTTTACTTAATGCTAAAGTTAATACTACTATTAAGGGTACATATGAGCTTGTTGCATCTTTAATTGAATGAATAGAAAGATTGGTGAAGGGGAAATCTGTTAAATCTAGTGCTAATCTTGTTAACAATGAAATTCTTCATATCATCGGCTGCACCGGGAACAGTTCCTAAAAATTCACCATATGGTATGCTGTTGAATTATTTTCTAGGCTAGACACCACCAGGACAGCTGCAAATGCTGAACACGGTAAGAGTGGTCAGACCGATCCAGGAAACCAATCAGATCAGTCCATTGGTGATCGTGCCCGATCAGCCCAAGCCGCTTGCTGTCTTGCCTAGTTCGGCCGTCCCTAGCCATACTAATGAGATTGGTAACTTTGTATCACCATACCCTACAATAGCATACACTTCACCCCCTATTCCAACCCTATTCCAATACAAATGTGTCTGCTAATGGAATACCAATTGATATTTACGATGGTTATTTAAAGCATGCTCATGATAATCATATGCCACAACAACCAAATAATCCTAGTTGGAATAACGATTTTTCTAAATTCAAGGAAGATTTAGCTAGTATGATGAGAAACAAATGTGGTGTTGATATTGGTAATTCTAAGTTGCATCAAAAGTCACATAATACTAAGTTTGATTATGTACCTTATCTTGCTGGTTGGCTTGTTCCTGATTTCTGGTTGGCTTGTTCCTGATTTCATTAAGTTTAATGGTGAAGATAATAGAACAAGATAGGAATATGTTAGTCAATATACTGCTCGACTAGGTGAAGTGAGTTACCTTGATGCTTTGAAACTTCGCTTGTTTTCTTTATCTTTGACTGGATCTGCCTTTGCTTGGTTTTGCTTCTAGACTTCTAGTTCTATCTATTCTTGGAATCAATTAGAACAAAAGTTTTATGATCACTTTTATAATGGGGACACTCAATTAAAATTGATAGATTTAACATCGATTAAGCAATGTAGAGATGAATCTTATCGGTTTCTGATTACATAGACAATTCAAAGAAACCAAAAATCGTTGTTTTAATTGTCAATTTTTGATATGGACCTTGCTGTTTGCCATTAAGGGATTGAGATCGTCTATTAGAAATACAATAGACGGTTATAATTTTCTTAGTGGCGGTGCTCCTCTAATAGGTTTTATGTGAAAATTTATGATAGTAAACAGTGTGAGGTGCTTATTTTACTTGGTGAACAAATGTGGTGGAGATGGAGCTCCAAATTGACGCAGCATCAAAGCAAAGGACTTTCAGAATGGACAACCCAACATATCTCATTTTGAGCGCATCGTCGTATCCTATGGAAATGTGCTTTATGAGTTAATTTGACAATGTCCAGCTGCTGTTTAACAACAACGATGTTTCTACTTATGTTCAGAGAAACAAACAATACTTCAGCGGAAATCTGAATTCCTGGTAGTAATAATGCAACTTCCCTTTTTTTTGGGTGTTGTGTTGTGTTGGGTTTTGCAAAATTGCTGAACCTCATGTCTAATGATCGAGCTTGCATGAAGCTTCTTAATGAATGAAAAGGTAGGATACTCTCCCTCCACTTCTTCTAAAAAAAATGGTCAATCTATGATCGCTAGTAGAGAATCGGCTTTCGATGCGCCCCCTTTTGTCCCGGTTTAAAGTTAGCCCGGGATAAAAGGGGGTGCGCCACGGTAAGCAAAAATGGAGGAGAGATTTACTCCCGGTTGGTACTTGCAACCGGGACTAAAGGCCCCCATTTAGTCCCGGTTGCAACGACTAGTTTCGGGGTGTCGGTGGCGGGACCCTTTTGTCCCGGTTGGAGGCTCCAATTGGGATAAAAGGGTGGACCTTTTGTCCCGGTTGAAGCCTCCACCCGGGACAAAAAGTTTAGTCCCGGTTGCAGCTTCCAACCGGGACTAAACTTTTAACCGGGACAAAAGGTTTTTCTTTTTGTCTCGGTTGGAGTTTTTAACCGGGATAAAAACTCATCCCCATTATATACCAAGACAGAGGCCTTTCTTCCTCCTCCAGCCCGAGCCAGTCCACCACATAGACAGAGAGCTGAGCTTCGCCTACTCTCCGGTGGTGCCGAAGCAAGGGAGGTGCTGCCTAAATTTTTTTCCCTCATTTTCGTGGGAATTTCACTCAGCCAACACAAGTGTTGTGAAGGTTTGCTACTTCATCCTCGTGTTATGCTTTGATTTATGCTTTGGAGATGGAAAGATTACTTACTAGAATGTGATGAAGTAGAAAATGGAGAGGTATTTTGAGCTAGAATGTGAGGGAGATTGATGTGTCATATATAGTATGTATTCTTCCAGTGGTTTAAGAATGATGCTACCTTGTCTAGACGGTTTATCCTATCAAATTCAATAAGGTTTTTCAAATCCATACTTGTTGAACTTTCATACCATGTTCATCTTGGCGAGGATGTTCTCCGTCGAGCAGCAACGTATGTCAAGAAGGAGGTTCGATTCTACGAGAAAGAGTGGATACGGACATCGTGACCGTGTCCCCTTTTCCGTAGAATCGAACCTCTTTCATAACGAAGTGCGGTGCCGTCTAGTTGAGAACATGCTCGTGATATGATCACGGTCTTCAAGTTCAACAACTTCTGTAGTGCTAAGATAAGAAAATTTTTGTACATAGATGGCTTCTGCTACTTGTTGAACTTATCAAATTCAATATGGTTTTTCAAATCCATACTTGTTGAACTTGCATATCATGTTCATCTCTGCGATGATGTTCTCCGCCGAGCAACAACGTATGTCAAGAAGGAGGTTCGATTCTACGAGAAAGAGTGGATACGGATATCGTGATCGTGTCCCCTTTTTTGTAGCATCGAACCTCTTTCATGACGAAGTGCGGTGCC
>NC_028453.1:27713066-27787510 GCF_000263155.2 Setaria italica | reverse complement strand
TGAGCGCGTTGGAAAAGCAATGCTTCGTTATTTGCAGAAACGTCATGAAGAAGCTGTTGCCGCGGGTCAGGAACCTCCTTTTGGTGGTCGTAATGCTCCACCCTCAGTCCCGGGTCTTTCACATCCACTTAGTAATACTATTTCAGGTGGCACAAATAAATAACAGGATGAGGCTGGGTCAGCGGAACCTTCGTCTTCACCGCCCAAGGATGCTTAAAGTCCTCCTAGATAATAATCAGTGGATGGCTTGTTGTATTGTATCATGTTGTTTGGATCTTTAATTTAAATATGTGTATTTGTATCTATATCTAAACTTTCAGTATTATTTGCACTACAACGTTTGACATGCTTTCAATCGTGAATCCATTTTCAAGTGTAATCAATTGTCACGCGTAATCCATTTTCAAGTGTAATCAATTTTCACGTGTAATCTATTTTCAAGTGTAATCAATTTTCACGTGTAATCCATTGTCAAGTGTAGTCCATTTTCATGCGTAATACGATGCAGATTGACCGGCAATGGATGTATAATTCAGACAAGCGGAGCAAGATGTTTATTGATGGCTTGCATTATTTTCTCGAAGTGGCCAAAGCGAACAAGCCAGAGAATGGGTTCGTATGTTGTCCATGCTTCCAATGCAATAACAAGAAAGAGTATTCAAAGGATTCTTGGGGGACTATTCATAGCCACTTGTTTAGATACGGTTTCATGCCTAACTATTTGGTTTGGACCAAGCACGGTGAACGAGGGGTTGTAATGGAAGATGGCAAGGAGGAGGAGGAAGATGACAGCATTCCGGACTGGGTTGCAGGCCAAACTTTTGCAGATACTACAATGGGCGAGGCTGATGAAGATGAGTTTGTAGAAAATGGCCCTACTGATGACCTTGGTCAGGTGCTACGAGATGCACACGGAGATTGCAAAACTGAGAAGGAAGCAGCAAAGTTGCAGCGCATGATAGATGATCACAAAAAATTGTTGTACCCAGATTGCCAGCAGGGCCATAAAAAACTAGGTACGACACTAGAATTTGTGCAATGGAAGGTAAAAAATGGTGTGTCCGATAAAACATTTCTGGGGATGTTGAACATTGTCAAGAAGATTCTTCTCGAGAATAATGAATTACCGTCCACAACATATGAAGCTAAACAGATTATTTGCCCTTTTGTATTGGATGTTCACAAGATACACGCATGCCCTAATGACTGTATCCTCTATCGTGGTGATGAATACGAGAAATTAGATGCTTGTCCCATCTGCGAAGCGCTGCGGTATAAGATCAGGCGAGATGATCCTGGTGATGTCGAGGGGCAGTCTCCCAAGAAGAGAGTTTCCGCGAAGGTGATGTGGTATTTCCCTATAATACCACGCTTGAAGCGCTTGTTCAGGAACAAAGCGAATGCTAAGTTGATGCGATGGCACAAAGAAGAACGTATGGAAGATGAGATGCTGAGACACCCTGCAAATGAGGCCCAGTGGAGATCAATTGATAGAGCATTCCCAGACTTTGAAAGTGAAATAAGGAACATAAGGTTTGGTTTAAGTACTGATGGATTCAATCCATTCGGTGAGTTGAGTAGTGGCCATAGTACTTGACCTATGACTCTATGTATGTTCAACCTTCCTCCTTGGCTGTGCATGAAGCGGAAGTTTATTATGATGCCGGCGTTTATCCAAGGCCCAAAACAACCCAGCAACGACATTGACCTGTACCTAAGACCGTTGGTTGATGACCTTTTACAGCTCTGGAAGGAAGAAGGTGTACGTGTGTGGGATGAGGATAGAAAAGAGATCTTTAATCTATGAGCATTGTTCTTCATAACCATCAATGATTGGCCTGCGTTGAGTAACCTTTCGGGATAGACAAATAAGGGATATTGGGCATGCACCCACTGTTTACACGACACAGATAGGATGTATTTGAAGCACTGTAAGATGGTCGTCTATATGGGTCATCATTGATTTCTCCCTGCTCACCACCAGCTGAGAAAGAGCGGGATGCATTTCAAAGGGGCGCCAGACCATTGTAAAAACTTGCACACCATAATGGAAAGCGTGTCTTTGAGATGATGAAGGATGTAACTGTAGTCTTTGGAAAGGGTCATGGTAGCCAACCTGTTCCGAACGACGATAACGGACATGCACCCATGTGGAAGAAAAAGTCAATATTTTGGGAGCTACCTTATTGGGAAATCTTAGAGGTTTGTAACGCAATAGACGTGATGCACCTAATGAAGAATCTTTGCGTGAACGTGCTAGGCTTCATGAGTGTTTTTGGGACCTCGAAAGATACATTGGAAGCACGACAGGACCTGAAAGCCATAGGGCAACGAGATGACCTACATCCAGAAAAGAGAGGTAATGGACAGTACTACTTACGTCCTGCCAGTTACACTCTCAGCAAGGAAGAGAAGGATAGCATGTTTGAATGCTTGAATAGTATGAAGGTCCCGTCTGGGTACTCCTCGAATATAAAGGGAATAATAAATATGAAACAAAAGAAGTTTACAAATCTCAAGGCCCATGACTGCCACATGTTGATGACCCAGTTGCTTCCGGTTGCACTGATGGGTGTTCTACCAGAAAATGTCTGGTTGCCACTCGTAAAGCTATGCGCGTTTCTCAATGCAATTTCGCAGAAGGCAATCGATCCATCCAAGCTATCAAAGGTACAGAACGATGTGGTGCAATGTCTTGTCAGTTTTGAGTTGTTATTTCCACCATCCTTCTTCAATATTATGACGCACTTACTGGTTCATCTAGTAAAAGAGATTGATATTCTCGGACCTGTATACCTGCACAATATGTGGCCTTTCGAGAGGTTCATGGCAGTCCTAAAAAAACTATGTTCTTAATCGTGCCCGTCCAAAAGGAAGCATCGCCAAGGGATATGGAACAGAGGAGGTGATCGAGTTTTGTGTTGATTTTATTGATTCAATTGACTCGATTGGGGTTCCAACTTCACGCCACGAGGGGAGGCTCCGGGGAATGGGCACCTTTGGAAGGAAATGAAGTTTCAGCAATGATACTGATTTGTTCGACAAGGCACACTACACTGTTCTACAATAGTCATCCTTTGTGTCTCCGTATATCGAGCAGCACAGGCAGATGGTAGTTTCCAAAAACCCGACCAAATCTGATGCTTGGCTTACACATCATCACATGGAAACTTTTCCCTCCTGGTTGTGCCAACAACTTATGGGTAACTCTGAGATTCACCCACAACTCGCTTGGTTAGCCAGGGGACCTGCTAGGACAATCGTAAAATTCCAAGGCTATGAGATAAATGGTTATACATTTTACATGAGAGCCCAGGACCAGAAAAGCACAAACCAGAATAGTGGTGTCCGTATAGATGCCATAGATAGAAATAATAGCAAGGAGTATTATGGTTTCATACAAGAGATATGGGAATTCGAATACGGATCGCTGTACATCCCTCTATTTTGTGAAGCTAACTGCCGTAACCAAAGATCAGTACGGAATGACAATAGTAGATCTGAGCAAGACTGGATACAGTGATGACCCATTCGTACTTGCCAATGATGTGCATCAGGTGTTCTATGTGAAGGACATGTGTAGCAAACCCAAGAGAAATCCAGAAGAGACACCACTATAGAAAAATCGTGGGAGCCAAAGTGCCACATAGTTCTTCTAGGTAAAAGAAAAATCGTGGGAGTCGAGGATAAAACAGTCCAATCAGATGATTATGATCAGTTTGATGGCATGCCTCCATTCGCAGTTGAAGTTGATCCAAGCATCCTGCTATCCAAAGAAGAGGCTCCGTACTTACGCCGCGATCATGATCAAGGAACTTTCGTGAAGAAGAAATTTTACAACGTTGTATTGTAATGCGCTAAATTTGCATGACCTTTGTGTAGTACTTGATACAACTTTTAATTTACCCTATGTATGATTTCATGTGTTCTTAAATTTGTTAGGTGAAGATTTATTAGATAAACATGAACAATGTTAACCACATACATACATGGATTTTTTTGCGCTTTGAAATTATTTAATTCAATAATTTCTTGATCACAGCGATGCAGTAAAATAATTATTTTAGAGGCTAAACGAACTGGTATTGAATTAATGACTAAATCACACTTATTGTCAATATACTTGCTAATTAAATATATTTTTGCATGTACAAAATAAGTGAAGTTTTTTGTTTTTGCATCCTGAAATGCAGTGAAAACATAAATAAAATCCTTTTCCGAAAAACAGGCGGGAGATGAAAGTGTGGGAAAAGGTCCTTTTATCCCGAGTGCGAATTGAAACCGGGACAAAAGGCCCCCCCTTTTATCCCGGTTGACAACTGCAACCGGGATAAAAGAGTAGTTTTCGATTCCCGTCGGGGACGTACCCTTTTATCCCGGTTACAGTTAGCAACCGGGATAAAAGGGGGCCCTTTTGTCCCCGTTGGTGTTGGCACCCGGGATAAAAGGGTAGGTTTCCATTCCTGCCAGGTGGACGTACCCTTTAGTCCCGGGTGCCATTACGAACCGGGATAAGGGGAGGGGATCAAAGGCACTGTAGCCTCTTCTACCCCCCACGCCAGTTACACTTAGCCAAATTTTCGCCAAGATCCCGCGCCCTCTCACCTGCTCCGTCGCCGCCCGTCCGCCTCCCTCGCCGGGCGCCGCCGCCGCCGTCCCCCAATGCCCCGGCCATCGTCCCGCTGCCCGACCACCTCGCCCGCGCCCGGACCGCCTCCTCCTCCATCGCCCCGGCCTGCCTCGATCCTCCTCTGTCGTGCGCCCTCGACCTCGTCGCCGCTGGCCACCTCCACGCGGGGCCTCGTTGCCGCCTCCGTCCTCGTCGCCACCTCCGTCAACGCCACCTTCTCTGTCACCGGCGCGCCCTCGTCCGTCGCGGGGCCTCCTCGTCCCCACCTCTGTCGCACGCGCGGCCTCCGTCGTCGTCCCTCGTCGCCGGCCGCCGTTGCCTGGTGTTGCTTCGCTCCATCCTCGCCTCCGCCGTCCCGCCGCTCCAGCCACCGTCGACCGCGCGAGGTCCGCCGGCACTGGCGCCGGGAATGAAGGGCCTTTTTTATTTTTTAGTTAGAAAATAAATAGAAATTAGTAGATTAGTTAGAAAATCAATAGATATTTGTATATTAGTGAGAAAATCAAATTAGTAGAAATTAGTCTAAATTAGTAGTAATTTGTAGTAATTAGTTAGTCCCGGGTGTCATTACAAAGGGCTCCGCTAGGTTAGAAATTAGTCGTTACTACGGCCACCTCGCTCCGTCCCAGCCTCCGCCGCCCCGGCCGCCGCCGTCCCGCCGCCCCGGCCACCTCGTCGCCCAACCTAGGCATCGTCGACTGCGCGAGGTCCGCCGGCACTGGCACCGGTGGGCTTGTGTCAGCAAGGGCCTTTTTTATTTTTTAGTTAGAAAAATGAATAGAAATTAGCAAATTAGTTAGAAAATCAATAGATATTTGTATATTAGTTAGAAAATCAAATTAGTAGGAATTAGTAGTAATTAGTAGTAATTAGTTAGAAATTTTGTAAAAATTCATTCAAATTAGTAGGAATTAGTAGTAATTTGCTAGAAATTCCAATAAATATGTATAAATTAGTAGAAATTTGGTAGAAATTCGTACAAAGTACTACTAATTTATTGAAATTTGTATAAACATTCTGGACTTTGTGGGATTCATGTTATTCTAAAATTAGTAGGAATTAGTAGTAATTTGCTAGAAATTCCAATAAATATGTATAAATTAGTAGAAATTTGGTAGAAATTCGTACAAAGTACTACTAATTTGTTGAAATTTGTATAAACATTCCGGACTTTGTGGGATTCATGTTATTTTATGATTTCATGTATATACCCTTACGTACATATAACTAAGGTGATTTATATGACTGTCATGTATGATTCCATGTATGTTTCAATCAGTAGTTGAAATGGCAGACGACGAGACCGCAAGGTATCTCATGGAGAAAATAATCGCTGGTGATGGTAGTGGCAACAACCTTCCAATATCATACGCCGATGAAGAGGGCACCTAGGCGGACATGTTCCTCAACATGTCTGCCGACGGGAATGAAGAGCATGAGCCCCAGCAACACCTTGCCATGGCGGAAGTTTCCGGCGAGGTATATATAATTTGTATTGTCTGACGCCACCGTTACTACTACGTATTAATTAACGAATCTTGAATTGTTAGCCCTCTGGATCGATGCAAGGGCAGAAGACCCGAGGTCGTACAAAGGTGATGGAAGGGAGGCTTGTCATCATGGAAGTGACAGAAGAGGGCAGACCAGTTGCTCCCGAGAAAGTAGAAAAGAAGTACGTGAGTTAGATCAGGGCAATCGTAAGGGACAACGTGCCTATCAGCATCAGAGAATGGAAAGGCAGAAGCACTAATCCGTACGCGCTCCCGGAGATAGAAAAGAATATGTTGTGGGAAGATGTCAAGAGACATTTTACATTCCCCGAAGGATATATTGAAAAAGATGTGAAAGCGTGGACGCTGAAGAAGATGGCTACACAATTCCAAACATTCAAGAAGATGCTGGATGCCAACTACATTAAGAAGGGCCAAACTCCAGACTTCAATGTGTGGCCAAAGTTGAGGGACCACTGGGAGGCATTTGTTGAATATAAGAGGAGTGAAGATGGTGTGAAAAAGATCCTGACCAGCACTACAGATGCTGGTCAGAAGGGGTACCATCATCATCTATGGCGAGGTGGTTATGGCACAACAATTCTCAAATGGAGGAAGATGGAACAGGATCTGATCGAACGGGGAATCGTACCTACAACTATTGAATGGCCCGAACGATCAAAAAATTGGTATTACGCTCATGGAGGCTCCCTGAGCCAAGAGGATAGGACGTTGATATTCAATGACATAATACGTGAGAAGGCCGAACATTTTATGAAGAACATTGAAGATTCTAAGGCTGGGAGGTTGAAGGTGGACCGAGAGAATGATGAGCTCACATTGGCCCTCGGTAATCCCGAGCAACCAGGACATTGCCGAGGGTTCGGGGTCATTCCGTGGAAGTTTGCTTTCCAAGGTGACAACGCATCGTACAAAAGCCGCAAGCGAAGAAAGGAACAAATCGAGGAGAGCTGGCGGCAGATGCTAGAATCCAAACTGCAGGCACAAGAAGAAAGAATGTT
Source organism: Setaria italica (assembly GCF_000263155.2). Taxonomy (NCBI): domain Eukaryota; kingdom Viridiplantae; phylum Streptophyta; class Magnoliopsida; order Poales; family Poaceae; genus Setaria; species Setaria italica. Next base: position 27,780,368 of record NC_028453.1, on the reverse strand, counting down.
GGAGGAAATCAATCGTCGAGTGGCCCACGCAGTTGCGGAGTTGGCCCAATCTAGAGCATTGCCTAATCCAAACTATGCCAACCCTTTTCAATGCCTCTTGAGCTGTTGTGCTTCTACAGGGGTCCCCGATGCGCAGACACCCAGGTTACCCATGGAGGAGCAACGGTTCCCCGTGGATGCCATCACGCAACGCACCACATGTGAGCTGCATGCACCGGTCGGTAACCTCACTATTAAGGTATACTTATACATAATATTTATGCAATCTTGTCAATTGATCCACGCCTCATGATCGGAGTTTAATAACTTGTTTACTTCTGCTATATGTACAGGTAGCGTACGGGAGTGCGTTAGCAACCCTGGCGGGGCAGAGCAGTCATGGCATGGAGATTCCACCTGGCTACGCCAGCGTCCGTGTAGAGCAAATTGTTGATAGCCAATATGAAGGCCTAGAGCTCGACGTCCCGGGAGGCGACGGGGAAAGGACACTGGCAGATGCGCTTCATGGGATCATTCTATGGCGAAAACGCTACATCATCATTCCCGGCACGGAGCCATCTCCTCAGAGCTCAAGACCGCTTCTCGTAGATCCCCAGCAGCGACCTTCTCCTCATAGCTCGAGACCGTCATCTCCTGCACAACCTGCTCCAGGACTGTTGCTTCATACTATATCAAGGTCTCCATCTCCACCACATCCTAGTGGTGGGAGCGACGATGACAATAACAACACCCCTCCACGATCACCGTCGTCGGGACCAAGAGCAGCCCCGATGAAGGAACCTGCAGCACCACTAAAGAAGTCACGAGCACCGCCTCCCAAGCAAAGACAGAGAAAGAAGAAAACAAAGGAGCCTGAAGTGACTTGTAAGGAACGCTGGGAGGCAATGACTCATACGGAACGGTGGGCAGAAATCCAACAAGAGGCTAGTGAGTGGTTCAAGAAACAAGCCAAAGAAAAAAAAGCAAGGGAGATGGAGCCACCGCCAGTAAATCGAAGAGATTTAAACTTTTTTTTATCAGGATGGAAGAAGGAGCCAAGAAAAGGATACCACTCTTATCGAACTATGAACGGGCTTTAGTAAAGGCTGATGAAAAGGACAAAAGGAAAGGAAAGTCATCTTCCAGTGGTGCTGTCCCTGACCTCAGGCATTTATCAAAAAAAGACGCTCAAAGTGTAGCAGCAATGCCCTTGGATCAACAAGCAGAAGTATTGAAATTCATGCAAGAAACAGGTCTGGGACTTGATGAATGTTTAGGGCAAGTTGAGACGCCAACTGCACCGCCCCCTGAGCCGAGATGGACTTATGAGCTAGGCAAACCTCTAGTACGACCTTCGTTGGTACGGAAGCTATCAACAAAGATGTACGAATTCCATCAATGGTACATGATGGCGTCCGCCGACTCGAGGGAGATGTTCGGCCTTAAGGTAAAACCGATAGATTTTTACGGCGAAGGCGAGAAAGTGTTGTGGCTAGACTTCAAGGATATATACGAAGTGTACCATCATGATGCCCCGGACGTCTCTCTGATCAGCGCTTGGGTTCTGTAAGTGTCCGTTTATCTCGACATGTAAATTTTGGCGTGCGTCACCGTACTAACTTCGTCTTCCATTTTATGTAGGATGCTAATTCAGACGTGCCGATGAGAGGCGTACCTACATATAGGCTTCATGGATCCATCCATAGTTAACCAAAAATAGATACAATTATCGCCGGAAAAAACCTTGGTGGAAGTATACAATTTCCTAGATAAACAAACATTCAAGGATTTCATACTACTTCCATACAAGTTCAAGTAAGTGTCTGTATACCGTCTACTTTCGTTGTCTTTTTCCTTACCTGATTAATGTTAGTTAGCTCTAATATGTATGAACATTTTACGTACGCAGCTTCCACTGGATCCTTATTATAATTGAGCCTGAAAGAAGCCACGTCATTGTCTTCGATTCATTGAGGAAAGATCTGGTGGAGTACCAAGACATGCAAGACATGCTAGGCTTGTAATAATTCTAGACCTTTATCTCTATGCAAAAGTTTGTTTCCTAAATTTTATCCCTGTTACACTATATCATTCATTATTCTAATCCGCAGCGCATGGAAACAATTCATAAGGACACACAAAGATCCATTCAAAGAAAAACTTACATGGAACACAGACTTCCCGGTACGTATGAAGTCTGCACATTTATTACATTGTATAACATGAATATTTCATAACTTATTTTTTTCCGCACTGAAGTGCTTAAGACATGAACCCAAGAATAATCTATGTGGCTACAACATCTGTGAGCACATGCACAGTTTTATGGGACCCAAGGGACTAAAGATGACGCTGCACAACTTTAAAATACGTAAAATAAAACTATTACTAGTTAATTATTTTCTAGCTCCTTATATTTAATTGTTTGTGTAACATTCACAAATTTCCAAATTATAGATGTTAAATATTCAACAAGGACTCTTGAAGGAAGAAAGAGTAGCGGCAATATATGAAGGTCTCATTGGATTCCTAATGGACGAGGTGGTAAATCTAAAAGAAGAATTTTATTACGGTGGACGACAATTAGACGCTCCGAGCAACACCTCGACGGGAAGATTGTAGATATATAGTTTGATTTATTTGTATATATAATACGCGCTAATTAAGATCGATTTGTATTAGTTGAATTGTGTATATGAATTGTGTATATATATAGTAATTGTATAATTTCAAATTTCATCTGTTTAAATACTAGTTGATTTCATTATAAAAAAAATCTCAACTACTAAAGGTTAACAAAAGGACCGTGGTACTACATACGTGATGTATGAAAATTTCAGGCGCCACGCAGGGTGCCATGCAGGGCGCCATTTAGTCCCGGTTGGGAAATCCAACCGGGACTAAAAGGGCACCCTTTACTCCCGGTTGCTTTTACCAACCGGGAGTGAAGGGCCTGTCCCGTGCCTGGCGTGGCAGGCCCTTTAGTCCCGGTTGGTGACACCAACCGGGACTAAAGGGTGACCTTTACTCCCGGTTGAAAGACCCGGGACTAAAGACCCCCCTTTTGTCCCGGTTAGTTTATCCCGGATGGATTTTCGGAAGATATGCACCCTACCAACTGGGACTAAAGGCCAATTCTCTACTAATGGATGAGAAAGTAGAAAAAAGGGGAGAGGATCCACTTGTAACCTTGCAGATTAAATCACATGTACTTAAAATTTTTTTGAGTAACATTGCACAAAAACAATTAACAAACGAAACAAATCCACCAGTTAAATTCGGTTACTATACATTATCATTTCTAGACATAGTAACCTCCTATAATCTGAATCCATGGTCAGAAAAACAACAGCTGAAAATGCAACTGAACAGTTTTTATATGGTACTGTACTGTACAAAACTAACGAAATTCTCCTACCACGCACTGATGCAAAACCATGCACTACTGCCATCCGAAGCCGAGCGCGCCTAAACCGGCGGCAGCAGGCTGCCGTCCATGTTGGGGTCGGTGCCCGACCGGCAGATCGGGCACGTTGAGTGCGCGTCCAGCCACGGATCGATGCACTCGACGTGGTACAGGTGCAGGCACAGCGGCAGCAGCCGCACCGCCTCCCCGGTCTGGAACGCGCCGAGGCACACGGAGCACGTCGCCGCTTCCTCGCCGCCACCGCCCGTCACGTTGTGCCTCACCGACCGGTTGTACGTGAACGACGGGAGGCCCGCCGCCGGGCTGGCGCGGTGCGTGCGGCCGCCGTTGTCGCGGTCGCCGCCGCGGCTGCGCAGACGCTGCTCGTCGTTATCGTCGTCCCATGCCACCGGCGGTAGTAGTGCTGGTGGTGGTGCCCGCGGCCGCGCGGCGAGGGCTGCAGCCGCCGCGGCGGCGTCGGCTGCGGCATTGGCGCGGCTGTTGCGGTACCCCTGGCAGAGGCTGCACATGAAGGTGACTACGAGCAGGAAGGCCCCGACGGAGATGGCTACGCCCGCGATGATCCCGCCGGAGGACGCCGAGCTGTTATCACTGGACCTCGGCGGCGTCAGCTGAAGCGATGGTCGGGGCGGTGGTGGAGACCACGCCCAGCGCGGCGGAGGCGGAGGAAAGAAGGGGAAGCCCGGCGGCAAGTAACCGGCCATGGGTGAAGCTTCAAACCAGCTCCAGCTGCTGATTGGTAGCTTCTGCAATCGATCTGGTGGCGGGTCATGGTTTTATACCGCGGGCAAGAATTCTGAACAATTCGTGTAGGATGAAAACAACTGCAGCATCCTGGTACTGCCGTACTGGATATACCAATGATTCTGAGCCTGGAGTCAAATGGCTAATTTCTGAATCATTGCCAAATGCGCGTCTAGGAGAGGAAAACGATCGATGGACTGTGCTGCGACGGTTTTGATTTAGTTTGTTTACGCGTGACAGCAACCGGCCGGCGACGGCAACCTTACGTTGTCAGGGCCGTTCGTCTGAACATGAAGATGTGATTCAGGTTGTGACGCTTTGCATCTTGGTGAGATTCAGTTATCGATGGTTCGCGTTGAACAAAAGAGAATACGGTTGGTCGAATCTGCCAAAACGGATGGTGGTCAGATGGTGCGTGTCAATATATGTTTTGGGTTTACTGATGGAAGGGGCTGATTTGACTGCACCGAAGCACCTACTTCGTACAATCTGGTACATTGGTACGTTTGTTGTATGTATAGCGCGTTTTTATCTTTTTATATATGTTTTGGGTATCTATTTTTGCAGGTAAGTTCATAGACGGGTCAACTAAGTTTTGTGTTATTAATCACAATTCTTATCCTGTTCTTGATCTACTTCATGTTATTTGTCTGTCAGTTACTAATACAATGTTCGAAGTATTTCAGAAATTGGTCTTCCACACACAACCGCGATCTACCTCGTTACGGTGATTGTGGACATTATAGCATGAGTACCTATGGAGATATAGTCTTATTACTCAAAGATGTTACATCCAGGAGCTGTGGCAGATAAAAGTGAATGAATTTCATGACAGTAATGCTGTTTTTTAGGAAACAGGAGGGACGAAGCCCTACTGATGGTTACATATTAATATAAAAAGAGGTTTGCAAAAGAAAGGAAGGCAAGATTACACAATAGTATCTAGCCATTCTACCATCTTAGGGAAGTATCTCTTCTTTACCCTATGGATAACCATGGCAAATGCTTTGTATGATGGATGCTGATCATTGCAGCATTTCTAGTTATCCAGATGCTCCAAGTTCGAGGACGATGACTTCCGTGAAGAATGGCCCATGCAGCTGCTGTTTGAAGTCCTCCAGGACATGGATGAGAAGTCGGAGCGATCTGCTGTTGTAAAATGCCCCAACATTGTTGCAAAAAAGAGCATTGTAAGAAAAGATGTTGCAAAGATTCTTCTACTTCTTGTGTATATAGAGAACACAGGAGTAACTTTTTAGGCTCATATTTATTTTGTTCTTTTGTAGTTCTCTGGTGTTCAGCCTATAATGCTAATTTTTCTTAATATAGTTATTATGTGTTGTGTGGACAGGCTTTTGCTTCAAAGTTTGGAGTCAAGAAGCCAGTCCCAAGAGATGCTAGATCTTGAAGTTGGAATTTGTGCGAATACGACACTCAGCAGAGCCCCCTGCTAAACAAACTAGAACCTAGAAAGTAGGGGCGTTTGACACAATTTTACTTTGGACTCAAATATAACTGCAAGTTGGAGCTTAGGGTGTTTGACATTAGTTCTTTGTATCGATTGCCAAAATTCATTCAACATGAAGAGGAAGGCGCAAAGAGTTCTAGTGAAACCCCGTTGGAAAAAAAACTGTTTGTAGGAGCGGATGATTGCTGCCAAGCTTATAGAAATTAGGAGAAAGTTTAGAATTATATTGAATCCATTCCAAACAATGGGGAAACGAGGATAAATATTGAGTAATCAAACCATTCGTTCTTTAGATGGTTCTCGGATTGAAAAGGTTGTGTTAATATTTTTTTTACCAAGGTTTGGGTAACCAACTAAATTTATTAAACTACACACAATATCTAGGTCACACATCGAGGGTAAAGCTGATTCATAGCAAAAGGGCACAACGTGGGATGATATTCAAACTCCACATTAATCGTACACAAACTACACAAAGACCATTGTAAACACAAGAAGCAAATAGAATAACACTTACATGAAGATTTTTTTTCAGGTCTGATGGCCTCAAGTTTTCACCAAATGTATAATCCGTAATGATGTTTGCTTTCAATTCGTTTTTTGGCGAAATTTCAATTCGTAAATTAGTTTTGAAGTCTAAGCATAAGCAATGATTTCTTTGTAATTAAGCATACATGGAGATCTTCTTGCTCGGCATTAGCATTGCTAGCTCCGGTTGCTAATTTCGTGCCTTTGGGCTATTGCACGTGGGAGATGAGGATTTTCTTAGCTCCCATGTGGATCCTTCTTTGCGTGCATGCCATGGCGATGGCTTGTTCTTCCTTGCTTCTGCAACCAGACCGTGTAACATGATTTCTACTTTGTTCTGTGTCCATCTCCCCACAAATGCTTACTTATGTCTATGTATCTCCATTGTTGCTAGTTGAGTCTTTCTTAAAGCATACGGAAAATGCATCCATTCTCTCCTCCTTAGGTCTCATCTCTCCCACAAGCCCTCAGGACTTTGTGGAGCTCCTTTTTCCCCTCTACCTCCACATCTGTATTCTTCCCTACTCATGTCCATGGACCTACTGAGGAATAAGATGAAGAATTCTTTTTTATTATTTTCTTCTTGGATAAGTGCAATAATTTGCTTCTAATAACTTCATGGTGTACTAGCCACTTCAGTGGAAGGAACTATTTTATAGGAATAACTTAAAATAAAAATTGGTAGCAACTTATTGTTAGTGAAAGTGGCAAATTATTCGTGATATAGATGTTGGCGAAAGTGGCAACTTAACTAGTGTAACAGCAACTTCATAATTGTTTAATAGTAATTTCAGCTAAAGTACGGCAGCAGAGGCATCATCAGGTACTTGTGGTAGTGGGGTGTCTGGAACTTCTTCCTTTTTATCAGCCCTGAGAACAATTCTCAGGTTACGGATCCAATCCGAGTAGTTTGTTCCATTCAACTTGTCCTTCTCAAGGACCGAACGCAAAGCAAACAGTGTGGTGTTGCTAGGTGCCATTTAATCTACAATAAAAGTAATGCAAAATACACTAAGACAAACGTATCCATGATAGAGCAAATCACATTAAACTATTTAACAGAATCTACTCCCACTAAAATCAATATCCCCTTATTGATACTTAGTGATTCAGGATCCACAACTAACAAGTCTACTAGTGAGCTTTAGTATCACCGCTAGCAAACAAGGTAGATCGGTAAGCAACTTCTTGCTAATCGTATCACCTATGACTCCTATTGTTTGGTGACATCTCCATGTCTCGGCGCCCAACCTTTATGCCTTAAGGTCCTTAACCGTTAAGATAACCTTGTTAAGCAAACCAACCCTTATGCGTGTAAGCGTCCGACACAAACCTGTCTAGTCAAAGAAAACTAGTGGCACCCTAATTTCATAGACCCACCACCAATTGTACAAGACATGGGACGGTGCAAGTTTTAGTTGGGAGGGCATACTAACTTAAACTTTGTGAGGGATCGTTCTACTTCTAACATCACATCATGCAGGAAGTAAAACATAAAGAATAGCATTCACACAGTTGTGACACAGTATGACCCATTTTCTTATGGTGATCTCCATCTCCACAAAATCTGTTCACCATGGTGATCTCCATCTCCATATTCCATGTGCGCCATCCTCCTGGTGATGAGTCCTCTAAGAACTAGAACATGCTATTACGCCTAATAGCTAGTAAAGAAGCTAGCAATGAAGATTACATAGTTGCTTGGATCATCACAGATTGGTAGCAGACCATTAAATACATTAAAGTGACAACACATATGGCTCCAGCCATGTTGTTGTACGCGCGACATGCAGGTCACGAATGAGTTACACATATGCATCACATACACAAAAGGGGCCATACTGATCACAAGATACATACATCCTGCAAAACAGAGTTAGGCGTTCTAACGTTCCAAACTTTAGAGGCCCGAAACTCTATCTTCCAAGCCGAATTTGGGAAATCTAATTTTGCTGAAAACGGCAAAGCGGTTGAATTTCATGTGTAACTTTTTCTATAGATCAATTTTCATATAAAATTCGCCCCGATCCGAGATCGTACCGAAAAGTTACAGCTGTTTTACCGACGCACACGCACACGGCAAAATTTCGACCCGACAGTAGATCCAATCTACTGTTGCGCATCTCATGCACCTAGCGTATGAACCTGGATCTCGATTCGACAAATCACATTGATCTTCGCTCGCTGTAACTGGCATTACGTGTATCACTTAACTCCGATGACGGAAACCGACCGGTAGGAGTATGTCGTTACACAACAATTGCAGCAAGAACACAAACCAGGACATAGATCAAACTGAAAACTCGCATATCTCCATATGCACACATCCTAAATCCAAAATAAAACAGCTACGGCTCTTATACCATTGTTGGGCTACGAGGTAGGCTACGCTAGCGCAAATCAAAAATTTCTACCGCGTAAACTAGGAAAACTGCCGTATATGGATCATGGGATTACCACTCGACGCACTGGTGCAGAAGATGTAGATTCGCGTCGATGCAGCGAAGTTGATCAACATAGTCGAACACGTAGTCGATCACATTGACATCCAGCAGCTCGTCCACATCCAGCGAGATCGTCCTCATGCCGCGGCTCATCGTGGCTCGTCGGCGGCTCGTCGTGGCTCATCGGCGGCTCGTCCAAGTGCTGCAGATGCAACACCTTGAAGGTATCCACACATGCAGGGAGGAAGTGTCACAAGCCGGACTTCTAGGTCCACGAGTTGCAACAGGCGAGGGCGTGGGAGGCGCGGCAGATGTGTTTCGCCAAAAGGTGTAAACCCTAGGGCACCCCCACCCCTCTATTTATAGAGGTTCCTGACGAGCCTCTAGGTCTGAGGCCCATTAGTACTTCTAAACCTAATCCAACTCGGATCACATCCGAATTGGGCTTCTAGCCCCTTAAGTGTGTGACCCTATGGGTTCGGATATGTATAGACATGGCCCGAGTACTCCTACTCGACCCAAAAGTCGGCAGCAGCCTCTAGCAAGATGTACATGCTATTCCCTTTGCCTCATGATATTTGGTCTAGCTTCAAGTCAGCCGCTCTTTCTCGATCCTGTGATTCGGACTCCCTTTGTAGGTTAACTCTTAACCGTACGTAGCATGGCCATGCATTTTCGAATCCGATCACTCGAGGGGCCCAGAGATATCACTCTCAATCAGAGAGGAGCAAATCCCATCTTGATTGACCATGTCTCATAGCATGCTTCTTGACAAACCCGAAAGCTACCTTTTTAACTACCATGTCACGGTGTAGCGTTTGATAGCCCCTAAGTAAGTCGATCCACATCTTGAGTACATGAGACAATCTCAGGTCTAAGGACAAAGCGTACATGTTGTGTAAAGAGAGAACTACTTCTTGTGTTGGGTCAGTCCTAGCACATGTCTCCACATATGCCCACATCATTAGTTTAACATCTCCATGTCCATGACTTGTGAAACATAGTCATCAACTAATACATGTGCTAGTCTAATATTCATGTGTGTCCTCACATGAACCCAGACTAGGGACAACTTTAGAAAAACCATACAAGTAAAGAGTTTCACATATAATTCACATAATTGCAAATCAATTCAAGTAGCCTTTAATGAATATTCAATGAACACAATATACAAATCATGGATACAAATGGAATATCATCATCTCTATGATTGCCTCTAGGGCATACCTCCAACAGTATCTTCATAAACTTAGCCCCTAATTAACTCGGAGGATTTCTTGCAAAAGATGGGCATCACGGGGTGCCAGAAGGTGCCAAGCCGATCGGCCTAGGCTCCTCTAGGCCGATCGGTCTACCCTCTTCCTGGGCCCTTTGACCTTCATCTTCGTCTGGTTCGATGATCATTTAGTCCTTTATCCAAAAATATGCTTTTAAGCCCAATTTCCTGCAAAAAAAAGCATCCTCCAAAATACGTTGCACATGTGAAAATGACCGGTTTATTAGGTGTAATCAATAGTTTAGGTATTAAATTCATGTTATTATTGAAGGTAAATAGGGGTAAAAATGTGTTAATAACGAGCATCAACAGGGTGCCATGGGCACTGCTTCTGCAGGAGTTCATTGAACAAAGGCCTATCAGAATTCTTGTTACCGTCGTTCTTGGATGGGCATTGTATTGCTGCGACTGTGTTGTCTTGCTTGCGCTTGTGGTTTTGACTTCCCGAGTAGTTATTTTGGTTGTCGTTGTTGGGGTTCTTGTCATTGCGTTAGCCATTGATGTTCTGATTGTTGTTGCTTTGGCCTTTGTTGCGGTTGGACTCGAACCTTTTGATCTCCCAGTCTTCTTCATCTGCCCAAGTTTGAGCCTTAATCTTTAGAGATTTGACATCGCTAGGGCATGTTTTGCTGAAGTATTGGAACAACTGGCAGTCATGGAGGCCGTTCTGGAAGAAGTCAATGACGTCGCGCTCCGTGACATCCACGATTGTGGCTTTTTTGTTGAAGAAACAACATACATAGCTTCGTAGGGTCTCGCATTCTTGTTGCTTGACCTAGGACAAGTCAGTCCTATTGCTAGAACACTACATTGCCTTATAATAGTTATTGGTGAATGCCACCTTCAAGTCTTGCCACAAGTCGATGGAGTTCTTCTCCAGCGATTCGAGCCATGTGAGAGGCACCGTTTCCATGCAGATGGGGAAATAGACTACTTTGGTGTTATTATTTCTGTCAGCTGATTGGACTAACAGTGAGTAGTACCGTAGCCATTGCACTGGGTCTTGCTTGCCATCGTACTTGCTGATACTAGAGGGCTCTCAGGTAGAATCATCCTCCTCACACATCTGGAGAAGGCGAGGAACCCATCGACGTCATCGCCCGGTTGTTTAGCTTCCTGCTCGCGCTCACGGTGCCGACCCTCGATGATGGTACGGCATCGCGGCTGGTGTTTATGTTGCTGTAGAGGTCTCCCACTAGGCGTTCTGGTGCACCTCCATGGTAGTCGCGGCCTCTCAAGGGTCCTGCCCGGCTTCCTTTAGCTCCTGCTTGACTTGGTCTTCCGCATCTAGCTTGACTTGTTCTAGCACCACTTGTTTGACTCAGTCTAGCGCCTTCGACTCCCCCTGGGGGAGAGCCTCTATGGCTACTGCCATGTTGACTTCCCTAAGATCTGGTACATTGGACTGACTGCACGGGGTTCAAGCAATCGAGTTGTTGATACGCAAGTTCTGCCAGGTCCGCCTGTTGTTCAGTGTACTTATTCTGGGGCATCGCGTGGGTAATGAGGTCTATGGATGCAATGGTGGCCAGAGGAGTACGTTAGTGTGAGTCTAAACTGCTTCAAAAGCCCTGTCCAGATTTTGTATTGGAAGATCTGCTACAAGACGGTGCCGACGCTCCGCTCTCGTAGTGTTCCTTGCCCTTCGTCGAGTTCTTTGAGCTTCAGTTTCTTACCCGATGATGTAAGCAATGTGCTCATCTTGTGAGACATCATCTGGATGGCATTCACGTCGTGGGTGTCTATCTCTGGCCTCCTCATCTTCTTCGGCTTCTTATCAACAAGGACAACGAAGACTTCTCGCACTAGGGAGAAGCTGCCCAAATTGAAGGTGGTGACTTCCATGGAGCCGCCTTCTTCTGTGATGGACGATAGAGGAGTTCCCTCCTAGTACGGGAGAGTGTCGAGGTAGGCAATGAGGTGTGAGTCATCATTCCTGGCAAGAGCAGATGGCTTTATATTGGGCCAGTAGACAAATCTACTTTATGGAGTTGTTGTAATTACCATGCCCTGCTACGGACCTGATAAAGGAGCCTCCTCGTCCAGATCCGAGTAGTAATTGAGGTCCTGGATCTTATCCGAATTGGATTGCGATATGGGCAAGGCCGCGTGATAAACAGTGGCCGCGTTGCGGAGTCCAAACGAGAATCGACTCTTGGAGTAGTCCGACTTACACGATGGCTGCTGCGCCGGCTCGTGCAAGTCAATCCGACTGGCAGAAGAAGTCGAGTTGTACTCGGACTCATCCCCCCAACCTCTGACTAGGTCAGAAATTGAAAATTCGCTAAAATTCTCGACGCGATCTTCCAGAGTTTCACGCTGGAGCTTCATGGTTAGCTGCTTCTTCTCCGGGGACGGTGTGATGTGGTGGTGGAAACTTCTGGCGCCATATGCGACGCAAACCCAAGAGCCGAAGACGAATGTCGCGCCTTTTTCGAACACGATGATTGACTTGATGATGAATTGTGCTATCGAGTTTGCCAGCGGATTCTCGGCAAGATCCTCTACCTGGCATGCCAGTTGTTGGTGTTTAGACCCGGCAACCTATTGAGAGGGGTGCCTGAGGTAGTGTTTTGGTTGGTGGGGCTCGTTGAGATCAGGAACTCGAACGTAAACGTAGACACACAATTTAGACAGGTTCGGGCCACGTAATAGCGTAATACCCTACGTCCTGTGTGTTGGTTGTAATTGATTGCTTTGGAGGGGATCCATGTCTTGCCTTATATACACAGGGGCAGGGTTACAAGTCGGTTTTGTTATAAGAATACTAGTCAGATACGACTAAAGAAGCCCTACTCTATTATAACGAGTACTTTGCTAATCCTCGACTAAAACCTGTGTTTCCATGTAGATCACTCCGTCCTGCGCCATGATCTTTATGTCAGATGCGTCTTGATGTTCAGCTCCATTTATTGACCCTCCAAATCTTCTGGTGGGCCTATAGATGTATATACGACAACGTGAGAAACTAACTCAAACACATATATAGTTCTAGGATTTGCTTATGCAATTGAATCAAAATAGTCTGTGTTAAACCTGATGAAAGTTACTGTCTTGTAGAAACTTGCATAACCACTATATTAAGAAAGTCCCTTTTCACATAAAAAGAAAGGGCAGTCAGAGGGAACAGCCTACTATATTAAAGAACAGTAACAGAAAATCGGCGGGGAACACCACCTAAATTACACATCACATAAGAAAGGCTTCAGTCAAGGAGTGAAAATAATTTGAAATGTGGGCCCTCTTAAAAATTCAGTCCATTTTCATGGTCATTCACAAATTTGAACTTGAATAACACACATATACCCTCACCTTCCACCGTTCTTTGGGCCAGTGCCTTTGATGCCACAGACGCCTTGCCAGGCTGCTGTCGAAGACACAGCAGAGTGGAGTCTTGATGGAGACGATGTAAAAGTGACAAATTCAATTGATTTCCTAAAAAATTGGTGGGCATGTTAGCAGTACGTTTTTGTCTTTGGATGAACAGACTTTGGGACGACAACTGAGAAGTCCTTGTATCGAAAGATGGGAAAAGCAGAGTAGTCCTTTTGTGACAATTTATGGTGAGAAAAATAATCGCTGAAAGTTACAGTGCAATTGCTACGTATGTGTTCAAAAATAACAAAATATACCTCTACGGACGCAAAAGCATGCACGGCCCCAAGCACGAAGGCGAGCACCCCTAAACCGGCGGCAGCAGGCCCCCGTCCATGGCGGGGTCTGTCCCTGTCCGGCAGATCGGGCACGAGGAGTGCGCGTCCAGCCACGGGTCGATGCACTCGACGTGGTACAGGTGCAGGCACACCGGCAGCAGCCGCACCGTCTCCCCGACCCGGAACGCGGCGAGGCACACCGAGCACGTTGCCGCCTCGTCGCCGCTTCCCGTCACGTTGTGCTTCACCGACCGGTTATACGTGAACGACGGGAGGTCCACCGCCGGGCCGGCGCGCCGCGGCTCGCCATCGGGCAGTGCGGCGCCGCGCGGCTGATCTGGCGCCGCCGTCCGCAGTCGTGAGCCCAGGGCGGCAGATTCCGTGGCAGCATCGGCCACTGCATCGGCGCCATTCTGGCGTTGCCCTCGGGTGAGGGAGCATATGCAGGAGACCAGGAACAACATGATCCCGACGGCGATGCTGATACCTGCGATGGCTCCGCCCGCAGATTTCGGCGTTGGCGATGGCGGTGGACTCCACGGTGGGGGAGGTGGATGCGGCGGAGGTGGAGGAAAGATGATGCCTGGCGTTGGCACCCAAGGGAAAGGGATGGACATGGGTGCAGCACTGCAGCTGCAAACCAGTTGATTATTGCTAGCTCTTATTTGGTGCATGGCTTTATGCTACGAGCTCAGCTTTATAGCAAGCTGATGTGCAGTAATGTGATCGAAAGCTCAGCAACCTGGAAGCCAATAATTCCGAGTCTGATCGAGGCCAAATGGTTAACTTCTGAATCATTGCCAAATGCGCGTCTAGTAGAGGAAGAAGAAGGATTATTGGTGCGGTTTCATTTGTTTACTACACGTGATAGCACCCCGGCCGGCCACGGAACGCTAACGTTGTCGGGATCTTCGTCTCATCGTGAACTTGTGATTCAGGTTATATCATGTAGAGAAAAGAAAAAGCTTGCATCATTGGTGTCATTCAGTTTATCAGTTATCGATAGTGGAACGCTGGTTTATGCAGGCGTATAATTTAAATAATTGGTTCGCGTACAACAAAGGAGAATATGGTTGGTCGACTCTGCCGAACGGATAGTGGTGGTGCGTGTCAATCAATCAAAATATCGCTGATGATGTAACGAAACCAATATAGTTGGAGTAGTTTTTTTATCTTGCAATATTATTATAAGTGCTGATATGGAAAATATTAGGACAGAAAGTAGGGTAGATGTTTTACACTAAGCATTATCACTACGCGAAAGATAAAAATTGCCGAGTGTTTTTTCTTTGCCGAGCATTTTTTTTCGAACACTCGGTAAACAGGCTCTTTATCGAGTGCCAAGCTAAAAATACTCGGTAAAGAAAAAACACTCGGCAAATCAGGACTTTGCTGAGTGTCACAAAAAATACACTCGGCAAACCCCCCTCTTTGCCGAGTGTCAAAAAAACACTCGGCAAAGAGGGGGGTTTGCCGAGTGTTTTTTTTGACACTCGGCAAAAAAATATTTTTTTTCTCCTTTCACCTTGAAATTTTTTCTACTTCCCACATACAACATGTGGTACTCCATGTTAAAATTTGGTATATTTTTGGATTTATTTGCTATATTTATTTAATTAATTGCATTTCAAGAAAATTTTTGGTATAAGTCAAATTTAAACTGCAAGTGATTCAAATTATGGAACAAAATGAGTAGAAAAATGATATTCATGTTATTTGGCTCAATTTGAGACCTGACCCATGAAATGAAAACAAATTTCGAACATCTTGTTCAGGAAACACGACAATGAACGTGTGGCGGTAGTATTTTTAAATTGTAAAAAAAACAAGCAAAGTTTGAAAATTATGAGATTTGTCATGATGTGATGATATAATAAGTGGAGGCTGTGGAAAAAAATTGAGAAGGTTTTGCACATTTTATCATGTACGATGATTACAAACCGAAGCATCTCAGAAGAAGAATAGTAACTTTGAGAAGGATTCGATAAAATTTAGAGTCGAAGTGATGGTCGAGTTCAATTTGATTACAAACCTTTTTGTATAGTCAGTAGAGAACATATATTGTTTCGTGTGAAAATTTGGTATTTTTTTGAAACTGTTGGATATTTTTTAAAAACCCTCGGCAAAGAAACCCTTTACCGAGTGTCCACATCAGACACTCAGCGACTTCTTTTTTTCCCAACCGCGCATAGTACTTATCCCCGGCCGGCACCGCACGCACCCACCCGATCTCCTTCCCACCCGTCCACACCCCACCCGTCCCCCACCTCGATCTTCCTCTCTCCCTGCCGCCACTACCACCCGCCGCCCGCCGCCGCCGCCGCCCGACGCCCGGCTCCTCCCGCCGCTGCCTGCCGCCCGGTGCCCCCCGCCGCCGCCCGGTGCTCGGCTCCTCTTGCCGCCGCCCGGCGCCCGGCGTCCCCCGCCCCGCCGCCCGACGCCCGGCCTCCGGATCTGCTTCCCCGCAGAGCCCCTCCCCCGAATCTGCTTCCCCACCCCTCCCCTCCGTCACCGGCGGCGCCCCTCCCCGGATCCGGCGGAGTCCGTCTCGACCGTCCGGGGAGCCCACCGAGGGACGCCGCGGAACTGTCCGGGAGCGGCGGCGGCCTCCTACACCACCACCAGGGCTCCATCGGCGGCACGGTCGAGGCTCCGGCGGTGCCTGGCTAGAGCAAAGCAGCGGCGTGTGGTGGTGGCTGGCGCGGGGGCGTGGTGGCGGCGAGCCGGTGCTGGCAGCGGCGGGGTTCATGGCGTGGCGGCGGGAGGAAGTGGCGGTGGCTGGCGGCGGTGTGGATGGTGGCGGCGGTGCTGGTGGTGCGGCCGACGGTGTCGGCGTGCCGTTTTTTTATTTTTTTCGAAAAATATGTCTGCCGAGTGTTTTCTTGTCACTCGGCGAAAGCTTCGCCGTGTGTACGACAGAAAACACTCGGCAAACTTAACTTTGCCGAGTCAAAATTTACCGTGTGCCGTTTACCGAGTGTTACACTCGGCAAACGTTTCGCCGAGTGCCCCAGGCACTCGGCGAACTTTCTGTTTCCGGTAGTGATTGACTATGTCTATACGTGATAAAAAGTCAAAGTGGCATGGATTATAAAGACGACTATGATCTACGAAGGTGTTTCTGGTAATCACACTTTACATCTAATTTTGATTACATTCACATCATGTGGTTGTGTTTGATTATTATCATAATTTGATTGTGATGAACCTAATGGTTAGCTGATTCTTAAGCTAGCGATTCAGGGAATGCCTTGCTTGTGAAACAGTGTGTTGCTCGTATGGATTCCCTTTGTTTGGTAGTCTTCGGTTATGACCTTGTCGAAGATTGAAATCCATTTGTTTCAATTGGTATGTCTAGCTTTACTGTTACTGAAGCCCTGTAATTGTGACACTATCAGTTTACAATTTTACATATCTCATGTCTGGGATGCAGAAACGGTGGCTGTTTCTGACATCTTTGTCGGTAGTATTCGACTCCTGATTGAAGTATTTGTCAGAGCAGAGAAGCGTTTGTGCAAGAACCATTTCCGCAGAGTGGGTCCTAATGTTATGATATATTTTAATGTCCACTAGAAACTGTGCGCGGCTTTGCCGTGCATCCTAGGATATTTGGCTAGTGTTAACGTGTTGGAGGTAGTTTTTAGCATTTTGGATAGGTCCGGTGTTACAAATTCGCTTGTCCGCATCATATTAGCAGTTGAAAAAAGTAAAATACACAACTTTATATCTAATTAACACACACACTTTGTTTGTCTTAGTAAATGTACATTGCTTTTATTTTCTGGCCTATGTTATGCAAATTACCATTGTAATTGTATTTGTATCTCATTGTTTCTTTAAAGATTATGATCTTGATACAGTGCTAGACCTCCAATACCACACCATCTTATTTTGCTAATTTGTTTTGGAACCCTTTACATGAATTGTGAACTCCATTTCAGATTTGTTTTAAATGATTGTAACATACGCAAAATACTATGATGAGAAACTGCAAAACTGTTACCCTTTTATTTCTGCATAGGTCAACCCTGATTTTGTGAATTTACATACGATTCTGAATATTAGATGTGAAGAGAGATACACGCAAGTATGCAACAAATCTTTAAAAGACGAATCTTGGTCAGTTACATACGGACGGTCATTGCGCCACATCGCCTGCTACTCCGAACCGTACATTTGCTATGCATTGGTTGATCGGGCCGTCGGAGGCATGGGTGAATGGGTCAGAGCGGGTTCTCTGCTTCGCGAGTCTTCGTCGTGTTTCCCGCAGCGGGGTGGGTGACAGGGTGAGAGGACAATAAGGCCCCGTTTGGTAGGGCTTCTCAAAGTGCTTCTCCACCGGCTTTTGGTGAAGCCTTACCAAAGGGTCAATTTCAAAACGGCTTCACCACCAAAGCTAGGGAGAAGCCGCAAAACGGCTTACACTAGAGAGGAGAAGCCGAAAAAAGTGGCTTCACCGACTTCTCCTCCCTCTCCAAGCATTAAGTGATCATAAAATTACATATATTGCCATTGAGAAGCCGTTTTACCAAATGTTTTGCAAAACGGCTTCAGTTTCACTAAAAAAGCCACTCCACCGAAGAAGCCGAAGCCGAAGCCGTTTTATGAGAAGCCGAAGCTCTACCAAACGTATAAATCGCACCACTGCTCTCTCGCACGACGCAGCGCCGCCTCGTCCACCTTGGCCAGCGCCGTAGTCACCGTCAGGCACGGCGACCTCTGCCACCCGCGCGCTATAGCCACCGCCGACGCTGCGGCCGACCACCTATAGCTTACCTCTGCACGCTCCACCACCCTCCTCGCCATCCGCTCTGATGCCGCCGGCGCTGCCATCAACAGCACACGGTGCTCCGTCGTCTTCCATGGGATTGGCACCCGCCTGCATGGCCAGCACACGATGCTCTTCTACTACTGTAGTGTACATAGCATGACGCACATAATCAGAGGGGCGTTCCATGCACTTGAGCTGAAGTGATGTAGTGATTTTTGGACACATTAATAACTTAGTCGGTAATATCGTCGGCTGGCGCCCATGCCCAAATCTGGTCTCTGGGAGCAGCGTGGGTGAGAGGAGTGCAGAAGGCAGGCGGGCGGCAATGGAGGTGGCGGCGGAGAGGCCGGAGAGGTAGCTTCGAGAGATAGGGACCTGCATCAGAGCCATGCTCCCGTCTGGCGTGAACTCGCAAGGCCACTCGCGATTCTTGCGCAGCAGCTCGCCCATGCCCAGCAAATTGCGCCCGGCGGGCCCTGACGCGCCCGCGCTGGACTGCGAAGGCGGCGGTGGCAGCGTACAGCATGGGCGGCGTGGTGGACTGGTGGTCCTGCACCCGGAGCGCCTTCCCAGCTGCCTGGTGAAAGTAAAAGCGAGAACCACATGCCGCCCGGGGCGTCGGGCACGGCGCGGCTAGCGACGGCGCCGGATCCGTTCTTCTCGGTAGGCGGCCCGTGGGTGACCCTGCGGGAACGACAGGGACGGGAAACTCGGGAAGGTGGCACGAAGGCTCTCGAAATGCTAGTGGTAGAGGGCCTAGACTGACGGATGGATGGACAACTTGCTCGGTATCAGACGGTGGAAAAATGAGGATGACGTGGCTAAATAAAGGCTCGAGGAACGCCCGATTCCCTGACCGGTATTCGTATATTAAAGATGATCTCGCCATTCTCTCTTCCGAGGACTTCAATAGTAGTTGCACACACAATCGGCCATCTATCAGAACTGACTAGAGTCGAATAATCCCACATTACCTAGCTAGATCAGAATGCTGTAGTTTTGATGCTCGATCGGGAATTCTAGTTGCAATATTTGCCACACATTATCAAGCTAAATCAAAATGTTAGATGGGGACTGGGGAGCAAAAAGAATTAGTATTCTAGTAAGTTGTAAGGAAACTAGCCCCGCAAGAAAGCTACAACATTTTAGCATTATCCGAGAATGAAGGATGCATTCTTAGAGGAGTTAGTAAGAAGAAAACATGCTTCACATGCATCTGCATTGCACTTCTTTTGTAAAGATGTTCTTTCCCTTTTCCTCGTACAGGAAGGGTTTATGCCACATAAAAGAATCTTAGAAACATAATTGTGTAAAATAAATTAAAACCGAACAACATACATGTACAAACTTAGACAAACTTCGAGCATCTCTAATTGTCTCCCAAAGTTATATAATCACAACATTGACAAGTAGCTAACAGACGAGACAGAATAATTAATCCCTCGGTTAGTTTTCTAGACAAATAAAGCTACATCAATCTGAGAGCATGGTCAGATAGAAAAAAAAACAGCGGAAAACATACACCTTCAAATCCACTCTTTCTGGTACAAAACCCCCACCTTTCTCTGCAAAAAAAATAAAAATAATAACCATGCACGCTCCGAGCCGAGCACGCCTATACCGGCAGATGTAGGCGGCCGTCCGTCGCCGGATCGGTGCCGGAACGGCAGACGGGGCACGTCGAGTGCGCGTCCAGCCACGGATCGATGCACTCGACGTGGTACAGGTGCAGGCACACCGGCAGCAGCCGCACCGTCTCCCCCGTCTGGAACGCGCCGAGGCACACGGAGCACGTTGCCGCCTCCTCGCCGCCGCCGCCCGTCACGTTGTGCGTCACCGACCGGCTGTACGTGAACGACGGGAGGCCCGCCGCCGGGCTGACGCGACGCGGGCGTCCCTCGCCGCCGCCGCTGCGCGGGCGCCGCAGATGCTGCTCGTCGTTCTCCCACGGCTCCGGTGGTACTGGTACTGACGACGGTGTTGCCCACGGCGGCGCGGCGAGGTCTGCAGCCGCCTCGGTGGCCTCGGCCTCGTCACCATCACGATTTTTGCGGGACAGGATGCACCCGCAGAAGATCACGAACACGAAGATCCCGAAGGCGATGGTGAGGGCTGCGATCACGGAGTTGTTGTTGTTACTCGGCGGCGGCGGCGGCGGCGGCGGCAGGGGCAGCGCAATTGGTGGAAGGTTGAAGCCTGGCGGGAGGGGTAAAGACATGGCCGTAGCTTCAAACCAGCCGATCGTTTGGAGCTGTCATTTCGGTGGTGGTTATATACTACTGCGAGCAAGTGCCAGTTTTGATCGAGCTACTTGCTTGTGTACTTGATCATCGAATTGTACGTAGGCGTAGCGTCGGCAGCAGCTACGTACCTGAAAGCCGATTATTTTGAGGCCGGATGGGGTAATTGCGAGGTGAATTGCCTAATCTTTTCCCGATGCCCATTTATTTAGCAGACGAGAAGGACAGATTATTATAGGATTATTGGCGCAGTTTCAGTTGTCTATGCGTGACAGCAACCGGGCGGCGACGTGTATTATATTATTTTGACAATGAAGTGGTAATGATACCTATTGCGCAACAATGCATGTGGATGTGATGCTGCATCTTACTGACATGGTACGGTACTTCGTGGTACTTACGATATAGTACGAGAAAGTTCATAGAAATGATTGGCTAAGTATATATTAAGGGCTAGTTTGTTTCAGATTATTTAGCCCGTAGATTATATATATAATATAGCATATATAATCTTACGTGGACAACAAACACAACGAATTATAATATAAACTATATATTATATATACTCTCGTATTATCATAATTCCATAAGCTACTCAAGGTATGCTTCGGATCATTTCAAATTATTCACCAAAGTACCCATAACGCTTCAACAAAATTACCTTTAAATGCCATTACAATCAGGCATACTATAAGGATATTTTATTGAATAAATATTCCAAAACAGTAATCTAGACCTCCAATAATCTTGGTTCCAACACCTCCACGACTTATTTCTATCCAGCTTATGTTAATCTAAATTATATAATCTAGCACATAAGCTGAATTATATAATCTCCTCACGAAACAAACATGGTCTAAGTTTAGTTGGGAGGCACAATATATAACGCAAGACAAGCCTTACCCATCATGGTAAATTTTTTGAGTTGAGTTAGAATCGAGATCTTGGTTGGTCAGGCTTTAGTGCATATGTGCCTCGTGGGGCACTTCGCTAACTTTCTCTATCTTTTCTCTAATTAGGAATAGAACCAAATAGAGTTCCGATTCTAAATTTGGACTTAGATAGGGCTATAACAATTTCAAACACCTTGTTATAAGCAAGCAAGACCTCGGTACTCTTTATACATATAAAGAGGTTCAACCAATTAAGCATTCACTATTAACACAAAATCAATCTAATACATTTTACGCCTTTCACTTTTATCTAACTGCCCTAATTTTATCCAAACTCTAATTTGTTGTTCTTCCTTCTACTCCACGAGGATTCACTTACCAACAAATGATGCCTCCACGTTAATCTTTAGGAGCTAGAAAATTACCATGTTAATCCTCAATCTATATATGCTTATAATTAGCATCACTAACATTATTAGAAATAACCCAAAATACCCATATATCTGCTTCTCTATCGTTTGCAGCTGTCACTCGTACACATTTTGTTATAAAGAGTCCTGCTATAAGGCATACAGGAATTGTGATGAATATTCATCCACAACACGTGTGTGCTTGGAAGGAAAAACAATCTAGTTCATGTGGCATCGATGCAATCAAGGAAGGCAGGAACGAAACTAAGTTCATGTGGGTTCGATGCCTTCATAGGGATTCGTATAGTAGTGGAAGAAGCAATGAGGCGTCAAAGCATCATGCATCAAACTTATCTAACTTTAACCAAGTTTATAGGAAAAATTACCAACACCTACAATATCAAATTAGCTAGTTTCAATAAACCCACCATAAAATATATAATGATAGTGTTCATAATAGTAATTTACATATTTATTTAAATATAGGCTTAGTCTAAGTTAATTAGAGATGTTTGACTTAAAAAAGCTGAAGTGATAAATAATTTGGGATGAAGGGATGGAGTATACTCCTTCCTCTCTACCTCCTAGATCTTGATGGAAAAGGAATGATATACTCCCTCCATCCTGCAAAGAGTGTCCCTTTAGTTCTGTCCTAACCATCTTATGTTTGACCAAGTTTATATAAAAAGATATCAATGCTTTTGATGTCAACAGAGATTCATTAGATTGGTTATGAAATATATCTTCATAGAATACCTAGTTAGTGTTATAAATATTGATACTTTTCATTGTAAATTTGGTCAAACTTAGAACAATTTGACTTAGGACAAACCTAAAGGGACACTCTTTGCAGAACGGAGTGAGTAACTGACATGTATAATTAAGTGGAAAGATACTATATAATTTGTTTAGCTACTCTCTCTAACCTTACCTATAAGCTTCGATGGGTTCAAAAATTGTCCCAAATATAAGACATTCTAGGGACTCTTGCCAATTATTCATTTAATTATCTTTGAAGTTGGCGGGATTAGTTTCATTGATTGGGGGAATAGTTGAGTGGTCTCCTTGTTATCACCTATCATTAAAACAACCAGGGAACACAACTTCTCACACTATAACTTGGGGTTAAATGCGTTTTTTTGCGACTCCCTCAATCTATCTTGAAAGTTGAAATCTCTGTAATGACATGTATATTTGCCAGCAAGATACACTTCAAGTCTTCGTGTGTTGGGGAAAAAGAGTATATATTTGCCAATTATTCAAAATAATTAGCCCTTGGTAAAAAGGGAGCAGATGAAATGAGCGCATCTAGTTATTCAAATTTCAACAAGTTCCTATGCTGCACTTACCGGACTTTGACTAATATTGAAATATGGTTATGCTAGGATGGTCCTAACCTAAGCTGAGATGAATGCATGGACTGATTCGCCTAAGAATAATAGCTGGTTAATTACAATAATTCATTTAGATTGTCAAAATAATAAATCTTGTTTTCAACTTCACCCCCAAACCACTCTACGTGCTAGCACTACTTCAAAACACCTTATCCGTGCTAAATGAACATGGATCACATATCATAAAAAATCCCCTTTAACCCAGGATTTTGGTGCATGCATGCAATTGCAAGTTTTTTTGGCTTTGAACCCACGATTTAGCATGATCGCTCTTTACCTTCTCACATATACTTTATTTGCTGATAACAACGAAGAGTTTCATTTCTTTTGACCTTTGCATTGTGTAAATTTCATTCATTATTTTGAAATCTAAATGACATCGAATAAAAAAATAAAGAGAAAGTTGTAGATCACATTGAAACGTACTGTTGGCGCTAGAAATCGGCCGATCGAATTCCCAGCGTCGGACACACGACCCGGGAGAATCTGCTTAGCTCCTGTTCGGGTGATCGCCCTGGTGTGGTTCGCGTGGCGTGCCAGCCAATCTGACCTGTTGATTGGCAAGGAGAGAAACGTGTCAGATCCCAAAGGTTACGATCGGCTAAGGTTCCGATCTCGAGAAAGCTTATCAGCGAATCGGCCGATTTGCCGTAATAAAGAAATCGGCTATGAAGCAGTCGATTACCGGGCAGCGTTAATAAAGAAAAACTGGTGGAGTAATCCAAACAACGCTACAGTAACAACACTAGGAACAGATCTAATCGGCTATGCGTAAAATGAGTAGATTAAATGATGAAGTACAAGAAAAGCCGAAATTGCCGATTCCTAGCTGGATAACTGGTGATAAAACTAGAACAACAGGTAAAACCTAGAATTCTAGTGAATATCGATAACTGATGAATAAATCTAAACGAAACGACAGCGATGCGCCCGAAGTTAAAGCTTAGAATTTACTCGATAAGCGGAACTTACAAGATCGGCCGGAGGTCAATTTGATGCAGCCCTGCCAACCCGTACGAACTCGTGAAAAAGAAGAAAAGTATTGGCGAAGTCGCCTGCTTGAAAGTAAGTACGAGGAAATAGTAGTTTGTTGTATTGAGTTGATGATGATTACAGATCTACAAAGGTGGCTATTTATAGCCTGTTACAAGCGACTTCTTATCTGACTAGAACTCTATCCCTAAATTTAAACAGAAAACGAATATTTACAAGTACGATTCGTACTAGGTCGATTATCACGCGCTTCATGGGCTGATTCCCTCTTCATCTTCATAATCCTTTTTAGGCTCACAACGGCCCAACTATTCCAGCCTCCTAATCGGCCGATCACCTCATCGGCAAGGGACAACCGATTAGGACCCACATGTCGAGGGCTCAGACTACTCCGACCCTGGAAACTAAGGTCGGGCGAGGCGGAGACCCTCCCTTGGAGGGTCGGACGCGTCCGATCCCAAACCTCAGAGGTCGGGCGAGGCGGAACTCCGAGGGTCAATCGGCCGATCCTCGACTGTAGCATCAATCGGCCGATCCTCGACTGTAGCACCAATCAACTGATCCTTAACTGTAGCACCAATCGACCGATTTCCAATCGTCGCCCTTGTATCTCGCCGCATCTTCTAATTTCTTCCTCTCCTAACGCTAATTTTACTCGTGTCAAAATCTGGCGTCAACACATGCCCCCCAGTTTCGGAGTAAAACATAGTCTTTACTTCGAAATTCTTTTCAACTTCCCTTCCGAAACAGGCGCAATGAAAATATCCTTCCGTTTCGCGGTCTCCAACCTGAGGATTGCAATCTTTTTGAAACGGGCGCCCACGACAACCACTCCTCCCGAAAAACTCGAAACGCCGGTGCGGTAAAAATCCCCCTTTTACCCCTTCTCAGACCTCCTTTAAATATCAGCACATCCCGTACTTCCCTTACGAGCTCACGTCCTCCTTCTTCAGCGCACAGGCTTTCTTCTCCCTCCAGCGCTTTCCTTAGTCCTACTTCTCCAATTGGCGGCACCTTCAGGCACTTCACCAATGCCCGAAGCTCCGGAAATGGCGCCTCCGGCGGAGGTTCCAGTAGCAACGGCGGCGGCTCCATCGACGGGAGAAGGAACTCCGTTAGTGAAAGTTGGGGCTTCAACCGAGATCCCATTGGCGGCTTCATCATCTGTAGCTGCACCGGCGATCCCGCCGATTACGAGGAGCTTCATCCCGGAGGTCATTACCGAAACTTTCCCCATCAGTAATGTATTTACTTTAGATCTATTTCTTACTCCCGCACCCCCTTTTCCTTTTTTAGGCGGTTAAACATCACATTACCATTCGCCTCATAGAAAACCCCGGCCTTATCTGCCTTGGTCCCATGGGAAACCTAGATCCAGCCGACTTAATCAATTTGGAAACCCATAGGATCCCTTTCAAGCAATCAACTATGGACCTAGATCATTGGTCGGGTACTTTTAGGTCATGGCCGAATGAAACTCCCGGCTGGAGTGAATGGTACCAGCGAATAGCCGCCTCTAAGAAGGTCCAATGGGACGAGCTCAAAATCGGCCAGTGCATCGATCTATCCTTGTCCCAAATGGAACGGAATGAGCCATTAGTGATGGTAGCTTCTTACTTTTGGTCCGATGCTCTCAATGCATTCCTTTTTGGACATGGACCCATGACCCCCACTCTGGCCGATGTAGTCTTGCTGACCGGCCTGGACATTTCCTCCCCAGACACCCCTTTCCGCCTTTTAGCCACAACATCTCATCGGTTGGACACAAGGGGAATCGGCGGATGGAAGGGTTTCATCAGATGCAACAAAAGGGCCGGATCTGTTGAGAACAGAGAGCACATGGCCTTCCTGATGATGTGGCTGGAGAAACACTTCTTCTGTGGGAGAGCAGCTGGTCCATCTACCAATACTCAAGCTCTGGCCGAGGCATTATCGATAGGGACTTCCGTTCCCCTTGGAAAGCACCTACTGGGAGCAGCCTACCACACGCTTCACCAAATCGGCGTCAAATTGTCCCAAGGGGAGCCGATTGGAAACCCAGGTGGACCCTGGTAGTTTATTAACTTGTGGCTTAACCTGTACATGTGCAAGATTTCTCAGCAGTGAGTGGAGCACATGACGTTCCCCAACATTGAATCGGCAGAGAATCCCACTGTCCGACGCCGATGTACATCCTTCGACGAAGCGGCATCGGCCTTCTCCGGTTGCTCGTACTCTGCTACCAAGGTGGCCGAATACTTCCGGTGTTTTTACAACGGCTTTAGTGAAGACGCAACCGTCTGGTTCCCTTATCGGAGAGATGACCCAATCTTTGAGCTCCCTTCTTGCTTTGACTCGACTACTGGCCGATTTGACGAAGATCTCACAGACGAGTTAATTAAACCGGGAATCTTACCGGCCAACTTCTTCTCGGGGAAAGATGCTCCTACGTATGAGTTTTACAACCCCTCCGTTGCAGCACGGCAATTCGGCATGGGTCAATTGCCGATTCAGGCATACTTCGCCGGCCGAGCAAAGTTCAGAGATGACCTCACCAAGGGTCTTGACTATAATCGGCTGCGAGATCGGATCCCAGACTCCAGTACTATAGACCTGAATGCATGGATAGTAGCCCCCTTCGCCGTCCAACCATTCAAGCTATGGTGGGCCGAATGGAAATAGTTTCTATTCTGCACTTCTGCATCGACATACTGCAACCTCCTGGATCCAACCAACATCGATCCGAATGCCGAGGTATTCTTCCCTGGCCGATTTTCATTCCTTATTAATGTTGTTAAACGTATATACTAACTCTTGCTGTTGTCTCAGTCCGAAAACCGCGTTCCCCCAAAACGCAGCCGGAGCGGTCGGCCGATAGAGGACCATCATCCATATACCACCTTCCCCCTTATCGGCTATCATGCTCCTTCCATGGACGTTATTGTCGGTCAAGCGAAGCAATCGCAGAAGAAGGTTGTCAAGAAGACCAGTCGCCGAGTACGAGCTCGTATAGAATCGGCCGATCCTCCTATGATTACATCGACAGAAACTTCGGTCGCACCGCTCCTTCCAACTGCTGGAGAAGTAGACATCAAGTCGTCACGGAAGTTGGGGCAGCTGCTGCATCACTACTGGTGGAGGCCATGCAGGTAAACTTGTTGTCCGATCTTCCCGATTGCCATTTCTATACTGACTCCTCTTATATTAGACTGCACAAATTACCTCCGTGGACCCACAGCAATCGGCAGCAACCCAATCGATCGTCGAAATGCCAATGCTTCCATCTGCCGAGGTATACTACCCTTCAACCCATTCTCCTAGTATTTGAATGATGCTCTTATTCAATCTTTTGACACAGGTCACCGGCACGCTAAGCGCCCCGCCTAATCAACCATTGGTCATCTTTCGAGAAGCTGGCCCGAGCAAAGCGCCAATCATTGTGGAGTCTTCTTCTTCTGACGAACCAATGGTACCAGCCCCTGAATCGAGGGTAACGGTCTCTCAAACGCAGTTTGAAGAAATCCGTTTTGAGGTAAGAGATTTCCCACCCTTGCTCGGCCGATTTGCTATCACCATCGGCTGATTTGTTTTCTTTTTGATTTACTATTTTCCAGGAATAGGACACCCCCAACAACAGTCTTTTTTCATTCCCGATCACACTCTCCGATGATGAGGAAGTCGCCTCTCGTCAGGTCACTTTGAGCTCCGTTCCTGATGACGTCCGTGCCAAACTTGCAAGCATCCGATCTCTTCTTCAAGAGGACATTGGCCGATTAGTAGAAGATGCCTCGCCGATTCGGCAACTTTTTGGTGACATCAGCAGGCGAGTACCAGAAGAAGCGGAAGAAGCCTTGGCGCCGGCCGCGTATATCGAGTCAATGAGGATTCCGGTCTTTAGGGCCCTGCGTCATATGGCCGATCGCGCCAAGTTGACCAAGACTCGTGAAGAAGAAGACACGTACAAGCGTCAAGCTCAAGAAGTGCATCAACGGATCCACTTTCTAGAAGACTCTCGCCCGGGAATTGTCGGCACGATAGATCGCCTCAAACGTCGAAGAACAGAGCTTGCCAAGGAGATGGAGCAGGTGACCAAAGCAATAACCGCCGAAGAGAAGTGGCTTCAGGAACTTCCTTCAGTCATCGCCGATCTGAAATGGGAGAGGCAGCACCTGGCTCACGAAGCCCTAAAACTCCACCACCATATGTCAGAAGTCCCTGGATCGGCAGAGGATGATCAACGGGTCCTGGACTCCGCCGATCAGATCTGGCATCGAGCGATCGCGGCTATCAATGCCCTTCTAGGCGACCTGTAAAAGCACTAGCAGTCTTTGTATGAACATTAATATCTCCTTTGACCGTCCTTCGCGGCGCCCCTTATTTATTACCTTTTTTTACTTCCGATGGGACGCGTCTTACCAAACATCCACGCCTTCTTTTCTTATAAACGCCGGCCTAGGTCCCCGTTCTGAGAGTACCCGTCTAGCTCAGCTTCATCTTCCCTGACTTGTTTTCGTCGGCGCGCTTTTCAGTCATGTCTTCTTCATCCTCTACCTTTTCCTCTGGTAATCAGGTAAAAGATTTGCCTTCATTCTCTTTCTCAGTTTAATTCCTCTGAAGAGAATCACATCTTCGGCGGCCACATGTATATTGTTGCTTTTCCCAGCCGCGGCGCCTTAGTCCTGTTGGGATACGAGGTAGGCTACACTAGCGCAAATCAAAATTTTTACCGCGTATAACCAGGAAGAACTGCCGTATAAGGATCACGGGATTACCACTCGACGCACTACTGGTGCGGAAGATGTAGATATGCGTCGGTGCAGTGAAGACGATCACGTAGTTGTACGTAGTCGATCACGTCCAGCAGCTCCTCAGCAGCTCGTCCACGTGCAGCAAGATCGCCTCCGGTGCCGCGGCTCGTCGTCGGCTCGTCGTGGCTCGTCGGCGGCTCGTCGATGGCTCGTCCAAGTGCTGCAGGCGCAACACCTCCAAGGTATCCACACGTGCAGGGAGGAAGCGTCGCAAGCCGGATTGCTAGATCCGCGAGTTGCAACAGGCGAGGGCGTGGGAGGCGCGGCAAGTGTGTTTAGCCAAAAAGGTGTCAACCCTAGGGCGCCCCCACCCCTCTATTTATAGAGGTTCCTGATGGGCCTCTGGATCCGAGGCCCATTAGTACTCCTAAACCTAATCCAACTCGGATCAGATCCGAATTGGGCTTCCAGCCCCTTAAGTGTGTGACCCTATGGGTTCGGATACGTATAGACATGGCCCAAGTACTCCTACTCGGCCCAATAGTCGGTAGCGGCCTCTAGCAAGACGTGCCAACTCCTATACGCATACGAAGATCATATCAGATGAACCATCACAACATAATATACATGCTATTCCCTTTGCCTCACGATATTTGGTCTAGCTTCAAGCCGACCGCTCTTTCTCGATCCTGTGATTCGGAATCCCTTTGTAGGTTAACTCTTAACCGTACGTAGCATGGCCATGCATTTTCGGATCCGATCACTCGAGGGGCCCAGAGATATCACTCTCAATCAGAGAGGGGCAAATCCCATCTTGATTGACCATGTCTCATAGCATGCTTCTTGACAAACCCGAAAGCTACCTTTATAACTACCCTGTTACGACGTAGCGTTTGATAGCCCCTAAGTAGGTCGATCCACATCTAGAATACATGCGACAATCTCAGGTCTAAGGACAAAGCGTATATGTTGTTTAAAGAGAGAACTACTTCTCATGTTGGGTCAGTCCTAACATATGTCTCCACATGTGTCCACATTATTAGTTCAACATCTCCATGTCCATGACTTGTGAAACATAGTCATCAACTAATACATGTGCTAGTCTAATATTCATGTGTGTGTCCTCACATGAACTCCGACTAGGGACAACTTTAGAATAACCATACAAGTAAAGAGTTTCACATACAATTCACATAATTGCGAATCAATTCAAGTAGCCTTTAATGGATAGTCAATGAACACAATATACAAATCATGGATACAAATGGAATATCATCATCTCTATGATTGCCTCTAGGGCATACCTCCAACAAGTCCTGAGCTCGAACTAGCCATCGGGCTCATGCACTCCGACGAACCGTTGTCACAACAAGACAAGGATTTAATCAGGGCCCATCGCGACGAACTCCAAGAGCATGTCCCTGCTGACATCCGACGGATCTGGGACTTTCTTGACGGCAACGACCACCGGCGCCGTCAAGCCGACAGAAGTCACACGCTTCCTCATCAAATCATCCTTGAAGATGGAGCAGCAGGAACATCACGTTCGGGAATGGACCGGAGTCATCCTTTCCCTCATCAAGTTGAAGCGGAGGCCGCGATGAAAGAGATAGAAGAACGGCACATCCGTATTCTGATAGAACTAGGTTGGGTTGAGAGAGAGCTTAAGAAGAGGCGTGGTTAATTATTTTTTGTTCTAAGGGCGACTTGTACCGTGTCGGCCGTGTAACCCATCGTCAGTACCGAATAATATATCGGCCGATTTGGACGATTATGTTTTTTCTTTAGACGATTCTTTTTGTATCGGCTGTGTGTTTGTTTGTCATGATTGATCCTTATGCCCCGACCCATATACTAGGGTAATACCTTTTCAAGTATCTTCCGTTCAAGGCCCTGGTAAACTCTTCCCCTTCGATCGTTTCCAGAATATAAGCGTTCCTTGGAGCACATCTGCGATTTTATATGGCCCTTTCCCATGTAGGGGACCACTTACCGAATTTAGGATCTTTTGACCCGATCGGCAACACTAACTTCCATACCAGGTCTCTCGGAGAGAATTGCTTGACTTTGACCTTCTTATCATACCATCTGGCCACTTTCTTCTTGTTTTCTTCAATATTTATCAAAGCTCTCAATCGTTGGCCAGCCAAGTCATCAAGTTCCCTTTTCATGAGTGAGGAGTAGTCATCGGCCGCCAACTGATCCTGGAGCGAAGTGCGTCTCGAACCCGTCCTCAATTCCCATGGTAGCACCGCTTCATGACCGTACACCAACTGATAAGGGGACAGCTTGGTGGCCCCGTGGCAAGCCATCCTGTATGCCCATAGGGCTTCGGTCAGACAAAAATGCCATTTTTTTGGCTGTTCCTCTATCTTCCTCTTGATTAACTTAATTATCCCTTTGTTGGAAGATTCGGCCTGGCCATTAGCTTGGGCATAGTACGGAGAGGAGTTTAACAATTTGATTCCCATGTCAGCCGTGAACTCCTCGAATTCTCTTGATGTAAACATCGTTCCTTGATCGGTCGTGATAGTCTGGGGAATGCCGAAACGGTAGACGATATGGTCCCTTACAAAGTCAACCATAGCGGCCGATGTTACGGCCTTTAACGGAATCACCTCCACCCATTTGGTGAAATAATCAGTGGCCACCAGAATGAACTTGTGCCCTTTGCTTGACGGAGGATAGATTTGGCCGATGAGGTCTATTCCCCAACCTCTGAACGACCATGGTTTGATAATGGGATTCATGGCCGATGCGGGCGCACGTTGGACATTCCCGTATTTCTGACAATCCTGGCATCCTTTATAATATTTGAAGCAATCTTCGAGGATCGTCGACCAGTAATACCCATTATTCCTAATCATCCATTTCATCTTATGTGCTGACTGGTGGGCTCCACACACTCCTTCGTGGATTTCTCCCATCAGAGTCTTAGCCTCCTCCGTTCCTAGACACTTGAGTAGGACGCCATCAATTGTTCGGTAGAACAAGTCGTCTTCCAGTAACACATATTTGGTAGCATGAAATCGTACCCGCCGATCCACTTTCTTAGATGGATTTTTCCGGTAATCGGCGATCTCTTTTCGCCAGTCATTGGCCGCGAGCTCTAGAGCCATAGCGCCTAGAATCGGCCGATACCCAGATGCATGTTGGGCGAGCTTGTTGGCATCCTCGTTGTGATTCCTTGGGATGTGCTCAATAACTGCAGATTTGAATTCTTTCAGAAGCTGCAGGCAATCTTCGTAATAAATCCTCAACACATCGTCCTTGCATTCCGACCTCCCTGTTAATTGATCCACGATAAGCATGGAATCCCCAAAAATTTCAACAGAATTAGCCTTGACTTCCCTTAATAATTGTAACCCCTTCAGTACAGCTCGATATTCTGCTTGATTGTTGGTGGCGGATGCTTCTATCGGCAGAGAGAAATCATAGCTTGCCCCCCGAGGCGATATG
The DNA here is from genome assembly GCF_000263155.2 of Setaria italica. Taxonomy (NCBI): domain Eukaryota; kingdom Viridiplantae; phylum Streptophyta; class Magnoliopsida; order Poales; family Poaceae; genus Setaria; species Setaria italica. Next base: position 27,747,962 of record NC_028453.1, on the reverse strand, counting down.
AGGACGATGCCGATTCTTGATCTGGCCCCACATGATGATCCATCAAAGTATAAGATCCAAGGTACTGGTTCCATGAAGGTGGCCTGTGGTCCACAGTGCTGGGCAACGAAATCGGCCATGACCTGACCCTTAACGGCCTTTGCCGATTCATATCGAAGATCAAACTCTGACAAAGCTAAAACCCATTTTCCGATTCGTCCTTTCAAGATCGGCAATGACAGCATGTACTTCACCACATCATCTTTGCATACGACCACACATTCTGCCGATAGCAAATAATGCCTGAGTTTGGTGCATGAGAAGTAAAGGCATAGGCACAACCGTTCTACTGGAGGATACCTTGTTTCGGCGTCCAGAAGTCTTCTACTGACATAATAAATTACTCATTCCTTTCCCTCGAACTCCTGGACCAGAGCCGACCTGATAGCTCGTTCATCAGCTGATAAGTATAGTTTAAACGGCTTACCAGTTTGAGGTGGGACCAATACTAGTGGTGAGACCAAGTACTGCTTGATATCTTCTAATGCCTTGTGTTGCTCTTCCCCCCATATGAACTCCTGGTCGGGCTTCAACTTTAATAACGGTGTGAAGGCTTGAATTCGCCCAGATAGATTAGATATGAATCTTCTGATGAAATTCACCTTGCCGATTAGAGATTGCAACTCAGTTTTATTCTGTGGGGCCACGACTTTATTGATGGCCGCTATAGTCTTCTGGTTGATTTCTATTCCCCGCTCATGCACCATGAATCCTAAGAATTGTCCGGCGGATATGCCGAAGGCACATTTATTCGGGTTCATCTTCAGTCCATGTTTCTTAGTGCATTCCAATACCTGTCATAAATCGGCTAGGTGCTCCTGGTGTCCTTTTGATTTGACTACGACGTCGTCGATGTAGAATTCTACTAGTATGCCAATAAGTTTGTGAAATATGTAATTCATGGCTCTCTGATACGTAGCGCCAGCGTTTTTCAAACCGAAAGTCATTACCACCCACTCGAATAAACCAACGTGGCCCGGGCATCTGAAGGCCCTTTTGGATATGTCCTCTTCGGCCATTAGTATCTGATTGTACCTAGCGTTTCCGTCCATGAAACTAATAACCTTGTGTCCTGCGGTGGCATCTATCAGCACATCGCCCGTCGGCATGGGGTACCCGTCCATTGGTGTGGCCTGATTGAGGTTCCTGAAATCGACGCATACGCGTAGCTTTCCGTTCTTCTTGTATACTGGTACAATGTTGGAGATCCACTCGGCATAACGGCATTGCCGAATAAATTTTGCTTCGATTAGCCACGTTATTTCGGCCTTTATGTCTGGCAGGATTTTAGGATTGCACCGCCATGCAGGCTGTTGATACGGCCGATACCCCGGCTTTATGGGTAACCGATGTTCCACAATAGATCGTTCTAACCCGGGCATCTCATGGTATTCCCAAGCAAAGCAATCCTTAAATTCTCTCAATAAATTTGTCAATTTACATTTGTATTCCGGATCCAAATTTGTACTAATATATGTCGGCCTTGGTTTGGTGCCATCACCTAAATCTATCATTTCTAATGAATCAGCCGACGTGAACCCGTGTCCCAGCTTCCCATCTTCTCGGGTGAACTGATCCATTTAGTCTGAGTCTTCGGAGCCGACTGCTCGGATCGGCTGTAGGCCAAAATCGGACACCTTCAAGAAGTCAGTGTCCCATATTTTCCCGGATATGCACTTGACGTTCTCGCAGCTCCACTGCTGCGTGTCGGCTGCCGCGACGCTGTATGCGGAATCGGCGGTGACCACCTCGATACTGTCGCTGACCCATTGCACGAGGCATTGATGCATCGTAGACGGGATGCAGCAATTTGCATGTATCCAGTCTCGGCCGAGTAGCATATTGTAGGACCCTTTGCCGTTAATAATAAAGAAAGTAGTAGGAAGGGTCTTACTGTCGATGGTGAGGTCGACGCAGAGTGCGCCGCGGGCGGGGGACACATTGCCTTCGAAGTTCTTGAGCATCATGTCTGTCCTGGTCAGGTCGTCATCACTCTTCCCTAGCTTTCGAAACATGGCGTACGGCATGATGTTAACCGCAGCTCCTCCGTCTACTAGTAATCTGGTGATGGGCCGGCCGTCGACATACCCTTTAAGGAACAATGCCTTCAGGTGTTGTCGTTTTTCATCTTCGGGCTTCTCGAACGTGGCTGTCATTGGCTCCAAAGCCAATTGTGCCATCTGTTCTTCTATTGCCGACATGTTCTGTCGGTCGGCAGGAGTCATGAATTCCATCGGCAGTATGAAAACCATGCCGATGTCGGCTGCCGATTCGTCGCCTCTTCTGTCGTTTCTTTTGGGGCGCCATACCTGAGACCTGCCGTTCTTCTCGTCCGCCGTATACCGTTGCTCTTCCTCCTGCTGTTCCCACTGGCGGAGACGTTGGATTCTTCGTTTTTGAGACTTGGTCAATCCATCGGGGCACCACCTGGGGTTCACTGGTTTGGTTCGTGGCCTAGCGCGTTCCCATTCTGGTTTGCGTCCTAAAGGGTTCTCGTCTGACACCTGAGCATCGGCCATCTCTTCGAGTCGGTCGTGAACGCTAACCTTGTTTTCTGGCCGGTAATGTCGATCAAATCTGCCCCCCGACCTATCATTTCGCTCGCGCCTGCCTTCCGATCGGTCATATCGGTCACTTTTGCCCCCCAGCCGATCACGTACTAGAGGGTGCCGATCTTCTTGGTTGCGCCAGTTCCCGCTGATCGGCTCTGATTTCCCATCTCTGGAGCGAGACCTTCTGAACAGCCGATTGTTACGATACGGGCCGTTGCACTCAGGGAAATTATCGACCGATGGCAACCTGAGGTTGCTTTCCCAACAGTGGATGAAGAACGGGCATCGCCAGTGACCTTCATGTCGCCGCATCGCCTCTTCCCGGGATCTCGAGCGTTCATGTTGCCGTTGATACTTATTGAGCAGAAATTGGGAAATATTAGGCTTACGTGGTTCTCCCATTCCGTCATCATCCTCTTCCAGCCGTCGTTTCCCCTTGACATCTTCGGGTGTTGCTTGATTCCTGGGGTCCACGGCGCCGCTTTGCTTAGCCGATTCGGACGTCAGTACCTTGGTTTGGAGCGAATTCCTCCCCGTGTCAACCATGTTGGTAGGGAAGGGGTGCTGGTCGATCTTCATCGGCTTGGCCGGTTTCGTTGGAACTTCAAATCTAAGTCTGCCTTGCTCGATGGCTGACTATATCTGCTGCCGGAAGATTTTGCATTCGTTGGTATCATGGGAGGTAGCGTTATGCCACTTGCAATATTTCATCTTCTTCAGCTGTTCAGCAGAAGGAATCATATGGTACTACGAGAGCTTGATCTGTCCTTCCTGGAGGAGGAGGTTGAAGATTTTATCGGCCTTTGATGTGTCAAATCCGAACGTCTCCGGCTCCTTCTTTCCGAACGGACACGATATCGGTTTCTTCCCTTTAACCCATTCCGCAAGGCCGATTTCTGTATCTTCTTCGGTTTCAACCTCTTCTAAATATGCCACCTTCTTCTGGAAGTTCCTCCGTGGATCAAAAGGACGTACTTCTTGACCAGACAATCGGTGGACGTTTTGGCTTAAGCTCTCAAAACTCCTGTGAGGCGTATTTTTCTTTGATATGAGGTAGGAGACCTTGGAAGGCTATATCGGCCAATTGTGCATCAGTCAGGGCCAGGGAGTAGCACTTATTTCTGATTTCTCTGAACCTCTGTACATATGAGGATATCGGCTCGTCGCTTCTCTGCCTGAGACTGGTTAAATCGGACAGCTTCATCTCATGTACCCCGGCGTAAAAATACTTGTGAAACTGCCTTTCCAGATCAGCCCACGTAATTATCGAGTTGGGCAGTAATGTAGTGAACCACTGAAAGGCTGACCCAGAAAGGGATGATGAGAAAAGGCGTACCCGTAGAGCATCTTGCACCGCTGCTTCCCCGCATTGGATGATAAATCTATTCACGTGTTCCACAGTTGAGGTGTCGTCTAGTCCTGAAAACTTGGTGAAATCAGGAACTTTATACCGATGGGGAAACGGTAGTGAGTCGTATGTAGGTGGGTACGGTGTCCTGTATGTGTAGGTCTGCACCTTCGGTTTTAAGCTGAATTGCTCTTGAATCACCTCTGCTATACGTGCCGACCAGTCCGGCTGTTGCTGGTGTACCATCGGCTGGGGAACTGGTACATGCTGGTATATTGGCGGCGGGATGACTTGATGATGAGTGAAAGCGTGCGGCGTCTGATGTGTCATGGCCGGCTGCGTAGTTAGGGTCGGCTGTTTGAATGAGCCGCCCGCTTCATCATACAGTATGAGTGGCGCAAGGCCCCGAAGTACTTCTGTTGATTCTGCTGCCCTGCTCATCTCCGGTGCGATAGGCTGATACTGCGGCATGATTGGCCTAGCGGCCACCTGGAAAGATGCCTGGAGTTGAGGACTTCCATGGTTGGCCGGTTGATCCTGAGCGGCCGTCACTGATGGTGCCCCCCAAGGTGCTGGATTTATCAGAGGAAACTGCGAGGGGGACAACTGAATGGGACGCGGCTGGAGATATTGCGCGCCATTAAACCCCATAGGGATCAAAGATGAGGAAGCGCCAGAACCTTCAACTGGAATTTTGGTCGGCTGAGAAGCCGAATAAGGTGTATTTGAATAACTCTTGTTCGGAGCCGTAATTGGCGGAGCATATGCTGGCCCCTGGTACCCTTGAGATACGCCGCTAGCTAAGGAGCTGATGACGGCATTGTATACCGTATTAGAAATCACCGGAGATTGATCGATGAAAGCTTGATAGACGGATTGTTGAACCATCTCGAACATCTTATCCGAGTCCTCGGTGATTGTGATCTGGCGGGGAGTTGGAAATGGAGTCTTTTTGACAGTCTCTCCGCTCCTGGTGCGACTGAAAGACTGCAGACATGTCTTCCGGTAGTATGCTGTCTGCTTCTCTAATTCTTCCCTCTGGTCGTCCCTGAGGTCTGCTTCTGTCACTTCGATGACGTTGTCTTCTGAGACTTCAGCAACTTTCGACATAGTGGCGGTTGTATTGCTCCCACCGGGCGTGCCAAAAGTGTGTTGGCGCTAGAAATCGGCCGATCGAATTCCCAGCGTCGGACACACGACCCGGGAGAATCTGCTTAGCTCCTGTTCGGGTGATCGCCCTGGTGTGGTTCGCGTGGCGTGCCAGCCAATCTGACCTGTTGATTGGCAAGTAGAGAAACGTGTCAGATCCCAAAGGTTACGATCGTCTAAGGTTCCGATCTCGAGAAAGCTTATCAGCGAATCGGCCGATTTGTCATAATAAAGAAATTAGCTATGAAGCAGCCGATTACCGGGCAGCGTTAATAAAGAAAAACTGCTGGAGTAATCCAAACAACGCTACAGTAACAACACTAGGAACAGATCTAATCGGCTATGCGTAAAATGAGTAGATTAAATGATGAAGTACGAGAAAAGCCGAAATTGCCGATTCCTAGCTGGATAACTGGTGATAAAACTAGAACAACAGGTAAAACCTAGAATTCTAGTGAATATCGATAACTGATGAATAAATCTAAACGAAACGACAGCGATGCGCCCGAAGTTAAAGCTTAGAATTTACTCGATAAGCGGAACTTACAAGATCGGCCGGAGGTCAATTTGATGCAGCCCTGCCAACCCGTACGAACTCGTGAAAAAGAAGAAAAGTATTGGCGAAGTCGCCTGCTTGAAAGTAAGTACGAGGAAATAGTAGTTTGTTGTATTGAGTTGATGATGATTACAGATCTACAAGGGTGGCTATTTATAGCCTGTTACAAACGACTTCTTATCCGACTAGAACTCTATCCCTAAATTTAAACAGAAAATGAATATTTACAAGTATGATTCGTACTAGGTCGATTATCACGCGCTTCATGGGCTGATTCCCTCTTCATCTTCATAATCCTTTTTAGGCCCACAACGGCCCAACTATTCCAGCCTCCTAATCGGCCGATCACCTCATCGGCAAGGGACAACCGATTAGGACCCACATGTCGAGGGCTCAGACTACTCCGACCCTGGAAACTAAGGTCGGGCGAGGCGGAGACCCTCCCTTGGAGGGTCGGACGCGTCCGATCCCAAACCTCAGAGGTCGGGCGAGGCGGAACTCCGAGGGTCAATTGGCCGATCCTCGACTGTAGCATCAATCGGCCGATCCTCGATTGTAGCACCAATCAACCGATCCTTAACTGTAGCACCAATCGACCGATTTCCAATCGTCGCCCTTGTATCTCGCCGCATCTTCTAATTTCTTCCTCTCCTAACGCCGATTTTACTCGTGTCAAAATCTGGCGTCAACACGTACACTTTTCATACAAAGTTTGTCTTCACCTAAATCCTTATGAAAAATTATGAACTTTTGAAATAAGAGAAATTCAAATTTCTAACAAAGAAAGGTTTGATCGTACCAATTTTTGTTACGTGCCAGCATGGATAATCATTGAAGCATTTATAGTGCCTGACACGAATAGTTACTATTTCTGCCAGCTCATAACGCAACTCGTTATGGATAGTCAGTGAGGTATCCGTGCCTTTTGATAACACTTGGGGGATTTATGACTACTGGATCCTATGAGCATAGGTGACTTGTTCGCATGGGTTCCTATTTTACCGACATCAACAAAAGGATATGGACGAGCATTTTCCAAGTGGGGAAATCTAACTTGACTCACCGCATTGTGTTTTTTAAGCTTTCTCTTTCAAATGACCACGGCTTAAGAATTTGTACTAACTTCCTATGGTTTAATTCAACACTAAGAGACCAATTTGAGAAGTGCCTTGGTCTATTTATGATGAGTGATTGACTGGATGATTTGAGGCTTTACCAATTGAGTTCATATTCCATATGTGCTTGATTATGCTTACAGCTAACCGAAGGTGTGATGTGTTGTGGTGTGGTGTGGTGTGTGTAAAACATATCTTTTGTGTTGTGTCTCTTGGCATGTGATGTGCAGGTATAGGATGCGACATGATGTTCGACGGCATGAGGTGAAGGTCAAATGAATGGTTCATGCTGATGTACTAGGACTGTGAAGGTTGGACACGAGTAGGCTTGGACCGAGGGATCCGAGGAGTCTGGGCGGAGTCATGGGCGATCCACATGGTGCACGGAAGAGCAAGAGTACATGAACGGGATGCAGATGTTGTTGGTCGAGTCAAGCGGGATGGAGGCGAGTCGAGTAGGCGTCTCAGGAGCCGGGAGCGAAAGACTTGGAGGCGTCGAAGGCTTGGCGGAGGCCGGACGTACATGTGTCAACATTGGTGAGTCACGTTGTGTTCGGCGTGCAAAAGAGTTTGACCGGTTTGACCTCAAAACCGGGGTGAGTCACGCATGCGGGGTGTGCAAGAGGGTTTGACTGGTTTGGCCTCAAACCCGGGGATGAGTCACACCTGGGGGTGTGAAGGAGGATTTGACCGGTTTGGTCTCAAAATTGGGGGGGATGAGTCTGGTGCGGTTGGACGACATCGAGTCGGAGGATGCGCTACCGCGAAGCTTGCGTCGAGGCGAAGGTAAGTCATGAAGGCGACGGGTCTGTCCGGTGTACGAGGAAAAAGTTGGACGATTTTACCCCTGGGGTGTATTTAGGTTATCTGCTTAATGTAAGGGCATTTTGGACATTTGCCAAATATCTATATATATGAGGAGTGGGTTGTTAGGGCAGCCACATCTCTTTGGGGGTTATTGGGAGGTGAACTTTTCATTTGGGTTGTGAGAGCCTTTAGGGGGGAGAGACGGAGAGAGAGAGATAAGGGATCTTTGATTTGATCTTTTTTGCCATCTTAGCTTTGTTTGTGCCTAAGAGTGGCTTGTAACCGGACATGGTGGAGTAATCCAAGAATCAATTTTGGTCAATTGCTTCTCCATCTCAAGATCTAAGTTTTATCTTTTTGGGATTTTCGAAGGTATTTTTGGGGATTTTTTGTTCTTCGCGTTTGGCTGCGAATTCTGTGAGATTTGTTGAAGGCTTTTGTTGCTACGACCCTTGTGAGCAACTTTAAAGTGTTTCACTCCTCCAATCCCTCTCGGATTTGGCTCGATTTGGTTTTTCTCAAAACTCTCTTTCTCTTGTGTTCTTGGCAAAGTATATGAAATTCATGGTGAAATCTTGATCTTCTTGGGGAGATATTTTGGACAAAGATTTACCGTGTATATGTGAAGATATAGCTGTAGTTTTATTTGTTTTAAACCCCGTTTGACTCATTTTCAAGATTGAGTTAGTGGAGTTTTTTTGAGCTCTTTGTCCCCCTCTCCAAATCCTTTGAATCTAGTGACCAGTTCTTGGGTTTTTTGAAGCGAGCCTTTGGGAATAGCCTTGGTATGTTGTTGTGAGCCTACGCTTCAAATTTTACGATTTTTGGCGGTCGTTTGATTGAGTTTCAAATTTTTCCAACTTCTTCACGCAAGATGTTTTTGGAGTTGTAGAAATTTCCAGAGATTTTTATGGATTCTCCGGAGAATTTTTTGGAAACTCTGTAGGTGCCGATTCTCCTAAGATTTGTGTGGATTCTTCAGAAGTAGCGGATTCTCCGGAGATCTTTGGGGAGTTTCCGAACTTTCGTGCTAGCTGATGTGTACTAGCTTGTGTGCTTGAGCATTCTTTCAGTTTGAGTTTAGAAGACAACAGCACATACGCACAGTAGTAGTACAACAACAGTTGTGTACATGAGCTCTTGCATGTTTGGTCTAGTTAACTTGTTTATTTTCATGAGCTCTTTTGACAGGTTAATTTGGTGAGAGTTTCTTAACGCATGCTTTATTATTTTGTTTCCGCTATGCTTTGAGTGTTTTCTAATCGTTCCTAGAGTGAGCTTATCATGAGTTGACTTGTGTCATCTCAGCAATCAGAAGTGAGGTGCGTTTAGGGTGGCAATCGGGTTATAGGCCTTGTTCTTAGAAAAGAATTTTAAAGGCTCCCATTCACCCCCCTTAATTGGTATCAGAGTTTGGTTAAGGATCACACCCCCTTAATCGGCTTTGTGATCCACGGGGCGACAAGTGTAAGGACGTTTTGCTTGCGGATTTGGTTTTTGAGATTTGAGCTTGATGTTTGCTAATCTTAACCAGTGCTTTGAGCTATGGCACCAAGGTCTTCTTCTTGAGTGTCTTTGTCCTCATGTTTTGATGGTAGGGTGAGTGCATTGGGGGATGAACACAAGTGGAGAAAGAAGCGTGATGAGCTTAACAAGGATGATGAAGCGATGGCTTTGATGTGTCTTTTGATGGAAGAGGTACATCAAGAAGATGATCTTCGGCATAAGCTTCACAAGATGAGTAGAGGTAAACTCTCCCAAGGTATAATTGGTTTGTTCACTTGCCTTTGTGCTTATGGCAAGACAATTGTTGAGCTTAAGAAGAATTTGCCTTTTCCGTGCAAATCTTGTGATGTCTTCCATATTGAAAATGAGAAACTAAAAAGAGACATTTTTCTTGGTGACAAGCAACTTGAATATTGTAGAAGATTAATTGATGATCTCTCCATTGATAATGATGCTTTAAAATCTGAAAATGACTTATCAAAAGCTAATGCCTCTATGCCATGCAATTCATGTGTGCCTTGCATAATGATCTTGATAAGGTTAGAGATGAAATTGCTTTGTTGAAGTCCAATGCTTCTTTACCATGTGCTTCATGTGAGTCTTTTCTTGTTGAAATTAATGAATTAAAATTGACTCACACCACATTTGTAGATGAACTCGAGCATGCTAGGGCTGAATGGTGAAATGAAGTATATGCCTTGTAGCATGTGCTCTCTGATTCTTGATGATAATATTTGCCTTACTTCTTGTGATAATCATGCTATCCTACTTGATGTGAATAATGATGATTGTTCATGTGGACTTATTTGCACATCATGCATTGAATTGGAAAGTGAAGTTTTAGCTTTGAAGCAAATGCGCAATGATATGAGTACCAAGTTGGTTAAGCACAATGAGATGAGTGCTAACCTTGAGAAAGAAAATGAACTCTTGCGTACCACATATGCTAAGTGCATTGAAAAGGAGATGGATAATTTGAGAAATGCTCCATGTGGTACTTGTGACCGCCTCAAATATGAAAATGAGGTTTTGGCCACAAGATGCAGGAGTATTTGTGCTAAGTATTTTGATTCTCGCAATCTTGTCACTTTGATGTTGGTGCTTCCAAAATTGCTTCTTCCTTATCGAAGTTGGACCCCTCCGTGACGGAGCAGACTAGCGCGTGACGGGGGCGAAGTGGGATGCCCCCGTCCGCTCATTTTGGTGGGATGGGGTCATCCCGGATCTAGAGGGTATATTCACTCATAGGGATGTCCCCGTCCCACCTGTCTTCCAACCAAACACGGGATGAAGTGGGATCGTCCCATCCCATCCCACTTCGTCTTTAGAACCAAACGCACCCTAATATATCTTGGTGGATGATCCACATGAACATCGTGCCATGCTTTAACCTAGGCTTCATATTGGGTATTGGCACTTTGTTCATTTGGTATCATTTTAGCTCAGTATCTCCGTATGATCATCTGCACCTTGTTGACATATTTGCTAGCCCAATCTTTTATTCATAAATGTGGAATCATGTTACAATGCTTTAATTCCTCTCATTGGTATCATCATTGCATTGTGTGGCATGATTTGAGCTTTATAATGTTTTTGGGCTTGCTTTGTCTTTGGGTTGCATTTTTGCTCCTTTCTTGGATTTTCTCTTCCTTTTGATTTGGAGTTTTTCTTTTGCCCGTTCTTTTCCTAGTTTTTTATTTTGCTAAGATGTCTTTGATTGAGGGGGAGTTCGGCTTCATTCGAGGCAGAGTTTGGACCAGGGCTTTCTTTGGTTTTTGATATCCGCTTTTGATATTTTAATTGGTATCACATTTTCAATTTGAGTTCATCTTCTTCAAGTGATACCAATTTTTGATCCTTCAATTGGTATCTTTTCTATGGTACTCAATTGGGATCCTTGGTGGTTCTTCTTTTGCCACGGAGCTTTTCCTAGATTGGTTTGACCCCTCAAGAGCTTTCTTCATTTTGAGTCGAACTCGGTCTCTTTTAGCATTGCATTTGTATCATACTGCACCTTGTACACTTTGCACTAGATGAACTTCCCATATATACCCTTAGCATTTCCTTATGCTATTTGTGAACTAGTGCATTGGTTGGTGATTGTGTAGCAATGTACAACATATGCTCTTGATGATATTGTCATATAACCATGTTGAGCGAAATGCTTTTCTGAATCAAATGTTAATCTTGAATAATGAATTCTAAAATGCTTATCACCCATGACTAGCTACCTATTTATGCATTGCTCTTGCTTGAATGCTAGCTCCATGTTTAGCTTCTTCTTGGAATTCATGTTCTTTGCAATTGGGTCTATGATCTAGGTATCATGGCAAATGTTCAGTCCATGATGCATTCGTTGGGGAAGCATGGCTTCTTTGTGCCGCAAAGGCACTTCATGTGACTTGGTTAATGTGAATGAAAGATATTTGTGCTTAATGCTAAAGAACAAGTCAGTAATTCAGTAATTCACCAAGTTTTTATGCTTAATGTAATATTCTTGCTTGCTTAGTTGTTACATGATGCCTACCAAAAGAAGTAGGCACTTGGTTTCAACAAGCTTTAAACATGACTTGTGATGCATATGTGGGTGTTTGTGATAATCTCTTGTTGAGAATGTATCTTCCTTGTATGAGCTCTGATGGGCTAGTTTACTTCTTGCTTGAGTGGTTCATGGCCTAGTTTTTGTGCTTGCTCATGGTGATACTTTTATAAACTGCAAAACTTGACAACTTGCTTCGTCTTTTGCTTATATCATAATATCCTCTTGATGGCGATGCAATTGCTCTTTATAATCTACCTGCTTGTGCATTATCTCACTTGTAGCCTTTGTAAGTGCTTTGTGATATATTTGAGAAGCTTGGTAGGTTGTACACCCCATGGCATGCATTTTGTGCTCCCATGCAAATCTTGATGTTTGCATTTAAGGGGGAGTCTAGCATTTAATGGGGAGTTTCGCATTTGAGGGAGCATGCATTCTTTTGCTCTTGTGCATGCATTTCATTGTGGCATGTTTTCAGGGGGAGTGCATGTTTTTAGCAGGAGCTTGTGAGTTTTGTGCTCTCTTTTGCTCTTTTGCCGGTTGTGTTGAGCTTTTACCTCTTCCCGAGGAACGGCGTTTGGTTTGAGCTTTTGATCGTTACATGATTGGTGTTGAGCCCTTGCTACCCCTTCTTGAGGGATCATGTGTTTCGATCTTCACATGATTGGTGTTGAACCCTTTTTGCCTCTTCTTGAAGGATCATGTGTGTTTTGTCTCGGTTGTGTTGAGTCGTTGCCCAAGTCTTTGAGGACTGAGACATTCTAAGTGGATTTGGCCTTTGTGATGCTTCTCATGCCGAGTGACTTTGATCTTTGCCTTTATGTGTTTTTTAATCACTTGGATGAGAATCTTACCTAATTGGTGTCACAACTTGGATTTTATGGTTCTTCTCATTTCAAATGACTTTAAATCTTGTCTTTTACTTGGCTTTTCAAATTTTGCCTCTCAAACTATTTCTTTGTGCTTGAATGTTGTCAACACACCATCAAGGGGGAGATTGAGAAATCAAGTTGATATGAACCTTGATTTGATTGTGTTGAGCGTTTGACAATGTTTGAAATGGCTTTGATGGTTTTTGGGATTCATGAAGATCTTGTGTCTTTTGCTTGACTCTTTGGTTATGTTGATCCTTTGTCTCCTCTTTGTGAACCAAGACTCTTTTGTTTGGAGCGTGCATGATCCCTTCTCATTTCAAGTTGCCTTGTGTTTACTTTTACTTAGCTTTTGGGCACTTGAATTAGTTCTCTTTTGCTTGATTATACTAACGGCTAACCGGAGGTGTGTGTTGTGTTGTGTTGTGTTGTGGTGTGGTGTGTGTAAAATATATCTTGTGTGTTATGTCTCTTGGCTTGTGATGTGCAGGTGTAGGATGCAACATGGCGGTCGATGGCATGAGGTGAAAGTCAAGCGAAAGGTTCCTGCCGATGTACTAGGGCTATGAAGGGTGGACATGAGTAGGCTTGGACCGAGGGACCCGAGCAGTCCGGGCAAAGTCATGGGCGATCCACATGGTGCACGGAAAAGCAAGAGTACACAGACAGGATGGAGACGGCGTCGGTCGAGTCAAGCGGGATGGAGGTGAGTCGAGTAGGCGGCCCGGGAGTCGGGAGCAAAAGACTTGGAGGCGTCGAAGGCTTTGTGGAGGTCGGACACGCGTCAACATCGGTGAGTCATGTCATGTGCAGCGTGCAAGAGGGTTTGACAGGTTTAACCTTAAAACTGGGGGTGAGTCATGCCTGCCGAGTGTGCAAGAGGGTTTGACAGGTTTGGCCTCAAAATCAGGGATGAGTCGCACCTGCGGGGTGTGCAAGAGGGTTTGATTGGTTCGGCCTTAAAAACGGGGGGATGAGTCTGGTGCGGCTGGACGGCGTCAAGTCGGAGGATGTGTGGCACTAGCGCTAAGTCGTGAAGGTGTCGGGTCCATCCGATGTACGAGGTAAAAGTTGGACGATTTTACCCTTGGGGGTATTTGGGTTGTATGCTTAATGTAAGGGTATTTTAGACATTTGCCAAATGTCTATATATATGAGGAGTGGGCTATTGGGGCAGCCACATCTCTTTGGGGGTTGTTGGGAGGTGGACTTCTCATTTGGGTTGTGAGAGCATTTAGGGGGGAGAGAGGGAGAGAGATGAGGGATCTTTGATTTGATCTTTTTGCCATCTTAGTTTTGTTTGTGCCTAGGAGTGGCATGTAACCGGATATGGTGGAGTAATCTAAGAATCAATTTCGTTCAATTGCTTCTCCATCTCAAGATCTAAGTTTTATCTTTTTGGGATTTTCAGAGGTATTTTTGGGGATTTTTTGTTCTTCGCATTTGGCTGCGAAATCCGTGAGATTTGTTGGAGGCTTTTGTTGCTAGGACCCTTGTGAGCAACATTTCCGTCCTCCAATCCCTTTCAGATTTGGCTTGATTTGGTTTTTCCCAAAACTCTCTTTCTCTTGTGTTCTTGGCCAAGTATATGAAATACATGGTGACATCTTGATCTTCTTGGGAAGATCTTTTGAACAAATATTCACCGTGTATATGTGAAGCTATAGTTGTAGTTTGGATCGCTTTGAACCTATTTGACTCATTTTCAAGATTGAGTTAGTGGAGTTTTCTTGACCTCTTTGTCCCCCTCTCCAAATTTTTTGAATTTGGTGATCAATTCTCAGGCTTTTCGAAGTGAGCCTCTAGGAATAGCTTTGGTATGTTGTTGTGAGCCTATGGTTCAAATTTCGTGATTTTTGGAGGTCGTTTGGTTGAGTTTTGGATTTTTCCAACTTCTTCACGCAGGCTGTTTTTGAAGTTGCGGAAAATTCTGGAGATTTTTACAGATTCTCCGGAGATTTGTCCGGAAACTCCGTAGGTGCGGATTCTCCGAAGATTTGTGTGGATTCTCCAAAAGTTGCATATTCTCCGGAGATTTTTGCGGAGTTTTCGGACTTTCATGCTGGCTGATGTGTACTAGCTTGTGCGCTCGAGCATTCTTTCAGTTTGAGTTCAGAAGACAACAGCACATACGCACAGTAGTAGTACAGCAACACTTGTGTACATGAGCTCTTGCATGTTTTGTCCAATTAACTTGTTTATTTTCATGAGCTCTTTTGACAGGTTAATTTGGTGAGAGTTTCTTAACACATGCTTTATTATTTTGCTTCCGCTATGCTTTCAGTGTTTTCTAATCGTTCCTAGAGTGAGCTTGTCACGAGTTGACTTGTGTCATCTCACTAATCAAAACTGAGATGGGTTTGGAGTGGCAATCGGGATATAGACCTTGTACTCGAAGAAGAATTTTAAAGGCTTCCATTCACCCCTTCTGATCGCCCGTCCCGATCCTTCAAACACTGAATTTTACAGCGTAAGACATGTAAATCATTGTTCAGGAAGCTGGCCCACCACCTCCCACGACGTGAATAGAAGACGAAACACATGGAAGTCCATGAGGATGGTCATGCTGAATGCGATGGTAGAGGTTTGCAGGTGCCTAATCCTCCAATGCCCATTTCAGGCTTCTCGATCTGTATAGTACAGTTGAATATGATTACTGAAACAACCACAAAATGTTACTTTTAAAACCTATTCTTGAAAAGTCACTTTATGTTTGGTTGAGTCACTAGATCAGAATATGATGACGTTACTTTAATTGGTTGTTTGCATAAAGAATAGAACTTATAATCCGAGTTGAGTTCCAATGAGCTGCACTGAGATCCAAACTACGAATACGACATATTATATATTTTGTTCCAACAGTTATAAATAAAGTGTATATTCACGCAGCTCCAATGTAGTGGCAGTCCGGGCAGCGGCGGCCGGTCCAAGCTGGCGTCACGCAGCTGCTCACTGTCGTCGTCGCGATGTTCCTGTGGCGGCCGCCGTCGGTGCTGAGCGGCCGAAGCAGCGGTGTGGTCGAGAGGTTCAGTGCCGGCACGGATGGCCTTGCACATGAACTTGAATGCAAGCGTGACCACTATTCCTCCGACGATGGCTAAACCAAGGCCGAGGGCAGTTAGCAGCGGTGATGGCTGCGGGGAGGGGAACGCCGGCGAGTTAGACATGGAGGCAAAATCCTCATTTGCTTTGCCTCCTTCCTGCATGGTTCTATAATACGAGTTCTCGAGTAATAGTTAACTCTCAGGTGCAGGTCGTTCGTGTTGATTGGTGTGGTTTCACATGGTTTTTAGCTAAGTCCAGGCGGCAGTACGATCATCTAACGATTTTTGTCAATCTCGTTCGTGCCAATTAGCTGTGCTGAGCTGATCTACAAGAACAAGAAGTATCCATCTTGTTAGTATCGCTGGGTGAAGTACAATATTTCGCTCTCTTGACTGCCACTGAACTTTGTTTTTGGCATTCTAGGCCCACATGTCAGCGAGAATGTGAAAAAAAAGATTATGCTCATAGTGGACCAAAAGAGATAGTTTACTCTTGGAGACAAAAGCAATGATTTTGAGGGTCCAAAAGCAAGTCGCCATCCGACAACTACAGTTGGCCTTCTTTATCAAAGGGGATATTTAACAACACAGGATTATTGCTTTTGGACGAAAAGATATGACCTGAACTGACTCTTGGACGACTTGCTAAGTTTGGAAATGGCTGTACCTTGAGGTTTTTAATTTCCGGATGTGTGCTAGTGTTTGCAGTTGCTGGAGTCTGAAGCACCTAGGCATCAACTAGGCTTTTTCGCACCTTACTAGTGTTTCAGTGATAAATGACAACCATATACTTGTGATTAACCTATTTTATTTTGCAGCAAATCATTATTGGTAATTTTGTCATGAGATATATGGAAAGTGACTCCTCAATTTCAATTGGAAGCGAGAAAAGGGCTATTGCATCAAGGCTAAGGACTTTTCTAGAACTAAGTGTGACAAGGAGATGAAAGACACTTAGTGTAGTATAGGTTTTGCTAGTTTGTAGCTCTTTGACCGTACTATAAAGAGGGGCTTCTAAGTTAGTAGCTCAATTATATGAGGCTAACCATGAAAATGATGCACACCAGGTATACCCTAGCACTTGGTAGCTCAAACAACTCATGGAAGTACTTAAGAAGCAAAATGTTGGGGATTGGTAAAAAACTAAACACTCTCGAGCGTTGTTCGTGGGTAAAAACTCTCTAACCTCGCATGTTCTTACTAAAGAATAAAACTTAGTTAACCTCACAACATGTTACGGAAACTATTCTGATAGTAAAATTCATACCCTTGCATCTTCTTTGTTACTTTAGGGACTCGAAGCTGACAACTGTAAGCTGATGACTAAACTTCAATTGAGCTAACCCTCGAGTGCTTGGAGTCAGTCTCAAGCACCAAGTTTTCACCTTTTTACTCTTTACTCAGGAACGGCACTTGAAGGGAGACATCGCGAGGTCACAAGTTCTTGGAGTGGCATGACGAATCAGGCATCACGAGGTTGGACATCTGTCTCAGGCCGAGGGTGAAGACATGAGGCTGGAGGTTTGGTCTGGTGCGAAGGTGATGTCTCGAGGTTAGAAGGATGGAGGCGTGAGAAATTTGATCACGTGGAGGAATTCGAATTGTACGAGTTACCCCCAATGACCTTTTTGTATGGCATATCCTAGGAATGTATTAGTTTAGGAAGGATATTTTCGGAATGTAAAGTGGCTCATGGGTCACTGTAAAAGGGGAGCCCTACCCCGTTGTAAAGGGAGACCAATTGGTTGTTAGAACTTCCTAGTGTAATCTCTTTTCACTCACAAATCTGTTTGGTATCAAGTTCCTTTAAGACCAACAGGGTGCCCACCATATTCTCAGCCACAAAACAACCCACGATGCCACAACCAAAGAAGAAGAAGACTACATTGCAGGAAACTACTGAGGGTGACAGAGAGCAAGAGAGAGGACTTGTCCCTACGGATCAAGATGATACAGACACCCTAGAGAAATTAAAAAGAGTTGAGGCTAACCTACGAACAAGAAGTGAGAAAAAAGAGTCGAGGCGGAGACAACAAACCAAGCACAACCAGAAACAAGCACAAGAAATGATTTACTTGGTGTGGCACAAAAAGAATTGGCCTCAGTATTAAAGTAGCTCAAAACCCTAAAAAAGAAAAAGAAAGATTTATGCTCAAGAATTGAAAGCACAACGACTAGCGGCCAGAAAAATAGCAAAACTGAATCAAGCAGAAAAAACATCTAACAGAATTGCAAGAAGAGTTGGATGGACTGCAATACTTGCAAAACACGCCACCACAACCACCACCTTCGAGACAACAATATGTCATAAATGATACACCTATCCAGCATGCAAATCCCAACCTCGTTGGGTACAACGTCCCAATGATGACAAGCGCTTATGTAATAGTTCACCAAAATTCTCCATTGTCCTTGGTCTTGCAAACGGCTCCATGGCCTGCAACCTACAAGGCGGTCACACTACCAAAATTCAATGGGCAAAATGACCCTCGCCAGTTCCTCATGAGCTACGAAGCTGCAGTAGCATCGGTCGGAGGAGATGATGTGGTTTTGGCCAAGTGATCCCAAATCATATCCTGCGAAGGAGCAGTGTTGAATTGGTACTCGCTACTCCAACCATAGTCAATATACAATTGGATAGACCTCAAGACAAAGCTAATACATAATTTCCAAGGCTTCCATCGAGCAACATCAGACCCGAGCGACTTGTTTCATTGCATCCAAAAAGACAAAGAGCCCCTAGCCAATTATGTCAAAAGATTTGTGCAATTGAAGTCACAAACTCCAGATGTGAGCGAAAGCGTAGCCATAGCAGCCTGCATCAAAGGGCTAACACTAGGCCCAACAACTTCGCGTCTAACAATAGAAAAGCCAAAAATCATGAAAGCTTTGTTCGCCAAGCTGGAAAAGTACTGCATGTCAGATGAGGATCATAGAAAAAGAGTAATCGAAGGAAACCGTCGAAGGCAAGCTCAAAAAAGACCAAAACTGGCAAACCTTGAAATACAATTTTGCACAACACCAGCAGCCATACCCAGCTCAATACATGCTACCAATCGAGGGTGCACAATCCTCACAACAACAAAATCAAGATCATAGTAGATAGCCCCAACAACAACATCAAACAAACTATGGCAATAGGCAAAGAGGTGGTCATTCCGGAAGAGGGAGATGTCCAGGCATACGACCTCCGAGGCCGCACAATCAAAACAATCAACCTTGAATGTTCTATTGTACATTGCACGGCAAGCAATTAGATCATGCGATTGGGTTTTGCCCAGAAACAAAAAAGACCTTCAAAAGAATAGATGAAGAAAAAAGAGCGGCTACAGCATCTAAAACTATCCACCGTACCTCTTTCTACCCACAACAGCCATACTTCCAACTTATCCATATGCAAACTCAAATACTAACCTCGCAAACTCCTTTGCCAATCCTTCCTTCAACTACCAACCCACCATGATGTGGAAACCTTCACCACAATATCAACCTCAAAGTCAGCGAGCCTCGCAAACTGCAAGCTTCGCACCTTCCTAGCCTCTACACGAGATACCACTATCTCCACCAAACCTACCCAATAAAATACCTAAAGCCGAGCCTAACAATACCCAAAACAACAACCCCAAAGCCCAACCTACCTATGGCATGATAACACAAATACTGGGAGGATCCTCGCAAGACTTTAAAAATCCAAAAACCAATTCAAACGCACTGCCCACCTACGGCACGATCATACCAATAGTAGGTGGATCTTCTCTAAAGTTTGAGCACAAAAGACAAAGGCAAAATTAGCTCAGCGGATATCATTTTCGCAAGTACATTCAAAGAGATGAAGGTTGACCCTCACCTGCTACAGCTAGCAAAAGTGCCACTGCTTGGCTTCGGTGGAAAGCCAGTTCGAGCCCTGGGAAAAATAGCACTACTGGTGTCATTTGGAAACTTAGACAACGCTAGAACGGAACACATAATGTTCGACGTTATGAAAATGTACTAGCGATACTTCGCTATCTTTGGTAGGGGATAAATTTACAAATAGGACCAGTAATAAGGCAGCCGTTTTTGTGTCTTAAGATCCCAGCCATGAAAGGAGTCATCGCAGTCTTTGGTGA
This sequence comes from Setaria italica, assembly GCF_000263155.2. Lineage (NCBI taxonomy): Eukaryota > Viridiplantae > Streptophyta > Magnoliopsida > Poales > Poaceae > Setaria > Setaria italica. The sequence continues at coordinate 27,728,326 of NC_028453.1, read as the reverse complement.
CTAGCAAACAGCCAGGAACATTGAAAAAGGTGAAACGCCGAGCCAAAAAAATGTGCACCACTTAGCAAGCCCCGACGAGGGTGAGCAATTAGAAAAGAACAAGCCATACATCGAGCTTAAAAGAGACAAAGAAAAGGTGAAAATAAGCACCGATGGCGAAACCAAAAGAGTGCTGCTAAATATCTGCATTCTAGACAGAGCTATAATAATCGGGGCCAACCTCAAGCCCGATGAAGAAAAAAAGCTAATTGAGTTCCAAAATAAAAACAAAGATGTCTTCGCATGATCCACAAGTGACCTGCAAGGAGTCGATAGAGATATAATAGAACACAAGCTAGAAATAAATAAAGATGTAAAACCCAAAAAGCAAAAGCTTTGAAACATGTCAGAAGACAAGATACAAGCTATCAAAGCAGAGGTTCAAAGGCTAGTTGATGCCAATGTAATACGCCTAGTCATGTACCCTGAATGGCTGGCAAACACAGTCCTAGTCAAGAAGAAGAACAGAAAATGGAGAATGTGCATAGATTTCACTAACCTAGACAAGGCTTGCCCAAAAGATGACTTCCCACTGGAGAGGGTTGACAAAGTGGTAGATGATGCTGCAAATAGTGAATTGTTGTCACTACTAGAAATGTTCTCAAGTTATCACCAGGTTCAAATGAAAAAAGAAGATGAGGAAAAGACAAGTTTTTTAACTCCATTTGGGACATACTGCTTTGTAAGAATGCCCGAGGGGCTCAAGAATGCGGGGCAAACTTTCTCAAGAATGATAGCAATAGTCCTGTGTAAGAAACTTCGAAGAAACATCCTAGCCTACGTGGATGATATTGTTGTAAAAAGTGACAAACAAGAGGATCATATTCATGACCTTGTGAAAACTTTTGCCAATCTAACAGCAGCAAACTTAAAGATTAATCCGGAAAAATGTGTATTTGGAATTTAGCGAGGCAAGGTTCTGGGATGCTTGGTCTCAACAAAAGGTATCGAGGCTAATCTAGATAAAATACAAGCCCTCATTGATATGAAAGAGCCAATTTCAGTAAAAAGATATGCAAAAGTTGATAGGAAGAATAACAACTCTCAACAAGTTCATCCCAAGAGCTGCTGAATGAAGCCTACCTTTTTTCCAGGTGCTGCGAAGCTCCAAGAAATTTGAATGGGGGCAACAACAAAGTAAAGCCTTCACAGAGCTAAAGACTACCTAACAAACATGAAAAAACTGTGCCCGCCCGAGCTAAAGTCCCCCTTGCTGCTATACTTGTCAGCCTCGAGCTCCACGGTCAATGTTGCCTTGGTGCAAGAAAAAGAGATCGACGGCAAGCCAAAACAAACACCAATTTATTTCACATCAGAAGCACTCTCAAGCTCAAAGTTGTTCTATTCAGAGTTAAAAAAAATCACCTATGTTGTAATTATGGCAGCACGCAAGCTAAGGCATTATTTCGAGGGTCACAGAATAGTTTTGGTCACCAACTAGCCACTTCATGACCTTTTCACAAACAGGGAAGCCTCGAGGAGAATAACAAAATGGGCATCAGAGGTATCTGAGTTCGTGGTGGACTTCGAAAAAAGATACGCAATCAAATCTCAGGTTCTAGCTAATTTCATAGTAGACTGGACATCTCCATGTATTAGCCAAACTGAGATCGAGGTCCCATGGATCATACACTATGATGGAGCTTGGTGTGACAAGGGGGTTGGAGTGTCTGCCATCATCACCTCACCATCGGGCGTGAAAATCAAATATTCCACAAGGCTTGACTTAAAAAATGTAGCAAGGTCCACCAACAACACTACTAAATATGAAGCATTGCTCTTGGGGCTAAGGAAAATGAGAGCCTTGGGCCAACAAGTATTCATTGTGAAATTAGATTCAAAAGTAATATAAGAGCACATTGAGAAAAACAACGATGCTAGAGAGCCTAAGCTAGTGAAGTACTTAGCCGTGGTAAGATTGATGGAGAAATATTTCAAAGGATTCATCGTACAGCACAATCCCAAGGGCAGAGAATGATGAAGTAGACAGGCTAGCAAAGGTAGCAGCACAAAAACAACCAATGCCACCTGACATGTTTTACGAAGTCATTCACTCACCATCAACAGAAGAGCTAGCCTCGAAGGTTATAAACGCCATCACCAGATTTGACTGGAAGGCTCCAATCATGGCCTATCTAAGGGGACATTTCGAGCCTTATGACGAGGCTGAACTAAGCAGAATGAAGCAAAGGGCTAGGGGCTATGCCATAGTTGATGGAGAATTGTACAAATCCAGAATATTGGCTCCTTGGCTAAGGTGCATAACCTTGGAGAGTGGAAAAGAATTGAACCAAAGCCTTGGTGGGTAAAGCCATATGGCAAGGTTTCTTTTGGCCAGCCACAATCCTTGATGCTAGAAGCCTGGTTACAAGTTGCGAGCTTGCCAAAAGACAGCCAATCAACCAAAAGCATCTTCACTACCAGTACAGCTCATACCACCAACTTGGCCGCTACAAAGAAGGGGCATGGACTTGGTGGGACCACTACCAACTGCTCAGGGCAACGTCAAGTTTGCAGTGGTGGCAGTCGACTACTTCACCAAATGGATCGAGGCTAAGCCATTGGCAAACATAATATTGAGCTCCGTGCAAAAGTTCTTTTGGCAGAACATCATCTGCAGATTCGGGGTTCCTAGAGAACTAATAGTAGACAATGGCAAGCAATTCGATTGTAATGATTTCAAGGAGTTCTGTGCAAGTATAGGAACCAAAGTAAAATTTGCCTCAGTGTATCATCCACAATCTAATGGAGCTATAGAAGAGCAAATGGCATAATTTTTCAAGCATCAAAAATGCCTGTACGACCAAAAGAAAGGGAAATGGGTAGATGAGCTCCCAAGAGTCATATGGTCTCACAACACCACAACCTCGAGAGCAACAGGCTTCACACCTTTCCAGCTTCTGTATGGCTCTGAGGCAATGACACCAAAGGAAATCAAGAATGAAAGCTTAGGAGTGCTAAAGATCGAGGCTTCCTCAGATAATGAAAAGATCGATAAAGATATGATAGAGCTTGACATACTCCAAGCAGCAGAAAACCTTGACAAGTACCAACAAGAAACAAGAAAGTGGAGGGATAAGAAGGTAGTGAGAAAATAAATCAAGGTGGGAGATCTAGTTATCAAAAAGAGAAAAAACTAGGAGAACCTCTGGAAGTTACAAGAAACTTTGGAAGGGCCATATGTTGTCACTCGAAGCAACAGGCTAGGATCCTTTTACCTCGTAGATCAGCTTGGAGCAGAGTTGCCACACTCTTGGAATGTGGACAACTTATGCAAGTATTTTTAACATCGCTAGTTTTGAGTTAGTCTTTAAAAGTCCTGAAAACTGGCTTTCCTCCAAACTTTGCTGGCCTGTATATCCAAATCTAATATAGTTTTGAACTTAAAGTCTTTCTAGGAGTTGTAGTTTGGACTCAGGCCTGCAACTTTTACATTCAAACCTTTTCAAGTTTGGATTTGAAATCTTGCACAAGACCAGCTCAAAGTCCCCTGCCTTGCACGACGTGGTGTTCCCGCACGCCACCATGTGCGTGGTCACCGCGCCAGTGCGTCGCGCCACGACACGCGTCTCCTTTGCGTTCGCGCAGGCACGAACACCAATCCTCATTGGTAATGGGACAACACGGCGCACCCCTTTGCCCAATAGCCTGCCGACACCATCCTTATCCCCTGCGCTGCATCCCCGCTGTCCAATCGTCGCACCATGCCCACGTGCGCAAGCCGGCTCACGCTTGCCATGTCGCTGCTACAACTTGGCTACGCTGCCACACCCAATGTCATTGTTGAGGCGATAGGACGACCCCTCCTTCCCGACCAACCAGCGCGCGTGACAAAGGGCATCCTTACGCTTCGCAAATCCTCCACGACCAATGGCCGGAGCGAGCCCACACACGCCAGCAGCCTTTCTGCCAACCACTGCGCTCGCTCGTTGCCCCGCCAGTGGTGCGCCACCCTGCTTCTCTTGCCGAATGCGCAGTCGAGCTTATCCTCAGCGCCCTTAGCATCTCCTCGCCCTTGCCTACCTATAAAACACTGCCCAGAGCCTTGCTGGCACCTCGCCCGAGCCTCTCTCCCCTCCGCCGTGCAAAGCAGAGCGCCACCACCCACCTCACCATGGAGCTCCGCCCTTCGGTGCTCTCCACCACCTCTAGAGCCCCCTAGAGCCCTTCCCGAGCATCACCCACTAGTAGAGAAGTGACTTTCGATCCACCCCCTTTTATCCCGGTTTAAAAGTGGCCCGGGACAAAAGGGGGTGCGCGGGGGAGCGGGAATTTGGAGGGGAGCATTAGTCCCGGTTGGTTTATCCCGGTTAAAATACCCGGGACTAAAGACCCCCCCTTTTGTCCCGGTTGGTTTATCCCGGATGGATATCCGAGAGATATGACCCTTACCAACCGGGACTAATGCTCAGTTTTCTACCAGTGACCGCAACTCCCCACGCCCGCTTCCGGTCGGTTCCACCGCCGCAGTTGCCAGAACAGCGTCGCCCCGCCACCGCGACCTGCTCTGCTGCGAGCAGCTATCGTCCGGCCACCTCCACCCCCAGCACCTTTAGCACACCCACCACGGTGAGCAGAACTTCACGCTTGAGCCTTTCCTTCCCCCTCTAGCGTGGCCGCTTACCGGTAATTTCTCCGGCAAGCTGCCGGCCGGGCCAGGGGTTTATTTGAAAGGCCCTAAATCTTTCTAAGGCCCTTAGTGTGAAAAGCTGGGACCATTTTGTGAAGTTTCAAAAACCTCCAGGGACCCTCGTGTTAAACCTGTTTAACCTCTTCTTTTTAAATGGTTTAACTCAACTGAAACTTTGAAAAAGCATAGCAAATTGTAGAAAAATGCTAAAAATGTGGAATCACTTTGTTAGACTCCTGGTGTTGAGTAGTTTTACATAAAAATGGTTTTGGACATGTTGGTGTTGTGTTTTTCCCTTAGGTTTTTATTTTGGGTTTAAGCACATAAATGCCCCATAAATCAGACAAAAATGGTAAAAATTGTACATCCACCTCTGTTAGAACACTTGTGTCATGCTTGTTCTAGATATGAATTTTGTGACACTAGTTTAGGTGTTGAACACATTGGTTTAAGGAAAACCTTGTAATGCTAGGTGTGATCTTGTTATTGCTCTAAATGCAAGATCACTTTTGTTAAGTTCTTGATGCCTCTGTTTAACTAGGAAAAAAATACTAGCTTCTGGTTGCTATATGTTTTGCCTTGCTGAAATAAATGTATGTAGTTAAATACACTTAAATATGATAGTTTGAGTTGTTTAAAAATTCAGAAATAGGATAACTTTCTAAATGATTTTTGAGCAACCCTAAAGTGATCCCACCCTTTCTTTGTGAAATCTACGTTTCTAAAACCTTATATGTGTACACAATCACCATCAATCAAACCCAAGGTTTAAAACATGAAATCACTTTATCTCATGAAGAACTCAGTTTAAATCTTAACTTGGGTCACATGTTTAACTTACACTCTACAAAATCTTATGAATACATCTTGCTCGTAAAAATCATGAAACTTGAATATTGCATATGCATCTTGTGTAGAAGCGAACCTTGCAAACGAAACCTATGAGTTGCTGCCGACTGCGGAGGAAGGATCTGCCGAGCTGCACCACACCGAGGCCGAGCAGGAGGTCAGTGAAGCATCCAACGAGCTCCTTACTAACTTAGTCCAGGAAGGCAAGCCTCAGAGCATAACCTAGTTTTCTAAATTCATACAATATCTATGTTACTTATGTTTGTGCATTTAAGTTCATAGGAGTTGATTGAAAACCTAGTTACATGATCTTAGGTACCTATGGTTGAACACTAATGTGGTAGGCCGAGTAGCTGCAATGCTAATTAGGGACACGGTAAAAGTTGAATGATTTCCTGTCAATCGCGAGCTATAGGAGTTGTCTGTTTACTTATACTGCAACCATAAGGATGATGGACGGGGCCGGGCTTTGGTTTTGATTTAGTGGAATTTGCCCCGTCTGTCTAGGAAAAGATGCTAAGGTCGAAATGTGTTTAGAGCTGTGGTCAAGTGTTTGAAAGTACTAATCTTATACCTAGTATGGGATAGGGAAGCCTAGTAACTGATTGAATCGGGACGTGGACATACTCCCCGCTCTCTCTGGAATGAAGTTTCCCCTAGTGCACCATGTGGGTACAAGTGCAGTCATGTTATGGCAACGTTCCGGGACTGTGGGGCATTGTATCTAAGGGAAGTGGGCTCTAGCCACATGTTTGGGGATTGATGGGGACGACTGATAAGTGAAGCAAACCCGATGTGCTACGCGGATGTCGTGGGATTAGGTTCACCTTGCAAGGTTAAGAAACTCGAATCGTCTACCTCTGACTGCTTGACTGCACTTCTGCACTAAGTAAGAAGAGGAACAAGAATGATGATCAATATTGATGCTTGAATTAAATTGTTTGCTCAACTTGCTTGCTTAGAACAGGTTGCTTACCTAGAATAAATAATCTACTAGAACCTGCTGCTAAAACTTGAAAGTAAGGACCTACATTGATGCTTTTGGCAAAACAAACCCCTCAGCCAAAAAGCCTTGCATGTCTAGAAGTCGGTGGAGTAGTTACCATCTGACGGATAAGTCTTGTTGAGTATAAGTATACTCAGCCTTGCTTGTGGCTTTAATTTTAGGTAACTTGGATGTTAGTGCTTTTGTTGAAAGTGTGACTTAGCTGACCCAGCTCCCTCTAGGTTGGACGGTCGAGTGGGACCCGTCCTCAGTCATCGAAGACCGTGGTAACTAACGTCATGGTTGGCTTCGCCATGATGTTTCTACTTCGATGTTTAGTTGCCATCCTTTTTCCGCTGCTTAAACTTTGAACAATTTACTTTATGCACTTTGGAACTAGTATGATGTAATAAATAAAGTGGGACCCATGTATTAAACTACTGGAATGTTGTAATCTCTGGACTCGTCTTCATGTAAGCATGCTTTTCATTTCGATCCGAGACTAGTGGTTTATCAGGAATAACCTGACAAACTACCATTTTAACTTGATTAAAGTGTCAGTTTGCATGTGAGGCAAAGTTGAGTACACTTTAGCTAGGTTAATCTGGGTGGTTCTGCCACAGTATTACCCATAGTCACTGCACTTACAAAAGATTTTGACTTGTGAATATATAAATAATGTCGAAGGCACAAAATTTACATTATCGTATTTACTTCTCCACGAATGAACCGTACTCTTAGATTACTTCTCCACACTGGAGGCAAGGTTTTTAACGAGGTGGATCCATGTAAACCTTTTACATTCTAATGAAATACAATTCCCCCTGTATCTTGTGATTGTCAAGCCACGAAGAGGCTATTAACTTGCATTTCGGCGCAAGATCCAGCCTAAAGCAACAACAAGTTGCGAAACCTCGTATTTCTATGCAACCAAAACTTGCGTTTCTATGCAAATAGGACTTGCATTTCTGCGCAAGATCCAGCCTAAAGCAACAACAAGTTGCGAGACCTCACATTTCTATGCGACGAAAAACTTGCATTTCTGCGCAAGCGTGGGGCAGAAGCAACAACAAGTTGCAACATTCGAGCCTCGCACTCCTATGTGATGAACTTTAATCCAACCTCGCAGGTTTACAAGTGTTAAATAAACAGTTTTCATAAAAAAAATTTACCCAACATCGCAGATTTACAAGCTTTATGGTCGAAGCAACCAAGAGTTGCGATTTCGACCCAACTTTATGTTAAATTATTAAGTCAACAAAACTCAAGAGCGAGTTTTTGTCTACTTATTTTTACAATACTTGAATACACAAACTTTAGAAAAAGTGATAAAATAATCTCTAAGAAAAAAGGCACCAACCAACATATTTCACACAAAGGAATGAAAGGGGGGGTGACGTTTTTTACAAAAAAGGCTCGTCATCGCTTTGTGTGAAAAATAAACTAAGGCAACGGATCAAATAACCCACTCAAGTCCAACAAATGAAAAAGCATCACAAATCTTTGGTGACCTAAACAAAACCCTCGCAAGAAGGAAAGGGGGGGTGATGTTTTTCAAAATGAAAAACAATATTTATTCCTTTCTACTACGAGTTTTGTTACAAGGTAGAATACCCTCAAACATAGAATACCCTCGAAGCAAAGAGTGTTGGGATACAAGGTAGGCTACGCTAGCGCAAAATAAAATTTTCTACTGCGTAAAATAGGAAAAACTGTCGTTATGGATCACGGGATTACCACTCGACGCGTCGGGGCAGCGAAGTTAATCACAAGTCGATGCAGTGTAGTCGAACACATCAATGTCGAGTAGCTTCTCAGCAGCTCATCCACATGCAGCGACTCCCTCCTCGTGCCGCGGCTTGTCAAGCTCGTCGTCGGCTCATCAGGCTCCTCGTTAGAGCTCTCGTGCGGTGGCTCGTCCAAGTGCTGTAGATGCAACACCTCCAAGGTATCCACATGTGTGGGGAGGAAGCGTCGCAAGTTGGACTGCTAGGTCCACGAGTTGCAACAAGACGAGGGCGTGGGAGGCGCGGCTACATCTCGTGTAAAACGGAATTGAACCTAGGGCGCCCCCACCCCTCAATATATAGGGGTTCCTAATAAGCCTCTGGGTTTGAGGCCCATTGGTACTCTTAAACCTGGTCCAATTTAGATCACATCCGAATTGGGCTTCCAGCCCTTTAAGTATGTGACCCTATAGGTTCATATACGTATGGACATGGCCCAAGTACTCCTACTCGGCCAATAGTTAGTAGCGGCGTCTAGCAAGACATACTAACTCCTATACGCACACGAAGATCATATCTGACGAACCATCACAACATCACATACATGCTATTCCCTTTGCCTCACAATATTTGGTCTAGCTCCAAGCCGACCACTCTTTGTCAACACTGTGATTCGGAATCTCTTTCTAGGTTAACTCTTAACCTCATGTAGCATGGCCATGCATTTTCGGATTCGATCACTCGAGGGGTCCAGAGATATCTCTCTCAAATAGAGAGGGGCAAATTCCATCTTGACTGATCATGCCTCACAACATGCTTCTTGACAAATTCGAAAGCTACCTTTATAACTACCCAGTTACGGTGCAGCGTTTGATAGCCCCTAAGTAAGTCGATCCACATCTTGAGTACATATGACAATCTCATGTGTAAGGACAAAGAGTACATGTTGTGTAAAGAGAGAACTATGTAACTCGCGTTGGGTCAGTCCTAGCACATGTCTCCACAGGTGCCCATATTATTAGTTTGACATCTCCATGTCCATGACTTTTGAAACATAGTCATCAACTAATACATGTGCTAATCTGATATTCATGTGTGTCCTCACATGAACTCCGACTAGGGACAACTTTTAGAATAACCATACAAGTAAAGAGTTTCACACACAATTCACACAATTGCAAATCAATTCAAGTAGCCTTTAATGGTTATTCAAGGAACACAATATATAACATGAATACAATGGAATATCATCATCTCTATGATTGCCTTTAGGGCATACCTCCAACAAAAAGGATTTATGAGAAATAGCGCATGAAGGAAAAGAATGAAGAGATGGCAAACACAACAATTAACAACCACATTTAAACAACTAAGGTCGAACAGGCATCCTATACACCAAATGTTTACAACCACCAAATATTACAACCAACAAATGTCTTGCTTCCTAACCCTAAAACCAAGCTAATAAGTCAAGCCTCGAGCCTACGCCTCGTGCTGCCTGATCACAACAACATAAGTAAGAAAACAGCTAGAAAAGGTACAAACATAAAACAAGAGTTAAGAACACAAACCTTTGCAAGTCGATCGCGAGCAACTAGCCTCGTATGATCACATCCAGAATTATTTCAAGAAATTTTTCTTCGCAATATTAATATTCTTAGACATCTCTTGTTCATCAAGCTCAGAGGCTAAAGGAAATTGATAGTTGTGTGCCCGAAACTTCAGAAAGTTAGAACAGCCCTCACTCTCCAGTAATTTCAACATGCCCTCACAACAAAAAGAAGCAGCGTAGTCGCTAGCTCCGGTAATGACCCTGGGCAAGTACTCAAACTCTTGGTCCATCTAATCAAACATTTCTTTCGCACCCTTGTTAGTAGGGAAAGGAAGGGGCTCAGCACCAAACTCTGCCAAAGAAAGTTTATATCCATCGTGAATCTGAGCAAAACTAGCCTTCAGCACCTGCTCCGCTTCATCAATAAAAACTTTTTGGTCCTCGAGGCTCTTGCCAAACGTGTGGATCATTGTGTCCTTTTCAGCGCAAGCCTTTTTCAAAGATGAAATAAATGTTGAGTCTTTCTCGATAGTGCTTCACAATTCCTCCAAAAGTCCAACATTATCTTGTGAAATTTTCTCCAAACTTTCCACCCACTGGACGAGGTCACTGCATGTCTTCACAAGCAATTTCTTATTCTTTTTCAAATCTGTGTTTGCCTCAGAAAGTGAAGTTTTGAGATCATTTAAAGTCGTGTTCTCTTTATTTAACCTCGCAATCTCAGCCTCAAGTTCTAGAACTTTGGTGCTACGGCTAAGTGCAAGCTTCTCTTCCTCCTGGAGCCTATCAACGGCAACATTTCCAGCAATCACAGCCTAAAAATAAAAAACAAAAAAAACAACTAAAGAAACTGAGAAAAAGAATGCATTGCTAAAACCACCAAAATCTCGATAGTTGCAAAAGCAATACCTTATACTCAAGGGTAGCTATTATTCTTGCCAAGTGATCAGGGTCATAGCACCGTAAAGACTTCTCATACTCTGTCAAAACAGCAAACATCATATAAGCAAGCAAGCAAGCAAAGAACAAACAAAACAAGAGACATAATCAAAATACTAACCCTTGGGGTCAAATGCACTGCTCGAGTAACATCTTGAGTAGAGGACTTAGCCATTGTAGCGGTCTGAGGAATTTTATCTTTTCCTTGGCAACCTCACCCTCCTCAGGTACCTCAATAGAGATATCAGTCTTAGCCACCCCCAAAGCTGCCTTCGCTGTTTCACCTACAACTTGGATTGAGTCCCACGATCCCCATAGAAGCTGCAGATTGAAAGGACCATCATCCTCACCTGACACAGGCACATGAACAGACATAATTTTTCTCTAAGATCCACGCCGAAAGCCTTGTTGTAATCAACCACAGACTGAGGCGGAGCGGAGCCCTTGGGTACAGGATCCACTCTTAGAAGCATCAAGGGATCGCTATATGGCTCTCGAGCTGCACCAACAGTATTTTGCAATTCCATCAAAAATTTAATAAAGGCACCGCTGGAATCTACGAAGTTTTATATAGGCGAAAATTTGACGACATTTTTACCTGGCTCAGCAGGCACCGGGTCAGGTTTGTCCATCTTGGCAATAGCAGCAGCCTCAGGGTGCAGCTCTTTTTGAATAGACCTTTCCTTGGCCTTAAGGTGCAAGGACGAAGCCAAAGATAAATCCTCATCAAAAAATCCTTCCTCCTCCTCCTCATCATCATCCAGGACATTAATAATTCTAACCCCAGTTTTCTTGCCAGCCTTCTTCAATTTCAGCCCAGCAAGAGCTCCAGCGGCTTTGAGCTCTGACCTTGTGGCATCCGGCCTAACCTCAGGCTTGCGTGTTGTAGGCGCAGAGCTCTTGACAACCTCGGGATTTTTGCCAAAAATGCTCAACTGCTGATTGGCAGAAGAGCCCTGATCAAGTAAGCTTTTCTTCTTAAGAGCCTCAAGGCTACAGGTCTTGGACTTCTTGCTGACCTCGACCACAAGCAAAGAAGCTGAGTCCTAAGATTTCTTCTTCTTCTTCCCCTTGCCTCCATTCCCACCAATCTCAACAAAACCAGTCACACCAGCCTCGTGCATCCACTTAGAGGGCTTGTGAGGTTTGGCGCGAGGTTCAACCTCTATGCCCATCTCTAAAAAAAGACAATTTACTCAGAGATTGTGCATAACAAACTTATGAGCAGACAAAAATTCATTCTCGTGACAAGGCCCAAGAATATCCATAGCTCGCCTCTCGACCTCATCAACAAAAACACCAATGTTGGTCCCCTTTGGCAAACTCAGTCGAAAAATAGGAAAAGGAAACGGTCTTGGGTACCACGGCACTGTCTTGATCACAATTTCCTATGGCGTCCATCCGTGAGAAAGGGACCAGATGTCCGCAGCCAAGAATTTCTCAACTAGGTCTTGCCCGGCAACAGACGAACAAGTAAGAACAAAGGCATCCTCGCAAACCCAGAAAGCCTTTGTTCTTAAGAATGGTGGAGCAGTTGTAATGTTCAAAGGAGACATCGAGCTGAAAAATGGGTAGAACAGCTGACCATAGCCAGAAACCTTGGCCATGTCCACCTTGATATAAAGCCAATTGTTGAGCCACTCGTCGTCCCATCTGTTCTTTTGTGCCATACAGAGCTCAACCCTAGAAATTTTCTTGCTTTCATTTTTCCTCCGGGTTGTAAACGTGCAGCAACCGAACTGTGTCTCAAAAGCACCCTCCTCCTCATGAAACTCAACCCTCTTCTTTTGAACATGAAAGTCAAAGAGCCTCACAAAGCCATCAACATCAATTATGCCCCCGAGCATGTGCTCAATCTAGTAAAACTTAGAAAGCACCATGAAGTAACTAGGAGTAAGTTGATGAAGCTTAGCACTATATCTATCCAAGATCTGAGGCAATATTTTACACAAGGAAACCGCAAACCAGCGGTAAAGAAATCTCTAAAGACCACGACCTCGCCAATATTGCATTTTGGCAGAAGTTCCTCACCGGGAGGCCTAGCAATACCCTTGGGAAAATAGTGCTTGCTGACATAAAAATCAATAGTGTTCTGTGAAACCAGAAAGCGCTCAAAGCGAAAGGTTGGAGGGAAAGCATCCTTGCTAGCCATAAGTTCTAATGGGTCAGCCTCGACATTTGTAAGATCCTTCCCACTGTCACTATCAGAAGAAATCTCTAAATGATAAGAACCCTCATGAGCCTCTTGTCTCTCGGGAGCGTCGCCACGCAGCCTCGCTTGTTCCGCTATCTCTTCAGGAGTCATCAATCTCATGGTTTGCATAATACGAGCCAGCTGAACAACACATAAATAGTAAATCATAACAAAACAATAGAGCAAGAGGTAAACAAGAATGAAAAATATGGATAAGAACAATACCTTCGAAACTATGAAGTTCGACAAAATAGCTGAGAAAGTGCGAATCTCAAAGCACTAAGCAAATAGTACGCAAGCTCACAGCAAGACGCGAGAGTAGCCCCGAGCGACCCACACACCCCCACGCTTTTATAGGGGAGCTAATGGACGTGAGTGGACGCCTCGAACCTCGAACCGATGCTGAAGCGACAACCAATCAGAAATCAACACTTCAAACATAAAAGTAATCGTTGGCTCATCTATCCTCCAACGCTCGAGGGTGACCTTTTTAATAGAACGATGCTTTGTTGTGGCTTTGGCCCGTTGGAGTCGATCCTCGCCCATGAGAGGCTAGTGTTGGGGATCGGTAAAAAACTAAACACCCTCAAGCGTTGTTCGTGGGTAAAAACTCTCTAACCTCGCAAGTTCTTACTAAAGAATAAAACTTAGTTAACCTCGCAACTTCTTACGGAAACTGTTCTGGTAGTAAAACTCATACCCTTGCATATTCTTAGTTACTTTATGGACTTAAAGCTAGCAACTGTAAGCTGATGACTGAACTTCAATTGAGCTAACCCTCGAGCGCTTGGAGTTAGTCTCAAGCACCGAACTTTCACCTTTTTACTTTTAGCTTAGGAACGGATCCTGAAGGGAGATATAGCGAGGTCACAAGTTCTTGGAGTGGCATGACGAATCAGGTGTCACAAGGTTGGACATCTATCTTGGGCTGATGGTGAAGACACGAGGCTAGAGGTTTGGTCTAGCGTGAAAGTGATGTCCTGAGGTTAGAAGGATGGAGGCGTGAGAAACATGATCATGTGGAGGAATTCAATTTGTACGAGTTACCCCCAATGAACTTTATGTACGGCATATCCTAAGAATGTAGTAGTTAAGGAAAGACATTTTTAAAATGTAAAGCGGCTCACGGGTCACTATAAAAGGGTAGCCCTACCCCGTTGTAAAGAGAGACCAACTGTTTTACAAAACTTCCTAGTGTAATCTCTTTTCACACACAAATCTGTTTGTTATCAAGTTCCTTTCAGACCAACACAAAAAATGATAGAAAACTCAAAGGCGAGCCCGCATTGGATGAGTTAAAATCAAAAGGACACCATCAGATGTTCCGAGGCCCTATTTCCTAGAAGCATCAGAGCAATTTTCTGAGGGGGCTAGCTCTAGGTGCTCTTTTTCAGTGGCTAGCTCTTGTGCTCTAGCCTATACATACCCATTCCGCTGGTCATTTGAGCTGCTCTTGGCACCCTGAAGACTTCAAGCAACCCATGTGCAGTTCAGAGTTTGCTAGAGCCAAAGTGTGACTAGTGAATTGCAAATTTTAAGATTAAGGACATCTCATAGTGTTGGAGGTTAGCAAGTGTGCATCTAATTCATGGTTTAGCTGAGTGCTGATTAAGTGAAGCATAAAATCTTTTTACTCTTGGTGGTTGACGACTTGACATCACCTAGATGGTTGTTGGGGGGAAATATTAACGACCCCCTAATACGCTGCTTAAGGAAACAAACACAAAGGCCCAGGCCCACCAAAGCATGATCAAATTATCGCCTCGCCCGACCCAGGCGTCAGGGTCGGGAGCGCCCAACCTCCCTCCGCGAGGCCTCCGCCTCGCCCGACTGTAACCCCAGGGTCGGGAACGCCCGACCCTGTACCGCGCAAGTTCCGCCTCGCCCGACCCCGAGCGAAAGAGTCGGGCGCGTTGAGGGCCACGGGGTCAGAATCCCCCTCGGATGCGATCCGCGTAAACAGGACAAAATCCTGTGGGTCCCCCCATCGGCCTCACCATAAATGCGCCGCAGAGCTGGCAGAGCGCAGGGCGACCGCGCCCCTCACGCAACCCGGCGCAAGTACCCGTGCACGACCGACCTGTGCAAGCTACAGTGCCGGCGGCCGGTTTCTATTCGTCGCAGGGTACTCATGACCTGCGGCGACCGGAGCGAAGCAGGGAACGGCTCCGTCCTCGGGTCCCGCACGTCCTCGGGCCCCACGCGAACGACAGTGCAGGCGTGAAGCTCCCCCTCTCTACAAGCTACCGCCAGAGCGGCGGGATCCATCGTCCTCCCTAACGGACGGCGGGGTGACGACGAAACCACCTCATCATGATCTATCCTGATACCTACGAACATCAAAG